>NC_082642.1:159777614-160088864 GCF_028023285.1 Balaenoptera ricei | reverse complement strand
GGGCTGCCCCAGGAACCGGATCCGAAGGGCTGACAGTCCTGTTGCCTGAGGTCAGGGGGCCTCGAGCTGCAAGCTCCCTTTCCTGCCTGCCCTCCCTGGCCTGCCTGCCCTCGCTGGCGGCGGGCAGGGCAGGGGCAAGGAGGGAGACGAGACAGCTGCAAAGCTGCCCCCCCCAGCCCCCAGCAGGCCCTGGGTCCTGCAGAAGCATTCGGCCGTCTCTGGGGCCTTGGGCAGCCCAGGCTTTCCACCCTTAGGTATCTGCCTCCCCAGCTGCCCTCGCTGGGGTGAGGACACTTTGGGCTCACTGCAGGCTCAAGGTCCAAGCCCCACCCCTTGGCAACAGGAGGGAGGCCAGCAGTTCCGGATGGGGTGGTGGGAGGGGCGGGGGCAGTGGCTGGAGACCCAGGCCACCATCCAACCCAGAGGTCCTGGCCATCCCACTAGCCAGCCTGGTGGGCTTGCCTGGAGCCCCACGGACTGCAAAGGGCCCCAGGCTTAGGGTAGTGTGCTCAGGCTTGTAGAGGAGAACAAATGACCATATTACAGGAAAACTCTTCAATCTTAGAATGGAATTGTGCCAGCTACCATGGATACGGAGGCCTGAGGGCGTGGGTTTCCCTGTAAACCTCACTGTAAGCTTCCTCCCTGAAAGGGCCTTCTTAATTGCCCTTTAATCTGCTTTTCTTCCTCAAAATAAAGCCAGTGTGGCAGCCACAAGCCCCACAGGGCCAGAGGAGCAGGGAGGAGAGCAGCTGCATCTCCCAGTGATGGACCAGCCCTGGACCCCTCCACTCCACCCTCCAGCCTCCAATGGGCCAGGGAGACTGCAACAGATGACTTCCTGTTGGAGGAAATCGACACCACAACCAAACTGATGTCCGAAGGTGGATGCCTTTGTTCATAAGGTGACTTTTCATCACAATTAGTTTCCAGGAAAACAAAATGTACAAGAAAGAGGTGATCCTGGCAGGACACGGGGCCCCGCAGATTCACACTTAATCATCAGCTGATGTGAAGACGTGGATCCAGGCTGGGACATAATGAGATGGGGGCGGTCCTCACCGCAAATACAGGACGTCAACGTCCACACTGATCAACCCAGAAAAGGCAGGTCCTGCGCGTTACTGAGGGACAGGGTAGGGTCTGCCCCAGGGGCGAGACCGAGGGGTGGAACCAGTGGGCAGCGGGGCTATGTTATAGTCTTCTAGTCACTTTTGCACAAAGTAACATCCGTAACGATCACCTTCCCTCAACGCACGGACACCTACTCCCCACCAACGGGAAGGGCAGAGGACGTGACTTTCAGGCTGGCTTGGAGGAACCCGCCAGGTGGCTTGTCTTGTTTACAGAAGCGGAAACTGAGACCCGAGATGTGCTCGGGTCAAGTCAGGGAGCTGGTCAAGGCCGGCCCAGCCAGGACAGGGTCTGCCCGCTCCCCTGCCCCCCACCGCCTCGAGGCTGGCTGGTTTCCACTCACTCCAACAAATGCAGACTTGAGCCTCGGGGAGGCAAGTGCAGGTCGGGGTGGGTGCCCATTCTCCACGGCGGCTGTCAGCCCCACGCCCACCCGGGAGGGCACGCGGGGAGGGCCCACCTGGCACCATCAGGTCCCTAGAGGTCAGCCTCTAGTTGGAAGGCAGTGGGGGCCCCTGAGGGCAAACCGAGAACCCACCGTCTGGAGCCAGCTCCCCGGAGCAGTGCTGGCGAGAGGGCACGGGCCCGGGGCGGACACCCACAGGCTGGCCTTCAGATCTTACAATACAGAAAGGCTCCCTTCCCCGCAGAGAGCCAGCTGGCCCTGGCATCTTCCCCCAGGCATCAGCCCGGGCCCTAAACTGGGGAAGCTTGCGGAGCCCTCCTCTCTCGCAGCCCCGATCAGAAAACCACGTTACAGCCAGGGGTCTAGGGAAGCGAGGACACAGCGTGAGGTGAGGTGGCCGACAGCCCAGCCGGCGGTGCGCTGACGGCCACACTCCTGGGTGTCCAGGAAGCACTGCCCGTTCCATGTGGGGCATCAGGGCCGGGCTGGCCAAGGGGAGACCCACAGGTCAGAAAGGCTTTGCCCTCCACTGGCCCACCGGCCCAGGCCGCTGCCCCCACTGATCCCTCGTCCTGTTTAGTCTGTGCCACCCACCGGCTCGGCTCCCCTGCCTAAACGTGCATTTATCTTTCCCAGCCCTCCCTCCAGAGCTGTTGTCTCCATGGTGCAGACAGGAGCCTGGGTGGAGACCCCTGTGCCTGCCCGAGCGGGGAGCGGGGGCCTCGCAGAGGAAGGGCCTCTCTGGAGAGGCGGGCCCAGCCTCTCAGGAAGTGTCTGTCCTCCATATACCAGGCCCTTCCCGTGGTCCAGTCTCACAGGACAATGCTTCCCCAAGACCACCCTCCAAGCCCACTCTCCTCCCACCTGGCCCCGGCCCACCGGCCATGCCCTGAGAGGGAGCCGCCGCTGCCCAGCAACAGGCAAGGGCTCTGGCCACGCGGGGCCGCGGACGTGCAGCAGAGCACACTGTCCGCCCGCCAGACCAGGTCCGGAGGGCTCAGCGCGAACCCGCACAGGCCGGGACGCAGACAGTGCCTGACGTCTCTGCCTTCCCGGGCTTGCTCTCCTGTGAAAGCCCCTTCCTCCTAGCTCCTCCCCGCTTCCGAGTGGCGAGCGGGGAGTCGGGAGCCTGAGGCAGGGAGAGGAATTATGTGTCTGGACTTTCTGATCTGGAAGGAGGCAGACCAGGCCCGGCTGTGCAGCCTGAGAGGGCCGGCTAGGTTCCTTCCAGGCCTGCCTCCTGGGCTAGGCAAGGTGTCTCCTGAGGCTCAAGGTGTGTGGCGTGGCCATGCGGCCAAGCCCAACAGGTGTGACACTGGCGATCCCAGGCCAGAGGCGCCGGAGAGCAGCAGTCAGGACAAGTCCAGGGCACCAGGACAGACCCCAGGAGGGGCCCTCAGCCAGCTCTGCCAGGTCCCAGCTGCAGGACCCTAGGCAGGCCAGCAGGCAGGCCACCACCTTCGGCCTCCCCTGTACAAGGGGGTGGGAACAGCCCTGCACTAAAGAAAATGCCCCAGAGCCGCCCTGGAGGCAGTGGTTTCGGGGAAGCACTGTGCCCCCAGGTCGTGTTTCAGAACTAGGAAGAGCCCGCGCTCCGCGGGCCTGCGGGGACCTGCCCAGCCTTCAGCGGCCTCCAGGAAATGGGGTTTCTGACACGCGCCACCGGGAAGGGGTGCGGGGCGGGCCTGGGGGCGGCCGGCGACAGCACCCCGTCCCGGCCACGGCCGGCCGCGCGGACACACCCCCGGCGGGCGGGGCGCAGAGGCCGTGGTGGGCGGCACGTACGCGGGCCCCCGGCGCGCGGGGGCGGCTCCAGGACGCGGACCGGGAAGGGGACCGGGGCTGGGAGGGGGAGGAGGAGGCGGGAGGCGCAGGCCAGGAGGAGCACCCGCTGACCGCGTGCCCCAGGTGCCGGCCGAGGGTGCGGGCGCGCCCCAGGGACCCGGGCACAGCAGAACCCCCGCCCGCCGGCGATCGGCCCCCGCGTGCCCGCGCCCACCTTGCGCGTCGCCGCCGCTGGTCAGGACGCCGATGGCCTTGCCGGCCCCGGACATCCGCAGCTTCTCCAGATCCACGGTGGCCATGGTGGCGCCGACTCGGCCGCACTCGCTCTCCCTCCCGGCGCCGCCGCTGTCGCTGGTCCCGCCCCGCGCCCAGCGCTCCGCGCTCCGCCCCGCGCCGTGTGAGGTCACCGCTGTCCACGCCGGGGGCGGGGCCGACGTGCGCCCGGCACCTGGGCGGGGGAACTGGGCCTCGACCCGACCGTGCCGGCCTTTTTGTTCAAGTTTCTAAACCTGTTCAGTCTAACAAGGGGCGCGTTTATTGAGGGGGCGGATCGCGGCCGTCTGGGTCTGTTAGTCACAACCTGCGGCAAAGCTGGTCAAGCACGGTGACCAGACCTGAGGGAAAGCCAGCCAGGGGAGGCCAGACGAGTCCCACTGCCAATCGCTGCCTGCCCGGCTTCGCAGGAATTTGTTATTCTAGGCGCCGGTCTATTTCAACTTCGTTCATTGCAGGAGCCACAGAAGCCCTACCCCCGACTCGGGGCAACCCCGGTGATGGCCCTCCCACCCGGAGGGGTGCATGATTAAGATGCGAAAAGAGTTAAGAGGAAAACCAGCCAGCATCCATCCATTCATTTATCGCTCACTTCAGCAAATGTTTGCTGGACCCTTGGAAAACCTGCACACCAGGCATCGTGTGGGGTGGGCACCTGGGTCAGGACAGGGGGCTCTACCTTGGGTGGTCAGTGGGTCAGTCACTTGGAGCCACGAAGCCCCTCCCCGGATCCAGGCCCCCCGAAAGGTGGGAATCCAGCCCAGTCACCAGACAGACTGGACCCTTGCCCTCAGGAAGACTGGTCGCTGGTGGGAGAGTCCCCATGAACCAAATCGGGGTCTTGAGGAAAGGCATCCATCGTGACAGGGCCCAAGACACCCAGTGGGGTGGGGGTGGGTAACATTCTGTTTCTTTCTTTTTATTTATTAATTAATTTATTTATTTATCTGGCTGCACTGGGTCTTAGTTACGGCACACGGGATCTTTGTTGCGGTGTGCAGGGTCTTTTTTTTTTTAGTAACGGCATGCGGACTCTTAGTTGCGGCATGCGGGATCTATTTCCCTGACCAGGGATCGAACCCAGGCCCCCTGCCTTGGGAGTGCAGAGTCCTAACTGCCAGACGGCCAGGGAAGTCCCGGTAACATTCTGTTTCTTGAGCTGAGTGGTGACACGGGTGTGTTTGCTTTATGAAAATTCAGCAAGCTGATCACCTATGATTTGTGCATTTTTCTTTATATGTGTTATGTTCTAATACAAAATTTACGTAAAAATATTCCATTGTGGGGGAAGGGGGAGGTATGAGTCAAAGGGAGAGAGTTTCAGTTCTGCAAGACGGGTGTGTCCCAGAGCTCACTGTCCGGGCTGGTGCTGGGAGTTAATAATTCTGTAGTGGGCACTTAAAACGTGGCTAAGAGGGTACACGTATGTTAAGTGTTCTTATCACGAATAACAACAAATATTTCTTAAATTATCACAGAGGCGAAAGAGGGACCTCATTAGTCACAGCTGTGCCAAGTCAGGCACAGATAAGAATCTGGGCCACTTGACTGAACTTCTGGCCTCAGGTTAAGAAGATGGAAGAATGGCAGGGAACCCCAGGCAGTTCTCAAACTCTCCGTGCCCCGAGGCCCCCGTCCTGGCGTGGGTGGTGGCCTCACCACTGGGCGCACAGCTGTCGTCCTGGGGTCTCTGTCACCATCAGTTTGCCTTGTGGACCTCGTGGTCACCAGCTCCCAAGTCGTCCTCCTTCGTTTGAGCAGAGCACATCCTCCAGGAGCTTCCTGAGAAAGGGCTCAGGGCGTTTTTGAGATTCTGCCTGTGTGAAATTGGCCTTTCTCGACCCTGGTACTTGACTGAAGACTTGGCTGTGTGTAGAATCTTGAGTGAGAAATCATCATCCTACAGAATTTTGAAGGTGGCTTCCATCATTCCTTGATTCCAGTGTTGCTACTGGGAAGTCAAAGCCGCCTGACTCCTCTGTGTGTGCACAGGACCCAATATTTCCTCCCTAGAAGCGTGCAGGACCTTCCTTTCCCGGGGGCTGTGAAATTCCACAGGAAATGCCTTGTGTGGGTCTGCTTCCCAGTGCAGGGCCGGGCACGTTCTGGGTCCTTCCAAGGCAGCAATGCGTGTGTTCTATCTGGGACAAGTTCCTGCACCATTTCCCCGACAACTCTTTCCTCTCTGCATTTTCCCCTTACTCTTTCTGGAACTCCTGGTATTTACATTTTGATATCCTATATAGTTTTACTTTCCATTTTTAGAAAGTCTTAGTTTGACTTTCCTATTTTATAACTCATTTTTGCTGTACGTTCAGAGAGCTTTCTTCAGCTTGCTATGCCAACCTGGTGTAAAGTTCTCCATTTCTGCCATCATGGTTTTGATTTCCAAGAGCTGTTCCTTTTAACAGAGTCTTGTTCTTCTTTCATGAATACAGGGCCTATCTCTCTAAGAATCTTATAGTTTTATTTGATTTTTTTAACATTCATTCCTCCCTTCTGAGTCTCTTTTCATCTGTGCTGCTTTCTTTCTTTCCTTTTGTCTTGGTCTCTGCCATCCTAGGGGCCTTCTTTAATGTCTGGGAATCCTTGGCTGTCTGTGATTAAGAGGTAGAACCTCTGAATGTGACAGGTGACTTTTGGTTGTTGAGTCTTGCTGTAGGGTGAGCTTTCTGGGCCATTTTTTGGGTATCCTCCAGAACTGTTGTCCCTTTAGGTTGGTCAGATTCAAGAAAAGAATCTTCCAGTCTCTTGTCTGGCGGGAAGATCGGGTCAGGAGCTGAAGGAAGAGGGGGTGGAGCCCCGCATGCGGCCTTCTGCCTGCTGATCCGGCCACGCACTTTCCACGTGGACCCCTTGCCTCAGTTGTTTATGGCATTCCCAGGTCCAGACACTCTGCCTGACCTCCAGAGTAGAGCTCCTGACCTCTGCTGGGGTGAGGGAGGGATGTGGGGATCCACTTTTCAGCCAGCCTGACCCCTCCTCTCCCACCAGGCACATCTGCTGAGGCCTCAGGACCACTCAACGCTTGGCCGGGGGGGGCCCGTGTTTATGCCCGGGGTTCTTCTGGAAGACTGTGAGGAGTAGATCGGCTTGCATACTGGGGGACCCCGACCTTGTACTGGCCCAGCCTGGTTGTTCGCACCGGCTGCAGAAGCACTTCAGATCCCAGCCCGTCAACCACAGGGACGACCCTTTCCTGGGTTCCAACCACAAGCCTTGTCTGCCGGCTCCAGGCTCATAGTCAGTGAGCCCAGGAGACACAGGTACTGCACATGGGGTACAAAGTTGGACAGAGACGCGGGGAGGGGACCTTGCCCAGGGAGGTGGGGGACGGGTGGACCATGAGTGCTCAGGATGGCCCCTCCGGGAGAGAGGCAGGGCAGACCTGGCTGAAAGCAGAATAGGGGTTTTGATCATCCCCCTGCAACTCGGGAGAGCCTTGAAGGCCCGCGGTCTGGGGTTTGTTGGCTTGCTTTTCCATTTTGCCGTGGAGGATTCAAGCGTGCACTGAGGCAGAGAGAGCAGTAAGATGGCCCCGTGTCCCCCCTCTCCAGCCCCCTGAAGGTTCCATTCAGGACAGGGTAGGCATTTCAGGAGGACGGCTCTGAGTGGAGGATGGAGGGAGGGGTGCATCTGGGGGCCATGAGCAGTGATGGCTGTTCTGGGGCGGTGACGGTAGAGAGGGGACGGATCTGTGAGGTGTCTAAGAGGCCCAGCAGGAGGGTCTGGGCGTGGGGGTGGGGGACGAGGGAGGGGGGCTCCTGCACCCCATGGGAGATGGGGAGGCAGTCGGGGCTGGAGATCCTCTTCCCCCTGCCGCCCTGCCCTCCTGGGCACCCCTTTAGCTCTGGCAGCACTGCTGCGGCGCCTGTCCCACCCCCATCCCTGGGGCTGCCCCTGATCGCCCCCTAAAGTAACGTCGACCCCTCTTGGAATGACGGGAGCCATTTACAGAGAACAGGGTGCCAGGAGTTCCGCCTCCTTGGGATGGAACGCTGCCCTTCAACACGTGGGAGGAGGACGCCCTTGGCTTTCCCACATCCGCTCGTGCAGGGATCCGTGGAACCAGGCAGCTGGGCTCGGGGCAGAAGGGGGGCGACTGCCCAGCCACGGAGAGCACAGCCTGGCCACCTGCAGCGCCAGCCCGCCTCGGCCAGGACACTGGGACACGGTGGGAAGCGGCTGTGCCTTTTGGAAATCATACTTTTTAAGTTATTTAAAAATCAACCAGAGTGACGGAACAGTTTACAAAGGAAAAATCATCTATAATCCTTGTTTCAACACACTGTCTTCATCTTTTCAGTGTTTTCTTCCAGTATTCCCCTCTACACACACATACACGCATATACACACACATGTACATATGCACATATGTACGCGTGTACACACATATATTCATACATATGTCTATATACATATGCTCTCTTTTTATATATATTCTGTCTATATATATAAATATACACTTTCTAAATGTATATGTATATACAGGGGACCCTTGAAAACATGGGTTTGAACTGTGGGTCCATTTAAATGCAGATTTTTTTCAGTAAATACATTGGAAAAACTTTTGGAAATTTGTGACCATTTAAAAAAACTTGCAGACGAGCCACATAACCTAGAATTATCCAAAAAGTTAAGAAAAAGTTAAGTACATCATGAATGCATAAAATATATGTATATATACATATTACATACAAAATACACGTTAATCAACTGTTTATATTATCGGTAAGACTTCTGATCAACAGTAGACTATTAGTAATTAAGTTTCAAGGGAGTCAAAAGTTATGCTCAGATTTTCAGCTGTACAGGGGTAACTCCTGAGTTGTTCAAGGGTCAACTATACATACTCTGTCATAGATAGATAGATACGTAGATAGATAGACACTTTCTAAGTACACACATACACGCTCTCTCTATACATAAAGAGATAAGGAGATGGATAAACAGAGTGTATATATATATATATATATGCACTCTGTGTGTATACATAGATTTTACATATATATAAATATAATTTAATAAGTATCTGTTCACCCACCGGGCTTGTGTTTATCATTCTTATTGTCTGTCTGGATAACATCCCAATCTCTGGGTTTATTTCTCCTTGGATACTGAACGTTTAGTCCATTTTCAGAGTCGGATTCACTAATTGTGCGGCGCTGGCCGGCCTGGGCTCTGTGCAAACCTGCCCCTGGCACACGCTGTCTGGAGGGGATGGTCAGAGAGCAAGTGACCAGGCAAAGGGGACTGTGCCCTGAAGGGATGGAGAGGAGGCCGTGGCGAGAACGAGGGGGTTCCCTGAGACTGGGATGTGTTATGCTTGGGATGGGCGTCCTCTGGTGGGTGGTCTCTGTCGGAGGGCTGGGGGGCTTCAGCGGGGTTGCATGGAGCTCACCATTGTGGACATCAGTTACCCGGCAGCTTAGAGCCAGGCTGCAGGAAAAGCCGCAGGTGGAACAGAGCGGCCATCAGAGCCCCCCTGGGGACCAGGTCCCCCCTGAGCACCTGTCCCCGGGACCCCTGTGAGACCCCTGCCTGCGGTGCTGCCACCAACCTCCCAGAGGGGCTGCAAGTCCCGAGAGAATTAACAGAGGTGAGGCGACCATCCTGGAAGCTGCAGGTTGACAGATGACCGGAGCTCGGCTGACGGGGTGAATGAGGCTGCGTCCAGTCCAGTTCAGACCACCAGCCAAGAGCTCAGCCCCGCTCGGTTATCTCGACTCTGACCGTGTCCAGAGCACTGTCTGCTCCCAAGCCCACCAAGCCCCTGACACGTCCGCCTGCACTGGGCTCTTCACTGCTTGTTAGCGATGACCCCCGACCCCGTCCAGGGGTCCAGCACGATATGGTATGAAATTCACACCCCTTGTTCACAAATTGTTATCAATTTCAGAACACTGACAGCTAAGCCTCCAACCAAGTGGGGGAAAATAAGACCTTTGCCAGCCTCGTGCAGATGGAAAGAGCGACGTTGGGGTCATGGCCAAATCCTGTCCCTGTTAAAGAAACAGGTACTCGTGACACTTGCTAAGGTGGTAAGGAACTTTATTCTAGGGGGACCCCTGCAATGGGGTTTGCAGGAGGGTAGAGAGGTCCGGCTCAACTCTGAATACAACCTGGAAAGTGGGGATTTATGGCCAAGGAGCAAGGTGAGGCCAGTGGATGGAAATTACAAAGAGCAAACGCTGAGGTGAGGGGATGCGGCTAAGCCCCTCGACGGGACCCTTCCTGAGGGCAGGCCAGGTGACCAGCTATTGAGGGTGGGGATGAGAAATGCAGCAGATATCGAGAGACATCAGAGTCCAAGGGTGGGGTTTCCCCGAAACTGACTTGGCAAGATTCTTGCCAAAACTAAGGACCAAGGGCAGAGGCCAAGTCTGAGCTGATTCAGAGGAGCCTGAGCGGAGTCCGGTCAAGGACAGCGTCTGTGTCCCCACCCAACCCGCATGTTGAAGCTTCAGCCTGCAGCACCTCAGAACGTGGCTGTACTTGGAAGCAGGATCTCACGGAGGTGGCCAAGATAAATGGGGTTGTTAGGATGGGCCCCGGTGTCCTCATGAGAAGAGGAGATCAGGACACTGACCTGCACAGAGGGACAACCATGTGAGGACCCAGGGAAGAGACAGTGGTCTACATGCCCAGGAGGGGGACTTTGGGAGGGACCAGCCCTGCCGCACCCGGACCTCGGACTTCAGCCTCCAGGACTGGGAGAGAATAGACGTCTGTTATTTGAGCCCCCCAGTCTGTGGCACTTTATCACAGCAGCCCAAGAAACGAGCCCGGGGACAGGATGTACAAATGACACCGCTGACTGATGCCCTCTCACCCACTGGGCAGACACACGCTTCAGGGCGTTACGTAGCCGGCAGTCGTTCGGTGCTGGATGAGCAAGACCGGCTTCCAGCCCCACAGACAGACAGACGGGAGCAGGGGATGGACGGTCGGCCCCTGAGGAGGAAAGCAACGCGCAGGGGCTGCAGCAGGGCGGGCCCTGCACTGGACAGTCGTCCTCTGGTCCTCGTGTCCACTACGCTTAAAATGCGGGACAAACGCAGCACCAGCAAACTCAGGCTGCTGACGGCAGGGAAGGATGCAGCTCACGGCCCCTGCGTGCCTCCTGCTTCCCACACTTCCTTCCACGCACACCACGGACGGACAGACAGACGGACTCGGGACTGCCGCGAGCCCCCCCCACCCCGTGCTCAACGCCCGACAGTGACATTTCCTGAACTTGTGGGAAGTGACACGGGTGCAGTGCAGGCCACCAAGGGGAGCACTGAGCCCCCGGTGGAGGGTCTCCGTGGACCCGTCCGTAGAAGGCTTCTGATGAGCCGGGTCTCCAGAGCCCAGCGTGAGACCCAGTGGCGCCGGGGCTGCCGCGGCTGTGCTCAGCCGCGGTGGGGCTCCTGGGAGGGTGTGACAACGGCGCGCTGGGTGTCTGTGACACCTGGGTTCACCCTGGTCAGCTCCCCGGTATACCCCTCCAGCACTGCCGGGGCACCCACACCACGTCGTCCCCACCGGCCTCCGCAGACTTCATCCAGCCCTGCTTCGTCCTGTGGGTGGGTGGCGGCCGGGGGCAGAGACAGCAGCTGGCCTCTGTGGGGAGGAGCAGCTCTCGGGTAAGCAGGGCCCCCCCAGTCGGGAAGGGCCTCCGCTCCATTCCTCCCCTGCCTTCCCCCGGCCCCGGAGGACCCTGCTCGGGGCGTTCCCCCCACCCGCCAAGCCTCGACTCTGGTCTCCTCCCTCCTCTGGCTCTTCCCTTGTCCACAAACGTGACCCGGCCTCCAAGCTGGGACGCTCCACATGTGACCACGGCTGCTGTGTCCCTCCTGCCATCACTGCCCACTTCCCTCCGTCCCACTGCTGCCCGCCTAGCCGGGCCTGGCCTGGAACAGCTGCCTACTCATTCATATGACACTAGTGTCCTCAGCAGTGGGTCCCTGTTTGAATAAACGACTCGACCTTGTGGCCTGGGGCAGTCACCCCCTACGCTGGAGGGCATCGGCCAGCCCCTCCCCAGTGCTGTCCTGGGTGGGCCGACATGCCCTCTCCCTCCCCCGCAGAGGCTACCTAATGTGTGCCCGGCACAGAGGGGCTCCAGAGGGTCTGAGTGAGCCACGAGACCCCCAGAAGTCCAAGGGCTGTGTGTCCTGAGCTGGGACCCCCATTCCTGCTGCTACTCCCTGCCGGCCCCCCCGCCCGGGGTGGGGACACAAGCCACAGGTGCCAAATCAGCACACATCCCACCTCTGCCCCCAACGCACATGAGGCCTGCAGCTACCCCTCCCTCCCCAGGGCTCTGACCCCCGTCAGGGCTTCTACCACGGGGGGCTCTGCAGGTGGGGGCTACGACAGCCCTGCCATCTCCTTCCACCAACACCGACCCAGCAGCTGTGCCAGGTCCTGGGGACATGGCTGAGAACAACACAGGGTCCCAGGTCCCGCAGTGGCCGCTTTCAGGGGAGACAGACACCACTAGGAAAGAACTCAGTTCTGACGGGCTGTCTCCCGGTGGTGGGCGCCACGAGCAAAATAAACATAGCGCTGTCCACAGCGGCACACTGTGCCCCCGTCACCTGACCTGATGTCTGTCCCGGACACACCACTCTAGCTTCCAGCCCCTCCCCTGGCACACTCCAGCCCCCTGACCCCTGTCCCGTTTCCTGCTTCTGTCTGAGGTCACCTCCTCTTGTGAGTGATCTGTCACCGGAATGTCCCTCTAGGACCCCTAATGCTCAGCGTATAGAAGAGCCACAGTAAAGGTTTCCTGAATAAATGACTCTGAATGAATGAATGAGGAGCTGAGATCTCACAGGTGAGAAAACAGGCGCGCGAAGCACCGAGGCAGGGGAACTCCGAGCAGAAGGGGCAGCCCGTGCAAAGGCCCTGGGGTGGGGATGAGCTTGGCCCTGCGAGGAGCAGAGGAGGTAGGAGCACGTGGGGGGTGGGCAGAGGTGGGCGGGACCAGACCACGCGGGGCAGGGGCTGTGCTGGGGGCGGGGCAAGGCCCTGGGGGCTCCAGCAGAGGATGGAACAGAGGGATTCTGCTCACAGCATTCTCTTCCCGTTACAGCCAAATCGGCCTACACGACGGGCACCAGAAACACAGGGCAACAGACCCCCACCCCCGAAACAAGCACACTGTACTGGAGAGCATGTCGAACCCACACAAGTGACTTTAATTTCAGCGCACACGATGGCTTTGTGCCACCACAGGCACGGCTGCTGACAAGCTGACTGTTGACGGCACTCGGAACATCTCAGTTCCTGGTCCTAACCTCCCCCTCGGTCCCTTTCCAAGCCAGTGGCCGTGCGTATGAGGTCTGCTCCGGCTCTGGCAGCGTCCTCCGGTGCCTCCCCTCCTCCTCCCATGCCGCCCGAAGGCTGGGGTCCTGGATCAGGAGGGGAAGGTGGGCGCCTCGGCCACCGGGCGGGACATGCTCTGGATGGCCCACTGCAGGATGCCGTCAAAGGAGTGCTGCGGGACAGAGCAGAGAGCGGGGCTTGGGCCCTGGCCAGAACCTCAGGGGACAGGTGTGCCTGCCGGGCCCACATCCGGCCTGCCCTGGCCTCCGGGGCCACCTGAGTCATAAACATCGTGATGGGAAGGCGCCATCCAACCCAGCCCTCCTATTCAAAGGTGCGGAAACAGGCCTGAGGCCCCACCGGACGTCGGTCGGGGGGCACGCCTCATCCCACGCTCCTCCGAGCTTCCCGTAAGCCCAGGCACAGCCACCACGGCTGTTCTGCCAACTGGTGGCCTCTTCCCGGGTGTCTCGGCAGGGCCAGCTCCTTCCCTCACTCTGCCCAGCTCTGCGCAGGGCCTGGCGCTCCAGCGGGACTGGGGGAGCCGTGGGAATGCCCGAGATTCCAACAGAACGGGGGTGACCTGCTCCACAGGGGCTTGTGCCCCACTCTGCCCACCTATATTGGCACCTCGGGTCACCCCTGGCCCTCTTGGGGCCTCTAAAGACAGCTTCAGTGTCTGGGACCTGCCCGTGCTTGGCCCACCACCCAAGGCAGGGCCCCCGTGGTCAGCTGGGATCCCCACCGTGCCACGCCAGGGCCCTGAGGACACATACTAGCCACCTGGGGCCTGGGGGTGGCTGGAGGACTTTAACCTTTTCTAAAAGCCACCTTTTCTTCCCCGTGATTCTAGCTGTTCATCATCGGGTGGAGGGGCCTGGGTTGAGGAGGGGGAGGGAGGGATCTGCGAGGGGGCGTGGTCCCAGAGTGCCTAGCTCCCACCCCCACCCCGGGGGAGAGTCACGGCCTCCGCATCAGGCTTCAGTGGCCCTGGTGCCGGTTCCTGCAGCCGCCAGCTCTCCAGGGTCCAGGCCCCCGGGACCTCCAGGGCAGCTAGAAAGGGGAGCAGCTCGGGGCCCGCTCTGGGTCGTTGGTGCGTGGAGGGCCCAGCGCCATCTGGGGTGACGCGGGCCTGTGGTGTCCAGTGTGCCCAGAACAGGGGTCTCCAGCTGCTCCCGTGGCCCGGGAGCTGGCTGCTCCAGAGGCCGTGGAGGCGGAGGCAGAGGGGGGCAGGTGCAGCCCCAGCCAGGTGACGTGTTACCTCACTCAGGAGGGACTCCAGGTCATCCCTGTGCAGAACCGGCTCATGAGCAGCAGAATCGTCCCCCGCCTGGAACCCAGAAACGGGAGGAGGTCAACCCAACTTCCGCAGCCCTGCCGGGCTCATCCCCTCGGAAGCAGGGCTCCCTACAGAGGCAGCAGCAGGGGTTAGGGCGGTGTCCGTGCCAGGGCAGCGGGGTGCTGCGCGCTCCTCCAGGCGGGACCCTGGGAACTGAATTCTAACATCCAGCTCCGGAGGCGAGGGGGCACAGGCGAGCTCGGGGCTGCCTGCCCAGGTCCCTGCCACCCCTCTGGGGCAAGGACCAGCTGGAAGGGACCCTGTCACCGATGGGAAACGTGAGGCCCAGACAGGAAAGAGCCTGCTCCCACTCCAGCCCTTCAGGCACCCAACAAGCCTGCGGGGCCAACCGTGCCCCTGAGGGGCGAGGGCCAGAGCCGGGGACGTGGCACACTCCCGCTGGCTCGCAGGCTAGGAGGAGCGAGGCCATACTAAGTGGAGCCATATGCAATCGCCCAGTTTGTAGCTGAAATCAGCCAAATCTCGGCACCTCCTCCAGCCCTTGATGCCACCAGCCCTGGGTGAGGGCTTGGCACGCACAGTGCAGAGGGGTGGGGATGAGGAGCGAGGCTTCCAGAAGGAGCGGAACGCCAGTAGGTGTGAGCCCTCTTGTGCCCAGTGCCTGGGGTGCCCTGTCACCCACTGTGTGTGCAGGGGATTACGAGGCGGGACTGGGAGGTAGGATGGACCATGGACGGGGGCAGGACATCACCACCCTGGGCCCCCGAGGATT
The DNA here is from genome assembly GCF_028023285.1 of Balaenoptera ricei. Lineage (NCBI taxonomy): Eukaryota > Metazoa > Chordata > Mammalia > Artiodactyla > Balaenopteridae > Balaenoptera > Balaenoptera ricei. The sequence goes on along the minus strand of NC_082642.1, from coordinate 160,073,879 downwards.
CTTCAGGGGCAGGGATGTGGGCAGGAAGGCCCCTGCTGCGGGCAGTCGGGGCAGATGCGCCACCTTCTGCAGGCCTCTGAGCAGGAGACACACAGGACCCCCCCGCCCCGCCCCGGCTCTGAGGGAGCCCTGGGAAGTGAAGGTTCAGTGAGGCTAGTCACTCCTCCCCAAGGTCCCAGGGCCCAAGGCTGCTGGAGGATTGGAGGCGAGATGACACGGGTGGAGCCACACGTGCTCACTCCTGGTGTGGCGCCTCCTCCCACTCTCCCCTGCCCCCGCCCCACCCCGAGGACGGCGCTCCCTGCACGGGGCACTCTGGGGGGTGCGGAAGGGGCCAGGGCAGCTGGGGGGTTAGGGGAGCTCTGGGCCTGCAACCAACCGGCGGCTTCATAGCCACTGTGGCTTGGGAGGGTTGCCTTTTTCGGCAGATTTAAGTTATCAGACGGGAGTCGATTTAAACAAATATATCGTAAGTACAGAATGAACACACGGTCAGGAGGTTTGGGGCACACCCGCGAAGCTGGCGCCCGGGGCCTCCCCTGGAGATGTGCTTCCCCACCCCCAGCCCCGCGGCGTCGCCCCTCACCTGCGCCCCAGGGCCGGCGGCGGCGGCTTTGGCGATGAGCTTGGGGGTCCCGGGAGCCGGGCGGGCGGGGCTCGGGGCGGGACTCGCGGCGGGCGCCCCCTCCCCGGGGGCCGGGGCGGGGTCTCCGGAGCAGGATCTGCAGCGCAGGGCGGCCCTGGCGAGGGGAGGAGAGGCTGCACGCTGCCGGGGCTGGGGCAGGGCTGGGAGTGCCCTCTGGACACCGGAATCTTAAAGCCGTTGGGGGGCGCCGGGCCTCCCCCCCTCCCCCTCCCCCTCCCCCTCCCCCTCCCGGTCCCGGCCCCGCACTCACCCGGGCCGGGCAGCGCCGGCGGGGTAGTGGCAGCGCCAGTGGAAGGCGGCGGCGCAGTGTGAGCACCGAAGCGCGTCCGCGCCGTCCCCGCACACCCCGCACCTCGCGCCGGGCGCCGGGCCCTGCAGACGCACCACGGCGGGGTGACCGGGGGCCGGGGAGGGGCGCACGGCCCCGGGACCCCGCCCGGGCTTGAACGTCTGGGAGGGGCGCACGGGGTGGGGGGCGAGTCCGAGGTTTCGGGATCCAGGCCTGGAGAGGTCAAGGGCGCCCCAGCACCTTTGGGCTGCAGCTTGGCGAAACTAGGTGCCCCGTCTCGGTCCCCCTTGGTGGACCCGGACCCCCTTCAGGGCTAGTCAAGGGGACGCAGAAGGGCGTCCGCTCGAGGAGGCAGGAGGGGCTGGGAGACCTGGGGCTGCGAACTCTGCCCCCTTTATCGTCCTGCCCTTGTGAGGGGGCTTTCAAGAGCGATGAGAGAACGGTCGCGTCCTCTGGAATCCCTCCAGCAGCCCCCTTCCCTTCACCCTCCCCCGCAGAGCCCGCACCTTGTTCTGGGTAATCTAGCAACCCCAAGAGCCCCTGGGCCTCCCTCCAGCCTCCTCCACCCGCCCTCCCCCGGCCAGCCTGGCTGCTCCTGGCAGCCCCCCTCCCCCGGCCCCCACCCCCACCCCTAACCTCCATCTGAATCCTGCCTCCTTACCCCCGCCTGTCACGGTCCTGTTTCAGGCTCGCCTGGCTGCCCCTGTAGACCCTGAGCTCCCTGAAGACAGCCACCCTGACCCCAGCACCCCGCTCACCTGCTGCCCCTCAGGGCCCACACACAGCAGGGGGTGCAGGGCCGAGGGGTCCAGCACAAGCGGGGGGGCTGCAGGAGGTGAGGCCAGCAGGTGCTTGTAGGTGACCGCAACATCCATTCCAGCGGGGCGCTCCCTGGGCGGTCCCCTCGCCTCCTCTCCCGCTGACCTCAGTGCCAGGAGGACCTGGAACCGGAGGGTCAGTTCTCAGAGGTGTTGCAGGGGACTTGCCCAGCATCACCCAGGAGTTAATGACCGCTGGGGCCCCGGGAACCGGGGGCTGGTGTCGGGGGAAGGAGCGCCACACTAGGTGGGAAAGGCCCGGGTGCGGTTCCTGGCTTTGTGGTCCCAGCAAGTTCCCTGACCCTTTCCCCATCTAAAGGCGGGGCCCCATGGCCCTCACGGGCTGTCAGAGTACACACTCGGCGTATGCTGGGGCACGCATCGTATCCGTTGTGACTTTGCGGTAACAGAACACTTAAAACATTTTTGGAGAATGTTATCGGTGGTCGAAGTGCGTCCCCTGTGTTGGGCTGACAGAGCTGAAGGCCCCCAAATCAGAGTACTGAGAAGCGGGGCCGTTGTAAGGGCCGCTTCCCGGTGGCCTGCGCCCCCGTGGCCCCACAGGCGAAAGGGGAATTGATGGGGCGAGGCCAGGGTGGGGGGCACATGGCTCTCTGGCTGGGGCAGGCCCGACCCACAGGAGTGGCCAGGAGGCAGGCAGCCGGCGGACAGAGGGCCTGGGAGTGGGCCTGTGTGTACCGGGGTCTCTGCAGGCGGCTCCTGGGGCCGGGGCTCCTCAGCCCGGGGCAGGTCCCGCTGGGCTCTTCCCTGGAGGCAGCTGGCGCACCTCCAGGTCCCGCTGCTCGCGTTGTCACCGGCCAGAGACATGCAGGGCGAGGCAGAGGGGACGGTAGACTCCCAAGCCCGCAACACAGGGGAGGCCTGAGGGCTCCTCCAGGTCACCCTTTCCGTTTCCCGATGGGGAAACTAAGGGGAATGGGCGGAGCCACAGGGGAAGGGCCTGCCCGGCCGGTGAGCAGGAGAGCCCAGGATGCTGGGGTAGTTACCCCAGTGGGGCAGCCCTCGCCAGCCTGGCACGTCCCCCGCGTGCTTCTCAGATGAGCCCCAAGAATTCCCGACACCCGCAAACCTGCAGCGGCCTGTGCCTGTGCCTGGCTCTCACGGGCCCTGCCTTGCAGGTGGGGCCTCCCTAGGCTGGCCTCGTTACATCCCTGGGACCCTCCCTCGATTCCCCGGGGGGACGGTGCCCAGTAGAACAGGAGCCGGTCAAGGGCAGGAAGGAAGAGAATGGAAGACAGGCAGCCTTGAGCGGAGACGAGGGATGGCCTGGCCAGAGCCCCTTGTTTTAGCTCAGAGAGATGTGACCCGGTCAAGGTCATGCGGTGAGCAGGGCAGGGTCGGGGCGAGAGTGCCCACCCAGTGCTCCTCCCCGCACCCAGGTCGCCCTGACCTGCGGAAGCTGCTGGTAGTGACAGCGCTCTCCCGGGGGGCCAGGGCAGGGGGCCTTGTGCTGGACCTAGGATGGGCACCCCCCGGCCCTTGGGGGGCAGCTCTGTGGCCTCTGTGCTCCCCAGCCCGACTTGGAGTCAGACTCTGCTTAGTGCTGGTGGTCAGCTGCTTGTGGCGGTTTGGGCTGGGGGAAGATGGGGCGAGATGGGACGGGATGGCCATTCCTTGCCTTGGGCCTCAAGGCCCTGCCGGTCAGGCTCGGGGGACAGCGTGGCCACGCGGGGAGGTGGGTGGGAGGATCCCGGGCCCCAGCCCCACCGCCCGGCGACCTGAGCCAAGGCCCCCTCCCAGGCCGGCCTCACTGCCCATCCCTGGCGTGGAGAGACTTCTGGGCGGCCTCCCACTCAGGGCGGGCGAGTGAGGAGGCTGCGAGGCCGGGCGGGGAGGCCGGTGCCGGGCCCACCTGGGGATCCGGTGCAGCGGCGGGGTCAGGCAGGCCAGGTGGAAGGCGCGGGGGCAGCCGTCGCAGCAGAGGAGCTCCCCGCCGTCCCCGCACGCCGCGCACTCATCCTCGTTCTTCTGACACAGGGGAGACACACGCGGCGTCTGGGAGACCCGGGATGGGGCAGCGCCCTCCCCGAGAGACTCCCCTCGCCTGCTCCCTGCTGAAACCCCGCCCTGGCTGCCTGCTCCCCAGGGCTCCCCAAGACCCCTCCGCCTCTGAGGCTCTAGCCCCGAACCCCTCCTGGGCCGCCCCTCTTGGGAAGAACGGTCCCTAAGGGAGGCTGGTTCCTCGCGGGTGCCTGTGCTCCAAGCGGCCCCAAGACCGCACGCCCACACCCACGGGGCGGCGGAGGGGCAGGCCCAGCGGTGTTCCCGTGGGCCCTGGGCACCCGCTGTCCCCTCCGCCTGAGGCCTGCTTGCGCCCTCGCCTGGATGGCACCCACCGTGCCCCCCTGGACGCCACTTCCTTCAGAAGCCCCCCGGGGACTACAGAGCTGGGCAGCCCCTCACAGTGACGGGCGCACTCATGGTAGCAATCCCCCCCAGACCCCACCAGCCCAGGAGCTCCTGGGGGCAGGCACGAGTCCTCCTCATTTCTTGGTTCCCCGGGGCCCAGCACAGCGCCTGGTGGATCCATGGCAGAAACGGTGCTGGGAGCCCGAGGGCGTACGTGGTGCTTGGGTTCCTGGCTGCTGGCAGGGGACACAGCCACACCAAGGGCCCACCTGTGAGGCGTGGGACAGCTGGCAGCTGGACCAAATGCTGTGGCTTTAAGAGCCCGGGAGGACTCACTTGCTCTAACTTACGTGAATTTTTACAGTTGGGTATTATCAGAAGAAAATACTATGAAAAATAAGGTGCTCCATCCTGTGAGCAGAAGCTTAGACCTCTGCCCTCCCGCCCCTGGAGCAACTGCCCTGGACACGTGGCAAACCGGCAGGAGGCCCCGCCCTCAGGACCCTGGGGGTGCTCTGGGCGTTACCTGGTGCAGCTGGGGCTCACTGGGGAGGGCAGGGGGGCCCGGGGCCCTGTCCGGCTGGCCTGCCCTCGAATCGCCTCCACCCTGCCAGGGAGAAGAGAGAGGGTCACCAGCAGGGGAGGCATTCGGGCGGGAGGGGCAGTCCCCAGCCCCAGCAGAGCTCCCCACCGGAGGTGACGTGAAGCTGCTGCCCCGGGTGCTGGGGGAGGGGGCCGAGGGCCAGGCCTCCCCAGGGGCGGTCCCAGCAGCGCTTACAGGGGCAGGAGCCTGGGTCCCCTTGGCTCGGACCAGGGTCTTCAGGCTGCCGCTTCGGGTCTTGTTCTTTCCCCCACCGGGGTCTTCAAACTTGCTGGGAGCGTAAAACTCCCCCCCAACCTGGATGCACTTCTTGGAGCCACCTGGGAGGAGACGGGTCGGGGGGCCTGGCAGGGAGGCTCTACAGCTTGCTGTTCCTCCCCCACAAACCCCACCCCTGTCAGCTCTGGGCCCAGGGTCCTGGACACAGGAGGGATTCTCTGCTGGGGGAAGCGCATCTCCCAAAGTCTCGTCCGCTTGGAGTCTCGGAATGCAGCCTTATGTGCAAGTAGGGTCTTTGCAGATGTTAAGATGGGCTTGCCCTGGACCGAAGTCTAAGGACAGCATCCTTATGAGAAGAGAAGAGGACGCAGAGAGACACAGGGAGGAGGCTCTGTGGCGACGAGCTGGAGTGATGTGACTACAAGCCGGGGCATGGGGGTTGCCATGAGCTGCAGGAAGCAGAGAAGACTCTGCCCTGGAGCCTCTGAGGGAGCAAGCCTGGCCCCGCCCACACCTTGATTTTGGCGTTTCTGTTGCTTTAAGCCACCCAGTTTGTGGCAACTCATCATAACAGCCCTAGGAAACTGCTGTAGGGCTCCTTGGGACCATCCCTGGTGGGTGAGACTGGAGCCCGCATCAGCTCCCAGGGTCCTCAGCGTCCCCAGAGTGGAGGAAGGAGGAGATAGATGCAAGGATGGGGCGGGTGGGGCCGGGGCCGCAGGTTGTCCAGCTTAGAGTCCAAGGGTGCCCCAAGCCCTGCCCAGACCATCCCCTCCAGAGACGGCAGACCGCCTGCAGGGAGTGGGGGCTGCCTCGTCCATGTCCCAGCTGCTCTGGAGCCACCAGGGAGCTGAGCGGGGACGTGGATCCCCTGGCAGCCCCTCCCCAGCGCCGTCTACCTGCCTCAAACACCTGCTGGATGAGGATCCCCTCCACGGCCCCGCGGGCTCCTGGGACGTCCCCAGATGACACGGCCATGGCTCTCTGGACCGAAGCGGACATGGTCTGAATTCCTGGGGAAGGGAGCACCAAATGGGGGGTCACCTATCGGGACGACGGCTCCTGAGCGTGCGCAGCGGGGAGTGAGGGGCGTCTGGGCAGCAGAATCCTTCCTTCTTTCCACGCAGGGCAGGCCGGGGAGGGGGTCCAGCCCCTCCACAGACAGACAGACAGCCCACTTGTAAGTGCAGAGACGGGCCATGGAGTGCGTGTGCGTGTGTGTGTACACGTATGTGGTGTGGTCTGGTGTGTGGTGTACGAGCCGTCCGAACCCAGCTGGCAGGAATGAACAGAGACGCTGGGATGTGGCCCTGGGCTGGGCTGGGAGGGAGGCAGGGTCCCCAGGGCCTGCCCTCAGGCTGGCACCAGGGGCCCACGGGAGGTCTCCGGGTCCCAGGTTGCATCTGGTCAAGGGACAGGGGGGATTCTCCGGAGGAAGCAGAGTCCGAGCTGGCCCTGAAGGATGGGGCACTCAGATGGGCACAGGTGGGGTGACCCCAGGCCAGCATGCTCCCAGCTCCCGAGACGGGCCCCTGACCCCCAGACCTGGGGCCTGGCTCACCGTTGCCCAGCGGGAGGCGCTGTGGCTCTGCGTTGCTCTCTGACTTCTTGGAGGGCTTGGCCTTGGCTTGGGATCCTGTGGGGGAGCAGGGACAGCCTGGCCCTCCTCCCGCTGCTGGGCCAAGGCCAGGGGGCAGGTGGGAGAGTGCCAGGTGGGGTCTCCCGGACTCTGGTGCGTCCTCTTGCTTTACCGGGCTCTGGTGTCCACATCAGGAGAAAGGAAGTACACCCACCTGCCTACTCACAGGGCCCGGGGGTCAACAAGGGCTGCGGGGCTCATACAGGGTGTCCATCCAAGTCCCCAGAGGGACCTCTGCCAGGCTGGCTCTGGGCCAAGCAGGAGGGACAGATGCGCCCGGACCAGGTTGGGGAGGGGGTGTGGTCAGGGGGTGTAGGGCTCCATGAGGGGATCTGTGACCCCACCGGCTCCTCGAGCTGGGTACCTGGGCTGGAGGTGCCCCTCGGGGACAGAGCTGCTGGCGGGGTGGCCCTCGGCTCCTCCAGGGCCTTCCTCTTGGTGGGGGGCCTGGGCAGCAGCACGGTGGCCTTGGGGCCAGCCGGGGGCCTCCTCCCCTTCCGGGGCTGGCTGAGGTCCACATCTGCGGGCGTGTGCAGGGCCGGAGGCTGAGCTTCAAGCCCAGAACTGACGCCCCGTTCGGGCAGGTGAGGCCTCAGCTCTTTGCTCTTAGAAGCCAAGATGGTCCAGGTGATGTCCGGGGCTCCCTAAACAGCCCCGCGCCTCCCCTCACACAGTCCAGCTGGGGCTCAGAGGATGACTTCAGCCGCCAGCCCCAGTGAGGGAGGCTGAGCCGGCCGGGACCCCAGCCCCCAGTGCCCCCCACCTTTGGGGAAGCTGTCCAGGATGGGCTGCAGCCGGGTGTATCTCTCCAGGTTGTAGTCCTTGAAGAGAACCCTCCAGAAGTCCAGGATGACGGCCGTGTCCTGGGTCAGGAGCCACGAGAGGAGCGCGTGGAAGGCCTGTGGGCAGCCCTGCTTCTCCTTCAGACGCAGCGTCTCCTGAAGCAAAGTGGGAATGGGGGCCCTGCCCTTCCCAGGTACCCCCCTTCCTGCCACCTCCACTGCGGGACCAGAGGGCAAATGCTGACCCCGAGGAGGCCGCTGGAGACTTGGGCACCTGTGTCCATCCCCTTGGCTTGGGGCAGGTGTGGGGATGGCAGCGGGGTGCTGGGGTGAGGTGGGGGTCACCTGGAATTCATCTTAGGGGACTGTGCTCAACCTGGAGGGAGGCTTGGGAAGGGCTGGGAGGGGGCTTTGGGGATCTGGGGGGGGGGGCACCGGAACTTGTCTTGGAGACCATTCTCTCCGCTGGCGGGTGGGGCGTGGGGCAGGCTGCGGCGTTAGCGGCAGGGACCTTACCCCTGGCCCTGGGGCTTGTGGGCGGGGAGGGGCTTGTGGGCGGGAGAGTGGGGAGGGGCGGGAGAGTGGGGAGGGGAGGGGCGGGAGAGTGGGGAGGGGCGGGGCTGGGGAGGGCCCCTCTGGAGCGGGTCTTCCGCGACCTTGCCGGCTCCTGGGCGCGGGCGCGGGGAAGGCTGGGGCGCATTGCTGGGTTGCTGGTCTGGTTGGGGCCCACCTGGAATCTGTCCTCGGGGACCACGTCGTGGTCGACCAGCGCGTGCAGCAGCGGGAAGGCGCTGTCCACGGCCACGGCGATCTCCGTGCGGTGCAGCCTCAGGAGGCGGCGCAGCGCCGTGTCCCCACCGGCCCGGGCCTCGCCCGCCATTGCGGGGTCGGGGACGCGGGGCTGGGGGCCCCCTCTCCCCGCCTGGGGTCCCGCGGCCTCGGGGTGCCGCCGGACTTGTGGGGTGTCTGGGCCGTGTCAGCCTCCTGGCCCTGGCGCGCCCCCTGCGCCGCCGGGCACCTGGGCGGGCACACCTGGCCCGGGAAGAGGGAGCCCCAGGCGCTTCCTTCGGCCTCCGCGGGTCTGAGCTCACGGCCCGGGTCTCTATTATACGGGGCTCTCCTGGGAGAGAGCAAAGGCCGCTCAGCCCGAGCCAATCAGGGCCCAGGGAGCTTCCTCAGGGGCAGGAACGGAAACTTCCCTGTAACCCGAGTGCGAGATGGTCCCAGCCACCTGCCAGCCCCCTTGTGCACCCTCCAGCAGGCTGCTGGCTTTTCTCTCCTTTTTAAAGAAGCCTCTGGACTCAATTCCCAAAATGTGGTTCCAGCCAGCGTCCCACAGGGCCCTGTTCAAATGGGGAAAAGCCAGGACAGGTGTCTTCACCTCAGCTGGAGCCCAGTGTCAGACACGAGCAGGGGTGCCCAGGTGCCCCAGCAGCTGGGGGAGGCAGCACGGGAAGCCTCCCCGGGGCTGCGCGGGGGCAGAGTCCCTGGTGGGGAGTGGGCACCGCTGCCTCCGCCGCAGCAGCTGCTCAGGGTCCCAAGCCTGGGGCTGTAGGAGGAGGTACCCGCCTGATGGAGGACCTGGGGTATGACTAGTGCATGTCAGTGGGTTCAGAGCTGGGCATCGCCTGGAGGCGGGTGATGCTGGGCAAGTTGCTTTCCTTCTTTGACCTTCACTCCTCTCATTTTTTGTTTGTTTGTTTTTTTATTATTGGGCTATAGTTGTTTTACAATGTTGTGTTAGTTTCTACCGTACAGCGAAGTGGAGTTCCCTGTGCTATACAGCGGGTTATCATTAGTTATCTATTTTATACATAGTAGTATATATATATGTCAGTCCCAATCTCCCAGTTCATCCCACCCTCCCTTTCCCCCCTTGGTGTCCATACGTTTGTTCTCCCTGTGTCTCTATTTCCACTTTGCAAACACAGGTTCATCTGTACCATTTTTCTAGAGTCCACATATATGAGTTAATACACGATATTTGTTTTTCTCTTTCTGACTTACTTCACTCTGTATGACCGTCTCTAGGTCCATCCGCATCCCTGCAAATGGCCCGATTCCGTTCCTCTCCGTGGCGGAGCACTATTGCACCGTACGTGTGCACCACATCCCCTCTATCCACTCACCCGCCAGTGGGCACCTAGGTCGCTCCCAGTCCTCTCATGTTTAAAATAAGCACACTCCACTGGGAGTCCCCAGCTGATAGCCACCTTCTACTTCCTCCAGGTGTGTTAGAAAGTAAAGCTTCTAGAAGGCAGCTGGCCCCATGGACAGACATGCCTGTGTACGGGCCATGGGAACCTCTGTCTCTGTCTGGCTCACAGCCCAGGAAGGGGCGCCCCAGGAGTCTTCCTAGGTGGGGGACAGAGGCTGGGGGACAGAAGCTTCCGGGTGGAAGTAGGGAAGGCTTCCTGGAGGGTCGCAGCAGGGGTCCCTAAGTCCACGAGATGGGAACAGCATCCCAGGCAACTCGTGGGCAGGGGCAGTGGACTGGGGCGTCCAGGGATGCCGAGCTTGCGGGGGCCCAGACAGCATGGCCTGGGTAGGGGGCAGGGATGCAAGACACAGTGGGAAGGACCATCCCTGTGGTCAGCCTGCAGAGTTGGGAGGACCTTTGGAGGAAGCTGTCTGGCCAGGTTGTGTTAGGGAGAGAAGCTGGGCGCCTGGGGACGGGGCTGGAGGGTGAGTGGGGGCTCCAGGAAGCCTGGGGTCAGGGCCAGCACTGGGCTGGGACCGGCCACATGGGGCAGGGGGAGGGACTCGTGACAGATGAGATGGGGGTGTCACCGAGCCTTCTTACATGCGTCGGCCCTCATGTTTTACACTGAGGTGGGAGCCCAGGGTGGGGCACTGTGAGTCCCCTCCTGACCTGGGAGCCCTGCCTTTGTGTCCCCACCTCCAGGCCCGGGCCCCTGACGGTTCAGTTCTGGGCCTCGGGCTGCGCCAAGCCTGGGGCAGCGGTGTTGGAGGTGGAGACGTGAGCTCCGTCAGCCTGGGGCCGGCTCAGGGGGTGGTGGTGAGGGCTGAGGGCATTGTCCTCTCAAGGGCCAGGACCTGAGCATGGAGCTCTCGGGCTAGCTCTCCTGTAGACTGTTCTGGGGACTGAGTCAGGAGCAGGGCCCTGGCACTGCCCACCTCCAGGGCGCCGAGCCCACAGGCTGCAGTGCCGTGGGTGCAGCCGTGGAGGTGTGGGGCTTGGGGGCCATTCCTGCCTGTCCTGCGTGACCCCAAATTTCACACACAGAAGCACCCAGATGCCAGGGAGCTGTGTTTGTGGCCTTGGGGTGACCGGCCCACAGCCCCGATTCAGCATCATGATGGCCATCGTCACTCTACACCCAGTACATTTTCTCCCTGGGGGGCTGAGTGGTCCCTAGGGAACGCTTTAGTCACAAGCCAACGGTTAAGGGAAATTAAAAACTGCCAAGAAGAGCAAAGTCTTCACTTCACTGTTTAAAGCCCTGATACCCTTGCAGGTGCCTCTGTCGTGAGGCTGGCCTGGCTGCTTCGGGCGTCACGCGGGCTCTGGGTTGGAGATTAGCAAACAGGCTCCTGTAGAGTTTCGGACTTTCCACTACGCCGGGGGTTTCCATAGCAGCCCCTTACCTGCTAGCAACCTGGAGCGGCCCAGGGTGTGTGGAGGCGGCCTGCGCGACCACAGAGGGGCCCCTCGAGGGCCGGCACTGCCTTCAGCCAGGTCACTGCCTTCGGGGTCTGAGCCTCAGCTCCTTCTCCAGACAGCAAGCAGCCCAGCAACTTGCCCACCCCTCAGTAGCGAATCTCTGAGCCTCTGTCCTCACCTGCAAGGGAGTGAGCACAGGAGCTTCTACGTATGAGACACGCCGGCCCCACTACACACTAGGCACTGTTCTGAGTACTTTGCAATTGCCCTTGCTTAATCCCAGAACCACCCTGTTTGTTCAACATTATTAGCGTCCCCATTCTACATATAGGGAGATTGAGGCACAGAGAGGTTAAGGAACTTGACCAAAGTCACACAGCTAGTAAATGGCCTTAGATGGATGGTGTCCAGGTCCATGCTCTCAGCACATAGGACACTCCTTGGGTGCCCAGGTCATGTCAGGCACTCCCAGCTTGCAAGGAGGAGGAAATGCTCCCTGAGTGATATGCCCAGATATCAGGGAGGAGGAGGCCCCTGTGGCAGGGTGGGAACAGGAGGGGGTCCTGTCCCTCGGCTGCTGGCCTTGGCCCCTCAAGGAAGCCTGGACACTACAATCTTCTCCTTTTGCCCCGGACGGAGGCTTCAGTCTCTGTGGCTCCCCAAAAAGGGCTGGGGTCCCAGGGGTCAGGAATCCTGAGTTAGAATGCCCTCAGTGTCCTCAGAATGCCAGCCCAGGCCTCAGCTGGAGGAGCAGAGCAGGAGAGGCCCTTGGCCTGCCCCCTGAGGCCTTCCTGGGAGGTGGGGCACCCGGGGAGGCTCAGTCTCCTGGTGACTCTCTGCCAGGACTTTAGCACCCTCTTGTCCTCCAGCTAGCTGTGTGACCCTCTCTGCACCTGTTTCCCCGAGAAAAGATGCTCAACATCATTACTCACTACGAAAATGCAAATTAAAACCAAATGAGATACCACCTCACACCCACTAGGATGGCTATTATCAAAAAACAGACAATAACAAGTGTTAGAGAAGATGCAGAGAAATCGGAACCTCACACGTTGATGGTGGGAATGTAAAATGGTGCAGCCATTCTGGAAGAATGTTTGGTGTCTCCTCAATGAGTTAAACATAACATTACCGTATGACCCAGCGATTCCACTCCTAGGTGTACGCCCAAAAGAATCGAAAACAGATACTCAAACAAAAGCTTGTACACAAATGTTTATAGCAGCACTACTCACAACAGCCAAAGGATGGAAACAACCCAACTGTCCCACTACAGAAGAATGGATAAAGTGGGATCCATCCATACAATAAAATATCGCTCAGTTACAACATGCATAAACCTCAAAAATGCTAGACTAAGTGTAATAAGTCAGATATAAGACGCCACCTATTGTGTGACTTCATGTATGTGAAATACCCAGAATAGGCAAATCCACAGAGAAAGAAAGCAGATTTCCAGGAGGTGGGGGCAGGGGAAGGAGGAGTCAGTGCTTAGTAAGTATGGGGTTCCCGTTTGGGATGATGAAAACGTTCTGGAAATAGACAGTGGTGATGATTAATACAACATTTTGATGTACAAATTGCTCCTGAATTTTAAACTTCCAAATGGTTAAAATGGTAACTTTTATGTTATGTATATTTTACCACAATAAAATGTAATTAATTTTTAAAAATTCAACTGGGCATATTTGTGTGGATCTATTTCTGGGTTCTCTATTCTGTTCCATTAATCTCTGTGTATGTCCGTCCATCCATACCACAAATATTTGACTACTGTAATTATATGATAAATCTTGAAGCGCAGTAGACCAATTCCTCCCATTTTATTTTTTTTCAAAATTGTTTTAGCTACTCTTGTTTCTTTGATTTTCCATATAAATTTTAGAATAATCTTGTCTCTGTCTACAAAATTATTGCTAGGATGTTGATAGAAGTTACAATTTGGGGAAAATTGGCATCTTTATTACGTTAAGTCTTCTAATCTATGTGTGTATGTTTCTCCATTTATTTAGAACTTAATTGATTTCCTTTATCAATGTTTTGTAGTTTTCAGCACACAAGTTCTATACCTGTTTTGTTATACTTACACCTAAGATTTAAATTTTTGAGCAAATGTAAGTAGTTTTGTGCTTTTAATTTTAATTTTTGTGTCTCTATTCATTGTTAGTATTTAGAAATACAAATGATTTTTCACATGTTCATCTTACATCCTACAACCTTGCTGAATTCATTTTATTTGTTCTAGGAGTGTTTTTATTTTGTTTTGAGATTTTCTACAAAGACAATTTTATCATCTGTAAATAGGAACCATTTGATTTCTTCCCTCCCAAGCTGTATGCCTTTTTCCCCCTTTTCTTGCCTTATCGCACAGGCTAGAACTCCCAGTACTATGTTGAATAAAAGTGATGAGAGTGGACGTCCATGCCTTGTTCCTGATCCTACAGGAAAAGCTGTAGGTTTTTTGTAGATGTCCTTTATCAAGTTTACAAAGTCCCTTCTATTCCTATGTTTTATCAGAGTATTTATGATGAATGGGTATTAAATTTTGTTATATGCTTTTTTGGCATTCATTGATATGATCATATGATTTTTCTTCATTAGGCTGTTAATATGGCAAATTACATGGATTGATTTTTTGAATATTGAACCAAACTTGCATCCCTGGAATAAACTCCACTTGGTCATAGTATATCTTGTTGAATCTGATTTTCTAATATTTTGTTAAGGATTTTTGCATTTATATTCACAAGGTATTTTGGCTTGTAGTTTTCTTTCTGTGACTGTCTGTTTGGTTTTGGCATTAGAGTGATATTAGCTTCATACAGTGAATCAGGACGTATTCATCCTCTTTTATTTTCTGGAAGAGATTGTGTAGAATTAGTGTTAATTCTTTTTTAAATGTTTGGTAGAAACTCCAGTGAAACCATCTGGGCCTGGAGATTTTTTTTTTGAGGGGGGTTAAATTAGGAATTTAATTTCCTTAATAGTTATAGGCTATTTTCTAATTATTTTATATCAGGTTAGTTGTGGCAGTTTGTGGTTTTTAAAGAATTGGTTCATTTCATGTAAGTTGTCAAATTTATGAATGCAGAGTTGTTCATAATCTCCCCTCATTTTCCTTTTGATGTCCTTAGGGTCCACAGTGACACTGCCTGTGTCAGTTTTAAAATTGGAAATTTGTGTTTTCTCTGCCTCTTTTTTTGTTTTTTGTTTTTTTGTTTTTTGGGGTCAGTCTTTCTGGACATTTGTTGATTTTTTAAAAATTTTCTCAAAGAACCAGCTCTTTGTTTCACTGATTTTCCCTGTTGTTTTTCGATTTTTAATGTTATTGATTTCTGCTCTTATCTTTACTATTCTTTTCCTTCTGCTTGCTTTGGGTTTATTTTGCTCTTATTCTTATAGGTTCCTGAAGTGAGTGCATAATTATAACCCTCTCTTCTAAAGTCTGCATTTAGCGCTATAAACTTCTCTCTCTCAGCACCGATTGAGCCACATCCCACAACCTTTGATATGTCGTGGTTTCATTTTTCATTCAGTGTATTTTTTGAGACTTTCTCTTTCATCCATGGATTATTTAGAAGTGTGATGTTTAGTTTCCAAGCGTCTGGAGACTTTTCTGTTATCTTTCTGCTATTAATTTCTAGTTTGATTCCAAGAGAACACACACTGTGATCAGAGAACACACACTGTATGGTTTCAATTCTTCTAAGTGTGTTGAGGTTTGTTTTAGGTCCTAAGAGATGGTCTATCTTGGTTTATGTCTGTGGACACTTGAAGAGAATGTGTATTCTGTAATCTGGGGGGCATGTTCTGTAAATGTTAATTAGATCCTGCTGACCAATGGTGATGTTGAGCTTCTCTGTTTTTCTGTCTCATGGTTCCATCAGTTGCTCAGAGAAGGATTTGAAGTCTCCAATTACACTGGATTTATCTATTTCTTCTTTAGGTTCTATTAGTTTTGCTTCATGTATTTGCTGCTCTGTTGTTTGTTGCATACACATTTAGGCTTGTATGTCTTTTTGGTGGATTGACTGTTTTATCACATGATGATAAAGGGTCAATTTTCATTGTTCTGGTCATTTTCTTTGCTTTAAAGTCTACTTTATCTGGTATTAATGGAGCCATGCCTACTTTCTTTTGATCAGTGTTTGCATGATATACCTTTTTTTGTCCATCCTGTTATTTCTGATCTACTTTTATGGTTATATATGAAGTGAATTTCTTGTGCACAGCATACAGTTGGGTCATTTTTTAAAAACTACTCTACCAAATTCTTTTCGTTTGTGTGTTTAGAACATTTACGTTTAATGTAATTATTGATATGTTGGGCTTAAATCTGGCATTTTACTTTTGTTTTTTGTTTGTTTTCTCCGATTACCTTTTCCTGCCCTCCTGTGGGTTACCTGAACATCTTACAGAATTCTATTTTGATTTACCTGTAGTGTCTTTGAGTGTATCTCTTTGCAGAACTTATTTATTTATTTATTTTGAAGTATGGTTAATTTACAATGCTATGTTAGCTTATGCTGTACAACAAAGTGGTTCAGTTTTATATATATACATATATTATTTTTCACAGTCTTTTCTATGATAGTTTATTACAAGATTTTGAGTATAGTTCCCTGTGCTATACAGTAGGACCTTGTTGTTTATCTATTTTATATTCTTTGCATAAATTTTTAGTAGTTGCTCTAGGTATTACACTATCCATTCATAACTTATCACTATCTACTGGTCAGGATTTTACCAGTTTCAGTAAAGTGTAGAAAGCTTACCTGTCTTTACATCCTTTTAGCTTCCTCATTTATAATATAATTTTCTTAAACATTTATTCTAAATACTTTTAGAACTACATCAGAGTTATAATTTTTGCTTCCACTGTCAAATATAAATGTATAAAACTCAAGAGAAGAAAGAAAATGTTTTTACTCATATTTTTAGTCTTCTCGTTGTCCTTTCTTCCTTTCTGATGTTCCAGAATTCCTTCTTTATCATTTTCTTTCTGTTTAGAGAACATTCTTTAGCCACTCTTTTAGGGTCGGTCTGCTGGTGACAACTTTTTTCAGTTTCCTTTATCTGAGAATGACCTGATTTCTCTTCATCCCTGAAGAAGGTTTTCACTGCATGTAGAATCCTGGGTTGGGAGGGCTCTTCTTTCAGCACTTGAGAAATATTGTGCCCCTTGTTTCTGACCTCCATAATTTCTTTCTTCTTAAAAAATAATTAATTAATTAATTAATTTTTTATTATTATTATTATTATTTTTTTTTTGGCTGCGTTGGGTCTTCGTTGCTGCGTGCAGGCTTTCTCTAGTTGTGGCGAGTGGGGGCTACTCTTCTTTGTGATGTGTGGGCTTCTCATTGCGGTGGCTTCTCTTTTTGCAGAGCATGGGCTCTGGGCATGCGGGCTTCAGTAGTTGTGGCATGCAAGCTCAGTAGTTGTGGCTCACGGGCTCTAGAGTGCAGGCTCAGTAGTTGTGGCGCACGGGGTTAGTTGCTCCGTGGCATGTGGGATCTTCCCGGACCAGGGCTTGAACCTGTGTTCCCTGCATTGGCAGGCAGATTCTTAACCACTGCGCCACCAGGGAAGTCCCTGGCCTCTGTAATTTCTGAAATTGGTACCATTCAGATTTTTAAAAAATAAATCTGTATTACTTTTTATCAAACTGTTTTTTTTTTTCTATTATAGGCAAGATGTCAGATCTCTCTCATTGCTTTCAAGAATTTTCCATGTTTTCAGTTTTTAGAATCTATGCTATGATATGTCTGGGTGTGTATTTCTTTGGTTCTATCCTATATGTTCAGCTTCCTGAATGTATAGGGGTTTATGACTTTTGCCAAACTTTGGGAACTTTTCAGTCATTGTTTCTTCAAGTACTTTGTAGCCCCATCCTCTTTCTTCTCTCCTTCTGGGACTCTAAGGACACAAATCTTTTATGTAGCCCCTCAGGTCCCTTGGGCTCTGTTCACTTTTTTCAGTCTGTTTTCTCAGTGTTGTTTGAACTGGGTAATTTCTATTGTTCTATCTTCCAGTCTGCTTATCCTTTCATCTGATCCCTCCATGGTGGTTTAAAAATTTTAGTTATTTAGTTATGTTCATTTGGCCCTTCTTTATATCATGTATATGTATATATATTCATATATATATTTTTTTCTTTTGTTGAGACTTTCTCTTTTTTTTTTGACCCTGCGGCATGTGGGATCTTAGTTCCCTGACCAGGGATTGAACCAGTGCCCCCTGCAGTGGAAGCACAGAGTCTTAACTGCTGGACCATCAGGGAAGTCCCCCAGAGACTTTCTATTTCTTAACTGAGAGTTGCTAACTTTCCATTTGTCTCTAATGTGTTTGTAATTGCTCACTGAAACACTTTAAATAAGGCTGCATTAGTCAGAGTTCTCTAAAGACACAGAGATTATATAAATAATATGTATTTGTTATAAGGAGTTGGCTCACATGGTTATGGAGGCTGAGAAGTTCCAAGATCTGCAGTCAGCAAGTTGGAGACCCCAGAAGAGACAAGGTTTCAGTTCAAATCCAAAGGCCAGAAAAGATGTCCCAGCTCAAGGCAGTCAGGCAGGGGGACTTCCTCTCACTTGTGGGAGGGTCAGCCTTTTTATTCCATTCGGGCCTTCGACAGATTGGGTGGCTCATTTTGGCTGTGCCTGTTGGTGTTTCTGCATTGCTGCCATCTCCAATAGCAGGTCTGGGGTATGAGAGGCAAAAATTACAAACAGAACAAAAGAGGGGACTCATCACCATGTTTTTCTGAGGGCCCTGGCTGGTCTGCCTTCCTCTCTCTGCCTTTCAGAGTTTTCTTATATTAGTTTTGTATATAACATCCAGGGGTTTGAGTTAGACTTAGCAAGAGGAATAGAGAAAAGCACATCTATCATTTTCCCAGACTAACACTGCTGCTTTCGAGTATGTGTTAAACTCACGCTTGTCCAGCCCGTGCACAGCTGCTCAGGTGGTTTTGCCATGACAGAAGGTTCTAGGGTTTCTTCACTCCCTCCTTTGAGTAAAAGGCGTCAGCGAGAGGGCAGCAGACATGCTCCCTTCCCCGGATCCCAGCTGTGCCAGGTGTGCCGCGTGTGGACAAGGGCCGAGGAGCCCCACCCGTGCCTGTCTGAGTCTGGCAGATGGGCCCACCCGTGTAACTCACACCCCTATCACCATACAGAACATTTCCATCTCTCCAGAAAGTTCCTTGGTGCCACCTCCTGGAAGCGACCTCTGATCTACTTTGGGTCACTGTGGATTCATTTTGCCTGTTCTGGAACTTTCTGTAAAGGGAACGGTCTGGTATGAAACTTTACCCATTTGATTTCTTTCACTCTGAGTACGTCTGGGTTCTTCCATGTGGCTGTGAGTACTGGTTCTTCATTCCTTCCACTGTCCGGAACTCCCAAGCTTGTTCATCCGCTCACCTGTTGAGGACATCTGGGCTGTTGTGGACAAAACTAATGTGAAACTTCTTGTCCAAGTCCTTGTTGGACCAAGGTTTTCATTTCTCTTGGGTAAGTAAATAGCTAGGAGTGGAATTCCTGGGCCATAGGGTAGATATGAATTTAGGGAACGCAGAGTTTTCCAAAACAACTACGCCATTTTGCATTCCCACCGGCAACATGTGAGGGTTCCAGTTGCTCCACATCCTTGCAACTCCTGGTGATGTCTGATTATGGCTATTCTGCTGGGTGTATGGTGGCATCTCACTGTGGCTTTGATTTGCATTTCCCTGATGACTAACGTTCTTGTGCTATTGGCCGCTGGTGTATCCTCCTGTGCAAAATGTCTGTTCAAGTCTTTTGCCTGTTTTAAAAAATGATTTGTTTGTATCATTGATTTGTCAGAGTTCTTTACATATTCTAGATACAGATTTTTGTCAGATATTGTGAAAATGTTTTGAGTATTTTCTCTGAGTCTGGGAGTTGCCATTTCATCTTCTTAGGTTTTGGTATCTCCTGGCCACAGCCTGCAGCCCCGCCCAGCCCCTGCCAGGCCCGTCCTCTGCAGCATCAGGACATGTTAAGGGGACAAGAGGATGAGCCCTCGCCCGGGTGGGGAGCCAGCCTGGGACGTGTCGATGGCCTGGCGCTGGGAAGAGCATGACCTTGGAGTGACGGGACGGGGACCCAGCCGTCACTGTGCAGGAGTGGGAAGCGTGGAGGGAGTTTCCAGGTCAAAGAGCCTCTGGTTGGCACAGCCACACCAGTGTCCCCAGCCTCCGCCTGTGGCCCTGAATCCCCCGTGCAGATGCTGGCCACCCACTGGCCCCACTGGGAGTCTGGCAGGCTGGGACCTGGGCCACGGTGGGCCGTGAAAACGCACACTGACACCAGTGTTCTTTGGGGACATCCCTTCCAGCAGGTCCCCACCAGCTCCCGTCCCGTTGAGCGTGCAGGGAATGAAGCAGAAAAGTGACCTGCTCCGGGGTCAAAGGGGAGTCCCCTGAGGATTACGTGTGAGGGTGAAGGAAGGGAAACCCCCAAAATGTCCCTCAGCGGAGACAGGTCAGCATCAAGGCCACCCTCCAGACAATGGCCGAGCCAGGGGGAAGGTGGGGCGGCTGCAGGGCCCTGCACGGTGTTTACTATGTGCTGCAAATTGCAATGCGGTGTGTACAGGGTGACTCGATTATTGTGGTGAAAACAAGAGAAGGAGAAAGAAAACCTCTCCGTCTGGAAGGAGACATAACAGGTGTGAGCCCTGGGGCAGGCGGGAGATGGTGAGATGGGGCTTCACTATTTCACCTGTACACTTAAATATGGTTTGAATTTAATAACATGCACAGGTTAGTTTTTACATGAAAAATAGGAAATAAAGTATAATGGAAAATATTCATAGCACCAAGTAAAATATCAGATAATTAGGAATAAAGATAGGAAGAGATCTGCTGTACCCACATTTTACGTTTTATTTATTTTTATTATTTATTTATTTATTTGCTTGCATCTCTTTTTATTAAGGTATAATTAACATATATAATTTTTTAAAAAGAAGAAACAGAAAGATACACCATGCTTCTGGATTTCATTTCTTAATTGCATTTTAAAAGGCAGTTCTTCATATCTACGGAACAGAAGCAGACTCACAGTCGTAGAGAGCAGACTTGTGGCTGCCAAGGGGGCTGGGGCGTGGGGGAGGGGTGGAGTGGGAGTTTGGGGTCAGCAGATGCAAACGAGTATTTATAGAATGGATAAACAACAAGGTCCTACTGTAGAGCACAGGGAACTATATTCGGTATTCTCCGGCAAACCATAATGGAAAAGAATATGAAAAAGAATATATATATGTATAACGAATCACTTTGCTGTATAGCAGAAATTAGTACAACATTGTAAATCAACTATACTTCAATAAAATTTTTTTTTAAAGGCAGTTCTTCCTTAATTATTCTCTAAAACGAATGTAATTCCAATTGAATTACTCAAGGGGTTTTAGAAGTTGAGTCTCCTGTTCTTTTGGAAGATGAATGAGCAAGAGACAAGACACCTTTGAAGAGGATCAAGCTGCCCCAGATAAAGTATTAAAAAGCTACAGTGAGGAGAGCGGGAGGACTGGTGCAGAGAGACACAGATGGCTGGTGCGAAATGCAAAGCTTAGCACGAGATCCAAACACAACTGTGGATTGTTAGGTAATAAATGCCTTGCATGGAATATGTTGGAGGGGGCAGTAGATGGACCCATCGATAAATCATGTGACACGTATATGAGGATTAGGTAATATCTTTAATATAGAGAATTCTCAAATCAATAAGAAAAAGACAAATACTCAAGAGTTTAAAGAGAAAAAGAAACAGAGAAGAGACACTTGATTTTCATAAGTTTTATTCCACAGCCCAACAGCAACAGGGGCTGGAATCCAGCATCATTTCACCATCTACTTTGGGACTTTTTGAATATGAGTCTATAAAAACGTATAGCCTGTGCACAGATAATAAAAATGGTGTTTTCCACTGAGTGTTTATAAATGTACTATAAGGGGACTCCCTTGGCGTAAGTGGGCTTGGAGGAAGGGCAGGTTAAATCCAGTAAGCGGGTGGGTCATCGCCATGTTCTCAGGGACATCAGTGCAATGACGCCACCATGAACGGGGGTCCCAGACAGCAGCCCTGCTCCCAAGGCTTCCCCACGGCAGCTCTGGATGGGGTGCTGTTGGGAAGGGGAGGTGCAGGGACCTGGCGCCCTAAGGCCTCTCGTCGGGCAGTTGGGAAGATGTGCAGTCACCGTTTTAGCCAGGAGGGGGGGATGTCTGGTCACTTTTGTGGGTGGCGGAGGCCCCGGCTTTTGTGCTCAGACAGACTGGGAAGGGGTCTTGTCTTTTCCACTCCCCTCATCACTGCACAGAGTGGCCTGTCTGAGGCTGTGCCCTGTGAGGTTGCTGGCATCCACCGGGAGCACTAGGACACCTGGCTGTGAGGCCAGGCCCTTCTGAGCCGTCAGTGGCTGCCTTCTCTCTCTCTGCATATTGAAAGCATCATTAGTGGTCAAGACAGCGGCAGGCTGGGCGGAGGGTCGGACCAGAGCCTGAGGACCAGTGGGTCACCTCGTGGTCAGGCCAACACAAAGGCCAATTCCTCTTTTACCCCCACTGCACTTTGTCTTGGGGAGAAGAATGAATGTTCGTTCATCCATCCATCCATTGCCCAGAGAGCATCACAAAACACCACCACTCCCCTCCCACTAGTGTGAGGTGGGTCATGTGACCTGATGTGGTGACTGAAACATGGGCGGGTCCCTGTGTTCCCTTCCCCTGCCCTGGCTGCACATTCCAGATAGGAGAGGGCACTGGCCGTCAGTCTGCCCCACAGGGGCCAGGACCATAAGGGTCAGGAGGAGGGGACAGGACACCAGCCTCTGCTGCTGCAGCCCTGGGTCCTGGGTCGTCAGTGCTGCAACCTAAGCAGCCCACCTGCTGATGTGCCCAGCCTTGGGCCAACAGCCGGCAGCTTCTCCCACCCTCCAGAAGCGCGGTCCTGGGCAGCCTTGGGACCAGGATGCCCTGGTCAGATCAGTCGGGGCCAGGCTGTATGCCACCCCCTGCTTGGAGGCTCACAACTTCCATCCCTGAGCCCTCCATCATAAAGGCTCTGATAAGTCCCGCAGGAAACGCCCCCACTTAACATCCCACTTCCCCCAACCCTGTTTCAACAGACACTCTTCCCTTCATGGAACATTTATAGACACTGCATGTGGAGTCGTATGCCTGAAGCACCAGTGGGGGACTCAGCTCCAGACACGCAGGATGACTGAGCCCAGCCGGTCTCCCCAGGAGGCTGTCTCCCTGGGAGCTTACCGTGCAGTGAAAGCATGAAGACCTGGAGTCGTGAGCCCGCTTAGTGGGGGCGCTGGGCTTTGCACCCCCCACTTCATCCCGTGCCCTGGCCCAAAACCCCGGGAGACGGCGCAGTCTCTGCAGCGCCTCTGCCTGAATGACATACAAGCAGCCAGGAGCCCAGGCCTGACACCTGCAGACAAAGGGAAAGATCTGAACCCCAGTCCCTGATGGCCCTCGTGCTCTTGTGGCCTCCCTCATGCAGCTTCTGGACAGTGGTCCCATCGTCCCCCCACCAGTGTACGCTCCCAGAGAGGCATGGCTCCATCCGCTGCCAGGTCCCCCCTCTGCTTCATGTGCCCAAAAATCCTCTCCAGATGCCTGATGTGTGACGCGAGACCCCCTGCTACTCTGGGGCTGTGCAGGAATGCAGAAGGACAGCATGAGGACCGAGCAGTGTAGGGGGTCTCTCCCCATCGCCAGGAAACCTGGTCGGTGCCCCGGCACTAGGACAGGATCCTCCCAGGCCGTACATAGCCGCCCCCAGACCCAGCCTTGGGTGAGGGGCCGAGCCCGACAGGAGTCAGGTGCCGTTCAGGATGCCTTTGGGCCCAAAAGCCTGTGAACCGAACTGAGATCAAGCTGTGGGTCACCCTGTCAGGCCAGCAGCCAGAGGGTGACCACCAGGCCAGGCGGGACCTAACCACAGGCCCACTGTGGCTCTGAGGGTGTGGAGGCTCACGCAGGGGTGTCAGTAGGTCCTCACTGGGCCCACGTCAGCCCTGCAGAAGTCCCGGCCAGGGAAGGCAGGGGTATCAGGCAGCCTGGGCTGGGTTGGGAGGGACTGGGGTTCACCCAGGAAGCTTCAGAACTGCCCCTCGCAGAGCGTGGCCACTGCTGGGTGTGGGGCCATAGGGGGAGGTTGAGCTGGCAGGTGGTCCCCATGGAGATGGAGGCCTGCTTTGTGTCCTGCCCTTTGCTCCCATGCATGTGATTTTCGGGTTTCCTGGGGTGTCCATGGGTGAGGACAGGGGTACCCTTGGCTGGCAGAGGGTCCTGACATGTCAGGGTCTGATGCTGGTGGTGGCCTCAGAGACTGAGCTGGTCACCAAGAGGCCAGCTCCTCTGAGGCCTGTTTCCAAACCACTAGGGCCCCCCAACCCCAAGCCCCACCCCCCAGACAGTGCTGGTCTCTGCCAAGCTGCAGCAGGGCATACGGTGACCCGAGACCCTGACAGGAAGGCACCTGCCCGGGAGTGTCCTGGGTTCCCCCCACCCCCGTACTTGTCCACGTACCCTAGGTGGAACCTTCCAGGAACCTCTGCTCTACATCACCAGGCCAGGTGATCTTGCCCCCAGGACACCCTCCCTGCTGTTTGGGTCCAACAACGAGAAGATAGTCCCTTCCGTGGAGTTGGAATGGGCCCCTGGAATCCCCACATTCCCCTTCTGTTACAGGAACAACATGGACAGGGCAGAGTGGGGAGCAGGGGTGTGACATGGGAGTTGGGTGGTGTGGTCAGGTGACAAAGGCCTGCACCCCAGTCACTCCTGGTCCTTATAATAATTTTTAATCTGGTGTCATAGTTAAAAAACAAAGCTAAACTAAGTAAAAAGAGGAGAAGGCAATCAAGACAATGTACTCAAACATGGGGAAAATGATTTCATTGTCGTCATCAGTATTCTCTTCCCTCCACCAAAAAAAGTTTTAATAAACTCTTGTAGAATAAATATTCTAAAATATTTAGAAAGATATGCTCATGGATTGAAAGAATTAATATTGTTAAAATAACCATACTAGCCAAGGCAATCTACAGATTCGATGAAACCCCTATCAAAATTCCAATGGCATGTTTCACAGGAATAGAAAAAACAATCCAAAAATTTATGTGGAACCACAAAGACCATGAATTGCCAAAGCAATCTTGAGAAAGAAGAACAAAGCTAGAGGTGTCACACACCCTGATTTCAAACTATATTACAGAGCTACTGTAATTAAAACAGTATGGTACTGGCACAGAAACAGACACATAGATCAATGGAACAGAATAGAAAGCACAGAAGTAAACCCACATATATATGGAAAATTAATTTATGACAAAGGAGCCAAGAATATACAATGGGGAAAGAACAGTCTCTTCAATTAATGGTGCTGGGGAAAACTGGACAGCTACATGCCAAAGAATGAAACTGGACCACTATCTTACACTACACACAAAAATTAACTCAAAATGGATTTAAGACTTGAACATAAGACCTGAAACCACAAACTCCTAGAAGAGAACATAGGTGGTAAACTCCTTGACATCAGTCTTGGCAATGATTTTTTGGATTTGACACCAAAAGCAAAGGCAACAAAAGCAAAAATAAACAAATGAGACTATAATCATACTAAAAAATCTTCTGCACTACAAAGGAAACCATCAACAAAATGAAAATGCAATGTACTGAATGGGAGAAAATATTTGAAAATCATATATCTAATAAGGGGTTAATATCCAAAATATATAAAGAATTCATATAGCTCAATAGCAAAACAACAAACAATTTGATATAAAATCTAGGCAAGGAATCTGGATAGATGTTTTTCCAAAGAAGACATACAGATGGCTAACAGGTACATGAAAATGTGCTCAACATCACTCATCAGGGAAATGCAAATCAAGACCACAGTGAGTTACCACCTCACACCTGTCAGAGTGGCTAGTGTCAAAAAGACAAGAAATAACAAGTGCTGGGGAGGGTGTGGAGAAAAGGGGATCCTCGTGCACGGTTGTGAGAATGTAAACTGGTGCAGCCACCACGGGAAACAGTATGGAGGTTCCTCAAAAAAGAAAAAATAGAACTACCATACAATCCAGCAATTCCATTTCTGGATATTCATCCAAAAACAAGGAAAACACTAATTTGAGAAGATATCTGCACCCCCACGTTCAGCATTATTTACAGTATTCAAGACATGGAAACACCCTAAGTGCCCATGAATGGATGAATGGATAAAGAAAATATGGTGTATGTATACAATGGAATATTACTCAGCCATAAAAAAGAATGAAATTTTGCCATATGCGACAACATGGATTGACCTTGAGGGCATTATGCTAAGTGAAACAAGTCAGACAGAGAAAGACAAATACCATATGATCTCACTTACATGTGGAATTAAAAAAAAAGCAAAGCTGGGACTTCCCTAGTGGTCCAGTGGTTACAACTCTGCGCTCCCAATGCAGGGGGCCCAGGTTCGATTCCTGGTCAGGGAACTAGATCCCGCTGCAACTAAAGATCCCACATGCCACAACTAAGACCTGGTGCAGCCAAATAAATAAATAAATATTTTTTTAAAATCATAGAAACAGAGAAGGTGGTTGCCAGAGGTGAGGACTGAGGGATGCGCGAATGGGTGAAGAGGGTCAAAAGATACAAATTTCCAGTTATAAATAAATTCCCATAGATAGGGATATAATGTACCGGCATGGTGACTATAGTCAATAATACTGTGTTGTTAAAAACAAAAACTATTTTAGAATAGTTTGTATCTACGGAACATTTGTGAAGCTAGGACAGAATTCCCCAAAACCCCACCCAGTCTCCCCTATTATTAACATCTTGCATTAGTGTGATACAATTGTTACAATTAATGAACCAATACTGATACAACATTCACTACACTGATAAGCCATAGTCTACTAGATGCCCTTGGTTTTCCCCTAATGTCCTTTTTCTGTCCCATTTAGTCATCATGTCTCCTTACGCTCTTCTTGGCTGTGACAGTTTTTCAGATTTTCTCTGCTTTTGATGAGCGTGACAGTTTTGAAGAGTCCTGGGCAGGCATTTTGTACGCTGTTTCTCCCCTGGAATTTTCTGGTATTTTTATCACGGGTGGAGGCAGGGTCATGCGTGGGGAGGGAGCCCACAGAGGTGACAGGCCATCCTCATCTCAGCGCCTCCAGGGCAGTACTGTCCACTCCACTCTTGACGTTGACCTTGACCACCTGGCAGAGCTGTGTTTGTCAGGTTTCTCACTGCAAAGTTACCCCCCCCCCCCCCCCGCCTCACACTGAGCTTTTTACGGGAAGGTCGGGAGGCTCAGCCCACACCCCAGCAGAGGGGGGGGAGTTATGCCCCCTCCAGGCCCCAGCTGAGCCCCTCCCCCCCACTGCCCCTTGGCCCCTCCCACCGCAGTAAACACCCCCCCCAACCTTCACCCGGCACCTTCAACCCCACCCTTGAGCTCCCTAAGCCCACTGAACTCCCTCTGCCCACGCTTGCCCTCCTGCCCCCTCCCCCAGCCCTAAGCCCCGCCCCTAAGCCCACTGAACTCCCTCTGCCCACACCTGCCCTCCTGCCCCCTCCCCCCAGACCTCAGCCCCGCCCCTAAGCCCCCCACCCCCCACCCCCGCACTCAGTGCCCCATTACTGAGCCCCCCTCACCCCGCCCGCAAGGCTCTCTTCACCCCTCCCCACGCTGGGGACTCTCCTCCCCCTCCCCCCTCCCCAGACTCCCTAACCCCACCCAACAGGAGCACACCCACACGAGCCCCCCACCCTTCCAGCCAACACCCAGTGGCACTGAGGGCTCCCCCGACCCTCCCCCCCTCCCCCACCCCCGCACGTCACGTCACCCTTCGCACCCCCCACGCCCAGCGGGCCCAGCACCCCAGGTTCCTGCTGGTTTCTGGAAGGCCCCTTCCCAGGTTCCATGGCCCTCTCCTCCCCGGGAACCCTGAGCCTGGAAACCCTGGATGACTCGGACCCTGACCCAGCCCCGCTGCTGGATGGGGAGCCGTGGCCCCCGCCCTGTGAAATCAGTGAGGCCCTTTCTTCTTCTCCTTAGTCCCCCTGCCTTTGAGGGTTGGGTGGGAGAGACCACAGGCTGGGGTCTGGGGGACAGTGGGGTGGCAGGAGCATGGGGGTGGCTGAGGGGTGCACAGCTAGGGAGGACACAGAAGGAGGCAGGGGCCGTGGTGGACCCTGGGCCATTCGAGGCCCCCTGCCCTCCCATTTGTGGGGAGAAGCGGCCCACCTGACCGTGCCCGCCAAGTCCCCTCTCGAGGTTGGCACTCCCCACCGGTCTTCCTGCTCCTTGACCCTGGGGGTCGAGAGGGGTGAGTGTCATGGTGGGAGGTGGGTAGGGGCTGGGCTGGGTGGTCTGCTCAGTCCCCGTGCTGGGGGTCTGGGGCTCCAAGACGGAGGCTGATGGGACACTTTCTCCCTGTCTGGTGCACGTCCTATCTCCTGGTTTGGTGTCCCCACGGCCACTGCTGCAGTCCTGGACCCGGAAGCAGAGCACAGCATGGACGTCATCCTGGTGGGCTCCAGCGAGCGGTCATCCCCACCGTCACCCAGGCTCCGCAGAGGTGAGGGCTCATTTAGGTACTGGATCCATCACTTGGGGTGCTGACCCCAGGCCTGGGCAGTGTCTAGGGCTCCCGGCTTCTGGAATACTCCCACATCATTCAGGAGCAAGAGGGCCCCACTCAAAGCCTCCCCCACTCCACCCCACCAGCTCAGATGTTTAATATGTCACCATGAAAGGCGGAGGGGACGGGGGGAGGGGGAAGGCGGTGCTGATCCTCTGGTTCCTGTGACTTCAGAAGTCCTTCGCCAAGGACTTGTGAGGCTCATCTCTTGAGGTGTTTAAATTAGGAGACAGGCAGAGGAAGGGGCTACTTATTTTCTTTTCCAGATCTTATTGCATATGAAGTCAAGGTTAAGCAGCGAGACATAGAAGGTGAGCATCGCACACCTGCCCAGGTGAAGGGATGTCAGCCAGCTGAGGAAAGACTTGCAGCCTCACTCATTGTCCATCCCTGGAAGAGGGCAGTGGACGCCGCTGGTGCCCACCTCGTATCCCCTCCACCTGTCCCAAGGACCCTGACACTTCATTTGAAGTGTACACTTCAGTGTCTTTTAGTGTAATCACAGATATGTGTACCCATCACTACAATCTAATTTTAGGGCATTTTCGTCATCCACAGAAGAAACTGGTACCCATCAACAGTCAGTCCTCATTCCTCATCCCTCTGCCTCCCCTCTTTCAACCCTAGGCAACCACGAATCTACTTTCTTTCTCTTTGGGTCTGCCCATTCTGGATCCCCTGCATTTACATATAAATTTTAGGATCATCTTAGCAATTTCTAAAAAAAAAAATAAAAAAAGGAAAGAAAGAAAGGAAAAGGCCAGCTGGGATTTTGAGAAGGATCTGGTTTCTCAAAACCAGATTTGGGGAGGCTCTCCATTTTAACACTATTTAGTCTTCTGATCCATGAACATGGGATGCCCTCCCATCTGTTTGATCATTAATTTCTTTCAAGACTAGTTTGTGGTTTTCAGTGTACACGTCTTGCACTTTTTTTGTTATTGTTAAACTTGTTCCTAAGTCTGTTGCTGTGCCTGACGGCATCGTGACATGTTGCCCTGTGGGTTTTCGCCTCAGACATGTGTATCTGCTGTGGAAGTTTCCAGGTGCACACGCAGCACCCTCTGTTTGAGGGAGGGATGTGCACGCCGTGCAAGGTAAGCAGGGAGGCATGGGGCGGCTCTGTGGAGGCCTTGGAGCAGAGGAGGCAGCCTGGCTTTGCCCTCACCAAGGACAAGTTCCTGGAGTGCCTCTTCTTGTACGACGAGGACGGGTACCAGTCCTACTGCTCCATATGCTGTGCGGGAGAGACGCTGCTCATCTGCGAAAACCCCGACTGCACGCGGTGAGGCCAGGGGCCCCGGGGGTCCGGGCAAGGGGTGAAGGACCACTGCCCACAAGCCTGGGAAACCCCCATTCTTCTCAGCTCCGCATCCTGGAGTCCAAGGGGGTTCACCCCCCAAAAGTATGACTTTCTCCAAAGCTTTCCATTTCCATTTCAAATGTTTCATTTAGTGTATAGCCTTGACTTAGGGGAGGGGGGTGTCAGAAGATCTGTGCTTGTGATTTTTCTTTCTGTTTTTATCGCCAAGACATAGCTGCTCCCTCCGTGGTTAAGTAGGGCAGTGACAGGAAACCCACGCGGCTGGGGTCAGGCAAGGCGTATTCATTCCCTGCTACATGCCAGCCTGAGCTTCACCTGTGGTCCCCTCCCCTCAGTCCTTCTGGGCCATCCTGGTATTTACTGCTGCCCCGCCCCAAGTCTGCAGCCCCTACCCGACCCCGCAGTGGGTGCTCCTGCAGAGATCTTGCCTGGTTTCTCAGGATCTGGAGTTTGGAGGAGGGAGCCAGCTGGCTTAGGGGAGTCTTTGAAATCTGTCACTGCCCACAGCCCCCCTGCTGTCTTCTGCAGATGGCTGGGTTCCCGTCGCTCTGGGTCCCCAAGAGGGACCGGTCCCCCTTCCCCGGGCCACAGCCTCTCCTCCCGCCCCTGCCAGCTCCGTCTTTTCACCTGAGCCCGTGTGTGGCTTCCACCCCTCACTCCGGAGCAAGGAGCAGGCTCGCCTCTGCCTGCAGGACCACCGGGGTTTCACCTGGCGGCCAAGGCAGCGGCAGTCCTGTCGCTGTGGTTCTCTGTTTGACTCCAGGTGCTACTGTTTCGAGTGTGTCGACAGCCTGGTGGGCCCCGGGGCCTCGGGGAAAGTGCAAGCCATGAGTAACTGGGTCTGCTTCCTGTGCCTGCCCTTCCCCCGCAGTGGGCTGCTGCAGAGGAGGAAGAAGTGGCGGGGGTGGCTGAAGGCCTTCTGCGACCGGGAGTCGGTGAGGACACAGCGGGTGCTTGGCGTTCCTATCCTCTGGTGACGGGCTGCAAAATGCCCGTCCGCT
This sequence comes from Balaenoptera ricei, assembly GCF_028023285.1. NCBI lineage: Eukaryota > Metazoa > Chordata > Mammalia > Artiodactyla > Balaenopteridae > Balaenoptera > Balaenoptera ricei. The sequence continues at coordinate 160,043,870 of NC_082642.1, read as the reverse complement.
CCCTTACGCAATGAAGTTAAGGGCTTTTAAGCAAATGCGCTTTTCCCATCTCCTCTTTGTCCGCTAGATGCTCTCTGTCTTCTACAAGTCACTTTCTTTTTTTTAATTTTTTTCTTTTTTTTTAAATTAATTTATTGATGTTTGGCTGCGTTGGGTCTTCGTTGTGGTGCGTGGGCTTCTCATTGTGGTGGCTTCTCTTGTTGCGGCACACAGGCTCTAGGCGCACGGGCTTCAGTAGTTGTAGCACATGGGCTTCAGTAGTTGTGGCTCACGGGCTTAGTTGCTCCGTGGCACGTGGGATCTTCCCGGACCAGGGCTCGAACGCGTGCCCCCTGCATTGGCAGGCGGATTCCTAACCACTGCGCCACCAGGGAAGTCCCTCTACAAATCACTTTCGCATGGCAGTTTTGTTTCTTCCAAGCCTGGGAATGAGGCATTTGTAGGACGTAGGAGAGGGGCCCAGCAGAGATGTGCCTCTAGGTCCAGCAAATGGGAGCAAACGCCCGGGCAGGGTCTCCTGCTCCAGCCCGGACAGCTGGCACGGACGTGGGTCCTTTCCAGGATCAAGGCCGGGAGCCGGGAGCTAGGCAGGAGTATGGGCTCATCATGGTGCGTTGAGCTCTGTCCCCCAAAGATACATCCAAGTCCTAACCCCTGTTACCTGTGAACATGGCCTATTTTGGAAATGGGGTCTTTGCAGGCTCAATTTAGTTAAGAATCTTAAGGTAGGGTCATCCTGGATTAGGGTGACATGAAATGCAATGATTGGTGTCGTCTAACAGGAAGGAAGGGGACAGAGACGCACAGAGGGAGGGTGGCCACGTGATGGGCAGGGCTGGGTGCTCACCGGGGCGGCCTGGGGTCTCGGGCTGTCTCCCCTGTGATGCGTGGCCAGGCTGGTTCTGGAGAGTCGCCACACACACGGCATTGCTGGGCCACCCACGGGGCCACATGGTAGCCCCACCACCCTGCGCTCCCTGGAACCAGATGGGAGCAGGTGCCTTTATGGTGCTCTTCGGAACAAGGCGCCTGCACTCCCCGTAGAGCCTTCTCTAGGTCCGGTGAGCCGCAGAAGCCCTCCCTCTCAGTGCAGACAGACCCCGTGCTGGCAGACTGCAGGACGGGTTTCTCATGAGGGGAGAAGGGGTTGATGCTCAGAGCTAGTATCACTGCCACTAGAGCCGGAGCAAGCGGGAAGGAGGCACTGCTCCTGCGGCTGCCGCAGGGGACCAGGATGTGTGTCCCCAAGTGTCCCTCAGGGCTGTGCCTGCGCCGGATCGCCCTGCCCTCCTCGCCTCCCCACGCCTCCCCTGGGCAGCCTGCCCTCCTCCACACTTGCCCGCCACTTCACTCGCTGCTTGCGTTGGGCGCCGTCCACCTGCTCCAGCCCTGGGCAGACCCTTCCCCCTGGGGCTCAGGGTCTCCTGGGACCCCCCCCCCCTGCCCCCAGGCAGTGCCCCTGCCTAGGCCTGGAATCCCATCCTCAGTTCGTGGGAGGCCAGGCACTCCCAAGTGCAACCTCCTGGGGGTCAGGGGGCGCTGGGGTGCTTGTTTCATGAATGGATCCATCGGGTCTCTGCCGGCAGGGTACCCTGCGGGGGAGGGCGGGTGTTACCCGAGGCCTTCCAGACTCCTTGTCCTCAGCCCGGCTCCTTCATGGCAGGACTCAGGGGCTGGCTCAGGCCTGGCCTGGGAGACGCCTGACACTGGTAACCTTCAGGAGTGCTGTGTGGCTTGAGGCCCACGTTCAGAGCCCGCAGAGGGGACGGAGAGGGGTCGGGTGAATTCCATGGCCGTGCGTATTCAGAATCCCCCAGGTCTGAGACTCTTCCCAAGAAATACAAGGGAAGTGGTTTCTCTCGGGATAGAATTATTTTCTTCCTCCATCAGGAAAATCCCCTCGCACCTGCCTTTCCTTTGCTAGAGATGGCCCAGGTTGGGGGGTTGGCGTGGAGGGCAGAAGCCCTCGTCCTGGGGGATGGGTGGGGTCTCACGGAGGCCTGGGGGTCAGCGCAGTCAGGGCGGGGCCAGCTGCCTCGGCGGGTGTGTCATCATTCATCAGGGGAAAAGCTTCTGCAGAGCCAGAAAGAAGTTTTCTTGTCACTCATGAGCTCTATAACCAAGAGTCATCAGAACATCATGTTTTTTAAAAAATAAATAGGAGAGTCCCCTTGAGATGTACAAAACTGTGCCCGTGTGGAAGAGAGAGCCCGTCCGGGTGCTGTCCCTTTTTGGGAACATCAAGAAAGGTGGGTACAGTGATGTCTGAGGACTGACAATGGAAGATGGGTCTGCCTGGAGTGAGACCCACGGGGGACTGGGGGGGTGGGCGGTGGGCGGGGTCGAAATGTCCCCTATGTTGCACTTGCTGCATGTTTGAGGCTGGGGGCCTGAGGGTCATTTTCAGGAGGGGAGGGTTGCAGGAGCACCTGGGGCTCCTTCCTTCAGCAGAGATGCCTTGGAAAGAAAATTCACGTAGCAAGACGGTGGGTGTGAAATGCTGTAGTGAGGGCCGTGGGGCCCAGGCCCTCTGCCTAGGACAGCCCTGCCCACGGCCACCAAACCTCAGACACCTCCACATACCTGGCCACCTTATAGGGCTGCCCCACCCCTCGCAGGGTTCCCTGCACCCTCCCTCTCTACCCAAATCTCCCAGATTGCCCAGGCTGGTCACGTGCTGCATTCCAGCCTTGCCTGGGTGTCCTGCCCCTCTGTACCCTGAGCAGACCCCACCTGCTGGTGCCTTTGGAAATCCTGTGGATTCTCCTGGGCCCGGCAGATGTAAGAAGAATCCATGAAAATACTCCTTGTCTCTGGCCAAATGGAATGGGGGGTGGGGGTCCACCCCGCTTCTGGCACTACGTCCCGTGTCTTGCGTAGTGTGGTCACAGTGGCCTCATGCACACCCGTGTTAGGGATCTGGGGGCTGAGACGCACAGAGTGGGCACAGCTTTCCCCTGAAGGAAGCCCATGGCCGCCCAGCCTTCAAGTCCCTGCCCGGACGATGCATCCTCAGTTCAATTTGTTAAGATTCTTTCTGGGCTAGTTGTCCCATGCCCAGGCTGCAAACACCCCTGCAACTCAGCAGTGTCACACAGCCCAACCAGGTGACATCAGCGTGGACTGCCATCACCCAGTGGTTTCCTAACCCAGAGAGTGACATTGCAGCCAGGAGAGCCTGGTTTTGCAACAAATTGCTTGACTTTCTGAAATCAGTGCTCGGCGGAGTTTGCCTGCTCAGCCCTGTCACGCCGTTGAAAAGATAAAGTCTGCTTGCTAACGGCAGCCCTTCAGTTCCACATTCGGTCAAAAACCAACGTCAGCCCTGTGTGTCCCCTTTGCTCCCCACGCAGAGCTGATGAGTTTGGGCTTTTTGGAATATGGTTCTGAGCTGGGAAAACTGAAGCATTTGGATGATGTCACCAACGTAGTGAGGAGGGACGTAAGTACTGCTGTGTTTCTCCAGGCACCAACGTGAGAGCAGACGGCGGGGTTGGGGGGGGGGGGTGCTTCGGGGGGGGGACTGGACGGGAGGAGGAGGAGGTGCAGCCCGGATGCTCTGTCCCCAGCAGGGCCCACCTGGGGGGTGTCGACCCCCCCCACGGTGGGAGAGCTGAGAGAGGCGTGTCCGCGGCCCCCCGCTGCCCACCGCCCAGAGGAGAACCATTGGCCAAACCTCCTGCCCGACGTGTTGAAATCCAAGGGGCCTATCCCACCACCTGTGATGGTGCCACCCAGGAGGGGGATTCCCCCCCCAGCCCTCCCTCTAAAATAAAGTGCTGAGTCTTGAACACAACCACCACTGATTGTTTGAAAACGTTCTTCGAGCGCTGTCATGAAACGTTCTGCCTCCCTCGAAGGCTATTTCCTGCTGTCCTGGACGGCGGCCTTGGAGGAGGGGCCTAAAAATGAAGCAGCAGCTGGGCCAGAGCCGCTGCAGATGGGAGAGGGCCAGGACGCCTCCTCTGTGGCCTCAGGGCAGGAAGACCTGGTCCGTCACCCGCTCGCCCACACAGCCTCTCACACGAGAATTAAAGCCTGTCATCCCCAGAGCCCGACAACCACAGACGCGGGGTCAGAGGGGCCGGAGCACTGGCCATAGAAGGTGGTAGCAAGGAAGCAGCCAATGTGGGGGGACCTACTTCGCCCCCCGGCTGCCAGCAGCGCCTCTCAGCTCTGCTCCCCGTCTGGCCGGGGGGCCGTGTCCCAGGGGCCAGCCCTCCTCTCTGACTGAGACTGGAGACGCCCCCCTCCTCCGTCCCCCTGGGGTCTGCCCTGCCCCAAAGCCCAGGACAGCTCTGTTCTTGCCCCTCCGGCCCCTTCGGACGTCCCACCAGGAAGCATTTCTGGAGCCTGCGCCCACCCGCACACTCGTCCCAGGCCCCCCAGGACAGGGTCCTCCCTCCCAGGGCAGGATGGTCAAGGCGGGACCGGAGAGTGACACGAGCCCTCCCCAAGTAGCAGAGCTGCAAGCACAGATCAGACACGGAGGGGCTCTCGCTGGCGCAGCCGAGGGTCTAGACACCCGCTCCCGTAACGAGCTTTCACGTCTCAGGGGCGACAGTGGCTCACGTGTGTCCTCATCACTCGGTTCCCCAGCGACCAGTCCTGGCTTCACTCCTTTTTCACGAGGCCTGTAAAATGGGCTTTCCCACCGTGCAGCCCACCCTAGAGATGGGGGTGTCCGGCTTCCGCGTCTACACAGCCACACCTGGCTGCGGGTGTTGGGGGATTTAAAGTGCACACTGGTGGGTTCTCAGGGACAGCGGGGTGTTCCCTCTAAGACCTTGCTTCCTTCACGACCTTTCCTGGGGTCATTTCAGTAGCCACCTTCGTGGAGAGTGTTGGGATGCGGGTCCCGGGCCCCCAGCCTATGCTCACCTCCTCTAGCCCCCTTGCCCCTTTCCTGTCCAGACCCCCTGCTGTACTTGCGCCGGTCAGCAGGCTTCACTGGAGCCCGGTGCGCAGTTGCCACCAGGAGCGCGCCCGGGTCAGGGTCAGAGCTGACTGCGACAAGGCACGTGAGGTCAGGGGCACGTGAGGCCGGGGGCTAACGTCGGGTGTTGGCTTCTGTTAAGTGACTTGGGGAGGGTCCAGGGAAGCCACATCTGCTCTGGACGGGCTGCTGTCAGAAAGCCAGGGATCCAGTATTTGGGTCTCTCCATTGTTTTTCAAGAAGAATGACACAGGCTAGAGTCTCTAACCGGGTCCCTCAGTCACCTGGGCCCCTGCTGGGGGAAGGGCATCCTCAGCGTCTCAGCTCAGGTGGGATTGCAGGGGCCTGGACAGGGCTGGGGGGCGGGGGAGGCGCAGCAGGGGCGGCTCGCGCTCGCCAGGGAAGGCTGCCTGCTGCCCAGTGACCCATCAGGGCTTCCAGCTGTATTTCCCAGCAACACACAGAATCCGCATGAATCCTTGGGGGCCCCGTGTCACCCTCCCTGGAGGGCCTGTAAGGGCGACGCCCAGCACAAAGGTTCCCAGGGCTCTGCTGAGGGCCGGCCTCCCTGAGATGATAGAGAAAGCGGGGCTCCCTACACCCCCTGAACCAAGGGGCGGGTCTGACCCGGTGGGTTTCACCGCCCCCCGACCCCTTCCATGAGGGTCAGCCTGAATCACACGGTCAGACAAACAAGGTGCCCGGCCCCGGGGGGAGGAGCTCTCTGCCCTCCTGAGCCGCCCGTGTTCTCCTGCAGGTGGAAGGATGGGGCCCCTTCGACCTCGCCTACGGCTCTACGCCCCCGCTGGGCCACGCCTGCGACCATCCCCCAGGTAAGAGACCATGGCGTTCTGCAGATTCCAGAGTCTCCTGTCCGCCACGCCCTCCTCAGGGAGGGCAGGAATTGCAAACTGTCTGCATTCTTAAAAAATCAGCTTTATTGGGGTATCAGAGACATACGTCAATTGTCCGTATTCAGTGAGTACAGCGTGGTGGGTTCTGAAGTGCGTACCCTGTGAGCCATCACCACAACCAAGACAGCGAGTGGGTCCGTCACCCCAGGGCGGCCTGGCGCCCCTCCCACCCTGTCCGCAGGGCTGTGTGTCCCTGTGGGGCACCTGCATTGTCTCGTACCCGGCCCGCCTGTGCCCTCGAGGCTGCGGGGAGCAGGCGGCCCCGCCCCCACCAGAGCCCCGCCCTTGCGTCCCAGGTCCCTCCAGGCAGAGCCCAGACCCACCTGATTGCCCCCCACCCCAGCGTGGTACCTGTACCAGTTCCACCGCATCCTGCAGTACGCGAGGCCCCGGCCAGGCAGCCCCCAGCCCTTCTTCTGGATGTTCGTGGACAACCTGGTGCTGACCAAGGATGACCGCATCGTGGCCACTCGCTTTCTGGAGGTGGGTGCGGGCCGCGGCCTCCCCGAGGGACGCTTGGGGCCCCTGGGGGGCACCGCTTAAGTCCCGGTCCCGAGGCCTGGGTTTTCAGAGTTCACAGGGCCCGCGAGGGCCGTCTCACCACTGAGGTCCCAACAGTGTCTTTGCACTGCTCTGGATTTAAGATCCCGCCACCTCGGGTCATGTCCTTCTCCTCCCCGCCACCCCATCTGTGCACACGCACACTCACACGTGCACACACATCACACTCGCACACCGCAATGCGCAGTGCACCGGTCAGTTACACACACACACGCTCAAACCCATCCTGAGGCACCGACGGCCTTGCTGTTTCTGTCCCCAGGCCCAAGTCCTGACCGTTAGAGCAGCCACTTTTGGACTCAGTGACCGGTTTGTCCAGGGCTGACCTGGCCCGTCCCTCCCAGCTGACCCCCACACAGGACAGCCCCAGGCCAGGCCCGGGGTCCCCGCAGTGAAAGTCTCCTGGCTTCCCCACCCCTGCTGTCCCCACTGCACTTGTCTTCGGGTCCTTGGCCACCTCCAGGACGTCTTCACAAACCTACACATCTGCCCGCCCCGCTGCCCTGCATCGGGCTTTTTTCACTTAACCGTTACCTTGGAAATCGTTCTGTTGGAAAAGTACCCTTCTCACTCTTTGTTTTGACGTATGTGTTTTGTTTTGTGCAGTTTTACTTTGTATGGATGTGAAAAATGCCTTTAACCTGTTCCCGGGAACAGATAGTTGGGCTGTTTCCAATCTCTTGCTCTTACAAACAATGCTATGAGGAGGGGGCGTGAGTGGGGACGTCTGCGGGGTGGATCCCGGAAGTGAGATTGCGGGGTCCATTTGCCGTTTTCAGGGATGCTGCCGCTGTCCTGGGAGGGTGTCCGCGCAGACCCACCGGCGGCCGAGCTGCCGTTTCCCTCACCCGGCCACGGGGTGTCCCCAGCTCTCTGCCCTCCCTCGCCGTGGCTCCCAAAAGTCCTGTTCTTCTTCCCTCCTCTGCAGTTGGGATTTTCCATTTTGTATCTTACTGGTTTTGTATCTTACCGGTTTGATTCAAGAAACGATTGATCTCTCTACATTAATTTAGCTTCTGCTGCCTTCTTGGATTACTTTGTGGATGATAGTGGTTTATAGTTGATTCAGTTAGACTTTCTAGGTATTTGAGCAGATTATCTGCAAGTTGTGATAGTTTTTTCTTTCTAATTTTGTACCTCAGATACGTTCTCTTGTCTCACATTGAATCACAGTAGTGATGGGACATGCCTGCCTGGTCCCTGACTTTCACGTAAATGTTTCCAGTGTTTCTCTACTAAGCTGATGCTGGCTTTGAGGTCGAGGTTGATAAATTTCACTATGTTAAGGAAATTTCCAGAAGTTTCCCTTGATTTCTATTTTTTGAGCCATTTTATCAAGAATAATTGTTGGATTCTGTCAAATGTTCTTTTTTACGTCTAAGGAGATAATTAAATTCCTTCTTTACATCTATTAATAGGATATAATATACTAATAGATTTCCTAATAGTGATCCGTCCTTGCATTCCTGGAAAATGCCCACTTAGTTGTGGTGTATGGCTGTTTTGACGGATTGCTGAAATCTGGTGAACAGCATTTTCTGTAGGATTTTTTGCTTTGACGAGCACGAGAGAGGTGGGTGTGTGAGGTTTTCTTGTTTCGTGCTATTTTTATTGGGTTGGGATGTCAATGTTAAGTTTGCTTCATAAAAATATTTTAAAATTTGACAGACTTTTCCTGTGCAGTTGCCGGGATTGGTCGTTGTTGCCATTGTTTTAAAACGGGACCAACTCTTCTGTGGGAACTAATCTGTTAAGATTTTCAATCTTTTCTGAGATCAATTTGGTAAGTTATGTTTTCCCGGACTATCACCTGTTTAATTAAAGTCTAAAAATCATTTTCATAGGGTTGAGCAAAGTGGCCTCACGATTCTCTTACTTTCTTCCGCATCCGTGGTTATTTCTCCTTTTTAGGAAGCCTGGAATTTTTAAATACTGACATGTCACCACATACCAGCAGTCATGATGAGGCTTGTAAGGTGATCTGTTTACTGAAAAATCTATGAATAGTAATCATGAGTCCAGACAAAAAGCACAGTCTCCAAACCTGGGTGCCAGCCATCAGCAAACTTGGAGGGCAGCAAGGATACCGGCTCTTGATTGTTTTGTGAGCACATTTGGTAGATTGGAATTGGTCCCAAATCAGAAGTAGGCAAAAAAGAGACCTTTCCGGGCTTCCCTGGTGGCGCAGTGGTTGAGAATCTGCCTGCCAATGCAGGGGACACGGGCTCGAGCCCTGGTCTGGGAAGATCCCACATGCCGCGGAGCAACTAGGCCCATGAGCCACAACTACTGAACCTGCGCGTCTGGAGCCTGTGCTCCGCAACAAGAGAGGCCGTGACAGTGAGAGGCCCGCGCACCGCGATGAAGAGTGGCCCCGGCTTGCCACAACTAGAGAAAGCCCTCGCATAGAAACGAAGACCCAACACAACCAAAACTAAATAAATAAATAAATAAATTTAAAGTCCAAATTTATTAAAAAAAAAAGAGACCTTCCCACGTGTCCTGTCACTGCTCCCACCTTGCTGTGGAACCACATTCCTGCTGATGGCAGGCAATAGCTAGACGTGCCCAATACAGGACTGTCTCTTTCTGCCCTGCGCCTGATGGTACATCCAGGTGTGAGCCCTCCTCCCGGCCAGGTGTCTGGACACGGGAGGAGACTGATGTGTCCAGGGATGGTCAGACTTGGGAATGGTCCACGTGGGCCTTTCTGCACCCCCCACTGCTCCGAGTCCAGAGAGGTAGAGTCAGGCCACCTGGTTGGGTGTCGGGGACTGGATGGCCTCCCTCCTGCCACGGCTCCCCCCCAGCCCCTCCTTCCGTGACCTTCTGGTGCTTTCTAGGGAGACTGTGGCCCCAGGATCTAGGCACTCCCTTGGCTCCTGTGGGCATCGTGAAGCATCGGCCCTTTAGGAAACACTGCTGTCTGCCCACAAAGCCTCTTATCTGCCTGAGAGGATGTATCTCTTGGCTCAAAGAGCAAGGACTTCTTTGTTCTTCATGGGAATCCACCTCTGCCGTGGAGCAGGCGGGGGGTCCCTGGGCCAGGTGACCTGTGGGAGTGAAAATAATCTACCAGTTAAAAGGTCTAAAATAACATCTCGGCTTTTTTCCTTATAAGGTGATTTATAAGAAAAAAGATGTGACATGTAAGCAATGTCGACTGGGAGACATAATCGGTCTGGGAGGCCCAGGACGCTGTTCTGGGCTCAGGTGTGGTGCCCACGGTGGCTGAGGCCTGTGGGTCCCCCCAGTTCATAGCTGATGTTTTTATCCCTCAGGCTGACCCGGTGACCATCCAGGACGTCTATGGCAGTACCATCCAGAATGCCGTGCACGTGTGGAGCAATATCCCCGCCGTGAAGAGGTATTTCCTGTGCATTTGCGGTCCCTGGAATCTTGGAGGGACACCGGCTGCTTCGGGTTCACTAGGGAAACAAGTCTGAGAGTGCAAGAGAGCGGAGGGTTTTCTACACAGAGCCGTGCCCGGGGCAGCCTCTGTGCCCAGGTCAGGGGCCGCCCCACAAATTCTGGACAAGCTCAAGGTCAGCGGTGCCCCCTTTCCACTTTGGGGGACCTTCTCCCTGTTTCTGCACTGGTGCCTTCTGAGCGTCTCACCTCCGGACGAACCCCTGGATGGGAGCCACGCGGCACGTGTGCCCCGGTCCCGGTCCCCACTCCCCAGGCTCCGGGCACCTGCCTCACCCCGCACAGCCCCACACTCACAAGCGCACACTCGCTCACGGGCTCACACTCATCACACACAGAGCACACACTCACACAAGCCCACATCCTCACGGGCACCCCACTGTGTGCGTTTGGGCCGCACTGAGCTTCTTTCAGCCCCTCAAACAGGCCTGCCTTGGGCTTTCACACACACACATACACGCACACGCATGCGTGCACACACACACGAGTACACACAAAGTGCACACACACACACACGCGTTCGTGCACAGACAGGCACACACACGCACACACGGCCTTCTGTGCTCCTGGAACATTCTCAGGACTGGCGATTCTCACGCACGCCCCCTCGCCACCCCTGCACACCCACAGCCCTGGTCCGGCCACCCCGCGGCTCTAGGCAGCCTTCCTGCTCCCGGGACCCTGCCCTCCTCCACTGTCCCTGCCACACACTGCCCCCCAGAGCCCTTGAGGAGAAGGCCGTCTCCTCCCCCAAGCCCCACGCATCTGGCCTTTGCCCTTGTGTTGGACCAACGTTGCCTGCATCTTCCAGGACAGTAAGTCATGGGTCCTCCTACTGACAGCGCCTGGAAACTTCTTTTCACCACCTCCCAGTGCCAGCCTTCTCCCTGCTCACGCTGTGGCGCCCACCAGGCCCCCAGCCAGGACTGTAGCGGGGAGGTGGGGAGCCAGGTGGAGCAGATTCTGAAACATTATCTTCTTGGAAGACCTGAGGGTCACCCCACCTCCTCCACGGTGTCTCCCCACTTCTCTCCCCTGGAGGTGGGTGGCAGGGCCTGGGCCCCAGGAACGCAGCAGGTGCTCCCCTTCAGGCTCACATTGTCTCAGTCGTGAGGGAGACCCCCCTCACTGGAAGTAGGGACGGTTTTGCTGGGATGATGGGCAGCTCCCTTCAGACAGCACCGGCCTCCCTTCGACAGTGGAGCTGCCCCACGGAGGCGGGCAGGGAGGGCACCAGGAGGGGCGCTGTGTGTTTCTGGCACCTTGTCCGTGGCCTTCACCACCCCCCCAAAACTGAGCCGAGAAATGTTCCCCGAGTCCAGCGAGGTGCCAGGAGCCACATCTGCGAGACTTGAGTCCCCAGGGTTGCATCACATGACGAGCGGGGTCCCTGCTGCGTGGCCCTCCGGCACAGGCAGCCCGGGGCCCGCAGGCAGCCGTGTTCAGCTCGGGCGCAGCAGAACCCTCGGGAGGGCCATGGAACACCGCTTGACCAGCCGTGCCCGCAAGTCCGCCTCCCTTCTCTGTGGCTCTGCTCCGTGGTGGCCTCTCCACCCTGAAAGTGAGACCTGCCGAGCTGGGCCGGTGGTCTGCCCTTGGGGACCCTCTGTGCACCCATTTCGAGTGACAGGCCCCTCCCTGGGAGGGGTGTGGGAGCCATCGTCCCCTACGGCCTAGGACATGCTCGTCATCCCACCATGGGGTGAAAAACTCACAGAAGGCAGGTGGGGTCTTTCTCTCAGAGCCCTCGGGTAATCTAGCGAGACCGGCACCCCCCAGCTTTCCAGGTGCCCGCCCTGCCCACGGTCTCCCAGGAGCCCTTGGGTGGGTACCAAGCCCCCGCTCTCCTTCACAGCAGGCATTCGGCTCTGGATTCCCAGGAGGAATTATCCCTGCTGGCTCAGGACAGGCAGAGAGCAAAGCCCCCCACCCAGGGCCCAGCCATGCTGGTGAAGAATTGTTTTCTCCCCCTGAGAGAATATTTCAAGTATTTTTCAACAGAACTCACTTCCTCTTTATAAATGAGTCATTATACTGTGAAAAAAAAAAAAAAAAAAAAGACTTTTCCTAGAACAAAGACAACGTTCCTTACATTGTCTCTTTTTTCCTTTTCAAATTATTATTTTATTTGCTTAACTTTGGATTTCCCGTAGTTGCTACAGACCCATCATCCCTTTGGGTCTGGAGATACAGGGCCCTGACCCCACCATGACCTTTGGTGGGAGGGGGGCGAAGCCTCGGGTCTAACGGTGGACAAGACCCTGACATTATCGTGCAAGTTGTGCTGCTGGAAATGTTTCTTTGTGCCAGTTGGGAAGTTAAAATATATTTATTATGATCGTTGTGGTTCATTTTTTGGTGTTTTTGTGTATAAGCACAGCCTTTATTTTATTCTGTAGGACACAGGAAAGTATGTGAGAAAGACGAGCAGGACACATTGTTATAACCACGCGCTGCACCTGTGCCATTTGTACACGTAGCCGATGCCGTCACGGCTGCCATGTGCCTTGATGGTTAAAATCACCCACCCTGATTAGAGCCACAGGAAACATCCCAAACCTTTGCAAAGTGTAGATACCCACTCGGTCAGCCAAGTAGGACAGGCCGAACAGAGGGCACGGAGGCCAAGGCCAGGTCCACTCGTGAAGCATGTGACCTTTGGTCCTCCTTAACCCAGAGGGACTTGCCTGCACAAGGCGGGGTCCCAGTTTGCCCCGGGCTCTGGAGAGGACAGGGCCATTGGAGCATTCACAGAGCCGGCTTCAAATCACGTGTGATGAATGCCAAAGGGGCCTTTCCAGGTTAACCAGAAAACTCCCCAAAGGGACCCAGACTCAGATAGGCACAGAGATTCTGCTTGTCCTGGGCGTTACTCTGTGACCTGGGGAAGCTTGGGACCAATGCTGGTGCTGATAGTGGTTTGTGGAAGAAAGGTGGGGTTACAGTTGGACTTTCTGAAGGGTGTTTTAAAAGTATCTTGAAATAGAATAGAAGTTGTGATGGTTAATTTTATGTGTTGACTTGGCTGGGCCACGGTGCCCGGACATTTGTTCAAACATTATCCTGGAGGTTTCCGTGAAGGGTTTTGTGGATTACACTGATACTTAAGTCAGTGGGCTTTGAGTAAAGCAGGTTACCCTCCACAGTGCGGGTGGGTGCTGTGGTCTGAACTCATCTGTTGATCCTAACCTAACCTAACCTCCAAGGTGATCGCATTAGGAGGTTGGGCCTTTGAGAGGTGACTCCAAAATGGGATTAGTGCCCTTACAAAAGAGGCCCCAGGGGGTTCCCTCCCACCTGCCCACGTGTGGACACACGAGAAGTGTGTGACCGTGAAAGGGGCCCTCACCCGACCCTGCCAGTACCTGACCTGCCACTTCCAGCCTCCAGAGCTGCGAGCAGGACGTTTCTGTTGTTTACAAGCTGCCTAGTGTGTGGAGTTTCATTATAGTGGCCGCATCAGACTGAGACAGTCCCACGCCATCAAAGGCCTAATCTTCCCTGAGCAAGAAGGAATTCTCTCCGAGGACAACTCTTCCCGGGCCTCCAGCTGGCCAGCTCACCCTGCAGGTTGTGGGTTTATCAGGCTTCCATAATTACATGAGCCAATTCCTTGAATAAACTGTCTCTCTTCCTGTCTCTCTCTCTCTCTCTCTCTCTCCCTCCCTCTCTCACACACACACCCCCCCCCCCACACATACACACACGGAGAGCCCTGGCCGACAGAAACATCTTCATCTTCATGAAGACCTTCTCTCCAGGCTAGCAGGAGGACAATACTGGGCTCTGATGTCACAGGTCTCCCGTCCAGGGGCTAAAGGTCTGTAATGAAACCAAGGTCATGGCAGCCCCAGAAAACACGGAGGGCCAGTGGGGACAAGAGCATCTGAACACAGATGAGACCCTCCAGGGAGGCCAAGCTCTGGGACCAAACTGACCACAGAGACGGGCACTCGTGTCGGCGGCGGACGGGACAGGGCTGGGGACAGCTGCTTCCACCCAAGGCAGCCAGCGCCAAGAGGCCCGATCTGCCAGTGTCAGCTCTATGTCAGCATGCTCCCAGGCGGGGCCCAGAGCCTCTCAAAGCAGCTTTATATCTTCTGCTCTCTCTCAAATACCTTGAGATTCTGCCTCTAAGTATTTAATCCCACCTACAGAGGCCCCTTGTGACCCCCTGTGGTCATCTGAATAATGACCCCAGAAAGATGTTCCTGTCCTAAATCCCAGAACCTGTGAATGTCACCTTACAGGGCAAAAAAGGACTTGGTTGCTGTGATGAGATGGAAATGGAGAGACTGCTGGATTATGTGTGATACCGAAGGCCCTCGCCAGGGGTGGCCGAGGACACCTGACCCCATATAGAGAAGGCCATTGCCATGGGGGCAGAGACGCAGCTGCAAGACAGCGGGCGCCTGGGGCACCCGGGGCGGAAGAGTCAGGAAGGACCCTCGCCTCCAGCCCCCCGAGAAGCGCTGGTTCAGGCATCCCGCCTCCAGAACTTGAGAGGGTGCATTTCTGTTGTTTTAAGCCCCGAGTTTGAGGTAATGGGGTCTTGCTTCTGCGTCTGCACACAGAGCCTTGAATCTTCAGCACAGAAGCAACTCCAGCTTGGTTCCCAGGTTAGCCTAGATAGCCTTCCGGGTGGGCTTCTCTCTCCGGCCCCCTCACAACACACACCCCCGCCCCGCTGCCTGAGAAACAGTCACGGGTGAAGCGCAAGAGAGGAAAACCTAACCTCACCCGCAGGAAGCCTCCTGAGGGCTGTTCTGTGTGTTCATTCATCTTGAAATCCTCTGTTTATAAGCCACGTGCCAGTATTGGTGTGAATGCTTTATGTGTATTCACTCACAGTCACCACGTATCAACTTAGCTGCTTTATGAGGAAGACATTATAACTATCACCACTTCGCAAACGGGGAAACACAGGCACAGAGGGGTTACCAGTCTGAGGTTCCCGGGGCTGATCTTCTGCCCACTCCCGGGGTGTCCCTCCCCGCCGCCGCCCCGGTCCTGCTCGGATATCCCCTTCCAGCCCAGCTGCACTCCCTACCGCTTGCCTGCCTGCTCAACAAACAGCGCGTTCCTTGGGCCCAGGGTGCCCACTCTTGGGTGGGCCTGGCAGCAGCACTTGGCCCTCCGGGGTCCGGGGAGGAGGGCTGCCCAGGAAGCCACGCCTGACCCCTTCCCCACAGCAGCCGGCCGCTCCGCGGTGTTCGCCCCCTGAAGCCCCCCACGCTCCCTCCCCCGCTGCCCTGGGGCCGTGCCCCCGCTGCACGGTAGGGCTGCAGCCCAGGACGCCAACTAGGCACCTTTCCTGCCCCGCTCCACGTGAGCCGACACTGTGAGGGAGGCTTTAACCGAGGGGGACTCTCCATCCCCCAGGACCCGAGGTTGCGTGTGGGGTCCACCCCTCCTGCTCCCCAGCACTGCGGGTAGGGTGGGGATCTTGGTGGGAGCGGGACTGGACCCAGGAAGGCGGGAGGTGTCGGACCCAGCCGGTCCCTTGTCCCTTCCTCCCCACCTGCGGGTGATGCTGGGTTGGCCCTCCCCAAACGTGGTCCTCCTCTGCCAGCTGCTGCCAACCCCGGGGGAGGGGATCTAAGGCCACCGATATCACGCCCCCTCCAGCCCTGCTGGGCCTGATACGGTGACCAGCCCACCACCAAGTGTCCCTGCTGCGTTTGTTCTAGACGCGGCATTGGTTTTCCTGCTCTGGGGATGGGCAGCGTCCTGAGACCCCATCTCTGATCTGATTTATACCCACGCCCGGTTCTCCTGGCCAGATCTTACTTTTCCTCCTGGCCCCCATCTTTCAACCCCTTCCTGATGCCCCCCACCCAAGTTCAGGCTGTCTGTGCCCTCACTGGACACTTGAACGGGAGTCCTGGCCGGGACCCCTGTCCCTTCTCCTCCCCCCCACCAAAGGGAGGATAGATCCTGCTTGGCCTCTCTAAGTCCCCCACCCCAACCTGCAGCCTGACCTGGGAGGGGCGAAGTCCCTGCGCAGGCCCCCCCACCGCCACCTGCAGCCCCCCCCACTCCTCCGCAGCAGCTTCCGTGTCTCCCAGCCCAGCTCTTCTGCTTCCTTGTCTTGTTTGCTCTTGTCGCCACAGAAATGTTCATTTCCACCAGGCAGAGATTCTCTTATCTTAAGCTTTTCTCTTTAGGACTCACATAGGCCGCGTGTGGTAGGTGGGCGCTAAATCTTTGTTGAAAGAATGACAGCATGCAGGTGGCTGGGGCCAGGGGAGCCCCCCTGGGCTCTGCCCTCACTTTACACCCTGCCTCTCCTGCTCCCCAAAGGCTGGCCTCAGCACCCCCACCAGCCTGGGCCGCAGGACACACCCTCGGCACCTGCTCCACCCGACGGGAGCCTCCAGACCTGAGGTGGGGAGCCTGGGAGCCCAGGCCCTTCGGGGGCGGCCTCTTGCCTCACGGCTCCACCCACTCACCTCGCCGGCAGGCACCTGGCCGGTGCGGGAGGAGGGCGGGGGAGCACTGCCTCAGCTGGGCCTGCAGAGAGGAGGCCGTGTAGACGGGGAGGGGTGGGCAAGGAAGGAAACAGGGCGTTTGCCCCTAGCTAGCTCCGGGGCTCCGCGCCGCCTTTCCCAGACGAGAATTAAAAAAAAAAAAAAAAAAAAGAGTGACAAGTCCCACACGCTTGGAGGAGCAAAGACGAACTGGTTTCCACGCGGGGGGCTTTTCAGAGCCTTTAATAGGCAAATATGCTGCGGCAGGTGGCCCAGGACTGACAAAGGACGCGGCAGCACGGCTGGGTGCGGGGAGACTAGGGCTAAACTGGAAGGTGGAGCCCGCCCGCCTGCCTTCCCTCCTTCCTGCCACTCATTCGTTCGTCCCTGAACAGTCGTGGAGCTCTGACTTCACCCAGCGCTGGAGGTCCTGACTCCCAGCGCGCCGCGCCCCGCTGGCTCTCAGGCCGCAGGGGCGGGGGGCGAGCGCAGGCGGAGCCGGGGACGTTCTGCGCGACTCCGGGGCAGCACTGAGCCTCCCACGGCCCCTCCAGCTGGGCAAGCCCTCCCGCAGCGCCCTCGGCCGCCCTCCTCCACCGGACCTTCCCTGCCGCCAACTTGCCGGGGCACCTACTGCGCCCAGGCTCAAGGCCCGGCGGACCTGGAGCCCCACCCTGCAACCCGCGGGGCCCCGACTTACGCCCCCTCCTGGGAAGGGCTGAGCTTTCGGGAGTCAGCGTCCAAGCTTCCGTTCCCTCGCGCGGGGCCCGTGGCCAAGGCCGTGGGAGGGACCGGGCCGGGGGTGGGACCAGGGGCGGGGCCAGGATCGGGAGGGCGCTGAGCCGGCGACCAGCTCAGCGCCCAGAGCCTCCGAGGCGCGGCGGGAGCGCAGCGAGTGCTGGCCGCTCCGAGGGCTCCGAGGGCTCCCGCGGCCCGAGGTCGCTCGTGCTCGTGCTCGGAGCTGTGCCGCGGCCCGACGGCTTCCGCGGCCCGAGGTCTCCCTCTGCCCGAGGTCTCTAGCGCTCCGAGAGCTCCCGCCGTCCGAGTTCCCCCGTGGCCCGGGGTCTCCGCCCCCACCATGCGGCCGAGGAGGTGAGCGTGTGCGCGGACGCGCCCTCTGGGCGCGGGGAACCGAGCCCGGCGGCGCAGCGGAGGCCTCGGGCTCCGGGAGCGGGGGCGGCACCGCGCGGGGCCGCGGGAGGCGCGGTTACCTGCCGGCGTTGTCCGCCCGGCGGCGCGGGAAGGTGGCAGTGCGCGGGTGTGCTCGGGGCGGGGTCCCTGCCGAGGGAGGGAAAGAGGAAAGCTGGGAGAGAAGACGTAGCGACCCACTCTCACTTCCCGCCCCTCCCCTCCCCGCCCCCGGCGGTGGCCCAGAGGAAAGAAGGGTGTGACTCTGCTGCGCCGAGGTCGCTCTTATGCCGTCTGGTGCCCACCGACTGGTGACATGCCCCCCGCACGCCTGGGTTTTCCCCCTCCTGCATCAGCAAAGGCAAACTGGGGAAGGTGCCGGCCAGCTCGTCACTCCTGGTCTCTCGCCAGCTGAGGGGGAGGCGACAGCTTTTTGCCAAAATGCCCCCTTCAGGGCAGTCTTAGCGTCGGCAGCCTGTGCTTCCCTTGAGGAGCTGGTGAGGCACCCCATCCCCAGGTGTCCCACACGCACAGCCCAGAAGCCCACCCACCCCAGGGCCCCACCCCCCAGTCTCCCCAGTTGGAAATGCAGGTAAAGACTATTCCCTCAAGAACGGGAAATAAAAATACTGCAATGTCACAGCCATCTGCCACCCACACCCCTGAGCAGGGGGCCCCGTCTGTGCTTTCTCCTATCTGACCCAACGAGGAGCGGGCTGGGGCAGGGGCAGAGTGGTGGCAGGTGAGGCAGGGGCCACCGCTGAGGCGTGCACGGCGCAGAGGCTCCCAGACTGAAGGTGCCAGGAGCCTGGGAGTCATGAGAGGGATCTGCTGGCCCCCAGGCCTGAGCTGTCCACCAGCTCCGCTGGAGCCGCCAGATCTGGTTTCAGATTGAGCACGTTCCTTCAGAAGGTTGTCCTGGAGCTCATCCGACCCTGGCGGGGTGGCGGGGGGGCATCTTACATCTTCTCTGTCTCTCAAACTTCAAATACCCCGAACGTGGGTTTTTTTCCGATTTTATACAATTTCTTAGACTCCATCCGTGCAAAGCCAGGCCACCAGGGGGCTGGTGATTCCTCTCGATATCCTTTATCACACTCTCATAATTGCTTTGAGGGGCGTTTTATTAGCTTGGGAGCTGGTCCCTTGCAGGGGCTGCCAGCCCCTTGGGGCTTGCCTGCTGGGCAGGGGAGGGGTGGTGCTGTCTCCTCTCCCTGAATTCCTGGTTGCCCGGGAACCTGGGCTGATGGGCTGGCTGTGGGTGTATTCCCGCTGGGATGGTGGCTGTAGTCGGCTCCTGACCGCGTTTGGGAGAAGCGGGGCTCACCTGCCTTTCTGGTTGTTTTTTCCCAGTCCTGGACTTCTCCTGCTGCTGCTCTGTGGCCTGCGAGCTGGTAAGTGCAGACGGTGCTCTTGCTGGAGACTTCCAAGCCCTTCAGTGCTGAGCAGTGAGGCCCGCAGGGTGCAGGTGTCAGTGGGGTCCTCCCCACAGCCCTGCTTGCTTTTCCAGGGGCCCTTGTGAGAAAGCGGGGCCCCCAAGCCCAGGATAATGTGTGGCATCGAGAGCCACCAAGGGGAGCGCTCGGCCAGACCCCGTGGTTCTCGTTTTGTGTTGTGTTTGGGGCAGGCAGAGTGCAGTTCCCCCCAAGTGTTTCAGAACCTCCGCTTTCCAGAGGAGCTGGGAGCTGGGCTTCCTGTTTCTCGTGACCGCTTTGCTCCCCAAAGCCACCAGCTTCCAGAAGAGCACACAGAACGGGGCTATGGCACCACAGCAGAGACTGAGGCCTTGCCTGGCCTTCCAGCCCACAGGGCGACGGGTCAGGGCACACGGCCACTTTCCCTGCTGGCATTTGAGTGGTTGTAACAGACCACAAAACCTTGCCAGGCCTTCTCTGATGGAGTTGCAAACACTACTATGATGATGTTGTTGAGAAGCTGATGTTTTCTTTCCAAATGTCTGAATTTTTTTTAAAAAACTTTTTATTTTGAATTCATTGTAAACTCCCAAGAAGTAGCAAAAACAGAGCAGTCCTGGCTGGCCCCCGACATGAGACAGGAAACCAGCCCTGGCGATACATCAGAGCAGCTTACCGCCAGTGTCCCAATTTTTAAACTATTGTTGCTTTCCTATGTGCATCTTATTATTAATACATTCCTTTCCTACTGAAATGAGTCAGAATTGGGGTTTGAGTCTTGCAACCCAGAAGCTCCCCCCCGCCACTCAATAGGGTGACTTCAAAGTTACGAGTCAAGTGCGGAAGATGAATTCTGTTCTTTTTGGATGCTTGCAGAGATTCAAGAAGAAGAAGTCAGAGCGATGGTGGGCAGTGATGTCTGGCTCAGCTGCATTTACCCTAAAGGAAACAGCTTCGATTTAAATGACCTTTATGTTTACTGGCAAATCAGCGTGCCGGGCAAACGGAACACCAACTCCGTGGTGACTTACTACCTCTCAGGAAACAGCTCTGCCGGCCACGGTGACAACCACTACAAGGGCCGGGCCCGGCTGTCCCTGGACGGCATGAAGCAGGGCAACTTCTCTCTGCACCTGCACAATGTCACCCCCCAGGACGAGCAGAAGTTCAACTGCCTGGTGTTTCGGAAATCCTTAGAATTAGAAAAGATTTTGGAAGTCACGGTCACGCTAAACGTGGCAGGTAAGACGGAGGAGCTGCCAAGCTGATTCCATCCCAGCCTTATGTCCCGGAAGAAGTGTCAGTAAGACCTGTTTTCTGTGGCTCATTCACCCGTGTCTTCCCTTAAAGGAAATCCAGGTCCCTCTAGCGGGCCTCTGTTTAAACCATGTGCGCAGCTTAGGTGGTGGAAATATCGTTCAGCTCCTAAGAAAGTTTTCCAGTAGCCTGGAAGGTGCCTGCTTTCTCACAAGAGCTCCTAAGCTTGCTGTCCTTGCCTTGAAACTCTCCAATTCAACCCAAACTAGATGTTTTAATGAAATTAGGACGGAGTGGTATAAGGCACTAAATGAGATCAGAGTTTAGGAAGAAAATTAAAGCCCCTCCACCAAGTTGCTCGGGGCACCGTTCAGTGGAGAGACGGGTGAATTGCCAGCTGACTGTGTCACTAGACTCAAAGGAGGCCAACCCCCTTGGGGTGGGACGTGGGTGCTGGTCGTTGCCCGCCCGGCTCATAGCGCCCCTATTGGTGGGTTGGGGGGCGTGACTCTGGTAGAGCAGGGCCTGTGCTGCTGCCCGGACCACAGCCTTGGTCCCGGCCCTGCTCCGGGGTCCGGGGCACGACGGCTGCCTCCCCGCTACCCTGGCCCTTGGCACTGTGTCCCCCCGCCTCTCTGACCTTCGGAACCTGGCACCCCTCAGCCCATTTCCCTCCCCTGCAGCAAACTACAGCATGCCAGTGGTCAGCGGCCCATCCCAGGACGAGGAGTTCATCTTCACGTGCACGTCCACGAATGGCTACCCACGGCCCAACGTGTACTGGATCAACAAGACGGACAACAGCCTGCTGGACGACACCCTGCAGAACAGCACCGTGTCCCTAAACGCGCGGGGCCTGTACAACGTGGTCAGCGTCCTGCGCATCGGGCGGAGCCCCACCGTCGACGTGGGCTGCTGCATCGAGAATGTGCTTCTTCACCAGAACCTGACCAGCGGCCAGACAGGTAAGGTCCCGGGGTCTGCACACTGACCCCAACCCAAGGCTGGGGGCCAGGGGTGACTTGGGGGATCTTCTCAGGTGGGAGACAAAGCCCCTCTGAGGTGACTCGGCAGCGGCTTCAGAGGTGGTGACAGGAAGAGGAGGTGACAGGCATCACCGTGCGATGGAGGGCAGGGGCCCGCCAGGTGCTCGGGGCGCTTAATCCTCACGCACGTGGCGGGGGGGGGGAGGTCAGTTTTGGTGACCCATTTCACAGATGAGGGACTGAGGCTCCGAAAGGTCATGTAACATTTCAGAAGCTGCAGGCTGAGGCGGCGGCATCGTCAGGATTGAAGCCCCTCCTGCACAGCCACTGCCCCAGCTCTTTGGACGTGTGCCCCCTGGGACGCCAGAACCCTCCTCCACCAGGGGGTCCGGCTGGGCCTGGCTGCCGTCCCAGGCCCCCTGTGGAAGGGCGCAGGCGGGTGACTCCTTCGTAGAAGCCACAGGCTCTCTCAGCCTGTGTGTCCCTGTCACCAGTGTTGAGACGCCAGGGAAGGAGGGGCAGGAGAGCTGGAGGATGGGGGTGTCGGGGGCCTGCCTGCTGCCGAGAAGCCGCCCAGCTGCTAGGAGCCCCCGTGCCCGGGCACTCGCCTTCCTGGAATGCAGGCGCAGCCCTGGGACTCAGCGGTCACGGTTTTCTGGCTGCACCAGAGGCCTCCGCTGGCCTCTGCGTCCCAGCCGGTCAGCCGGGCTCAGGGGAAGGGGAACGGGAGGGCCTCCTGGGGCCGTAGTCTCGGCCCAGCTGCTCTGGGGGACAACTGGGAAGCCTGTCAACCCCCATCACCCCACCCTGTGCCCAGACCCTCTGAATCAGCACCTCTGGGCTGTGCAGGCAACAGGACATGTTGAAAAGCTTCCAGATGGTTCTAAGGTGCGTGGGAGGCCTAGCCACCGTCTGGCTCATGGCTTCTCCGGGTTTTGGCAAACACGGGACACTTGTAACAAGCTGCCCAGGGAGGTTATTGCTTGTCTGCCCATGAGAACCACTCTCAAGGGGCACAGTGGTTGGACACTGGCACAGGAGGATTGGCCCTCTCGTGCACTGCCAGCGGGATGGGAAATGGTGCAGCCGCCGTGAAGAACAGTCTGCTGGTTCCTTAAAAATGAGCATGTGACCCAGCAATTCCACCCCTAGGTATGCACCCCAGAGCCCTGGAAACGAGAATCAAACAAATACTTGTACGTGAATGTTCACAGCAGCTTATTCACAATAGCCAAAAGGTGGGATCAACCCAAGTGTCCACGGATGGACGAAGGGATGTGTCCATCCACACAGGGGAGCGTCCCTCAGCCACGGAGAGGACTGAGGCACTGACCACGCTGCAACGTGGATGAACCTTGCAGTTGATGCTCAGTGAGAGAAGCCAGGCACAAAAGGCCACATAGCATATGATTCCATTTGTACGAAATGTCCCGTATAGCTAAATCCAAACAGACGGAAATTAGATTAGAGTTTGCCAGGAGCTGGGAGAGAGGATGGGACGTGACTGCTGATGGGTAGGGGGTTTCCTTTTGTGGTGGTGGAAAGTTCTGGAGTTAGATAATGGTTTTGGCTGCATGACCTTGTGAATGTACTAAATGCCACTGAACTGTTCTTTTCAAAATGGTTAATTTTATGTTATGTGAATTTCACCATCATTTTTTTAAAGCCAGCAATTAAGCTAGAAAGAATTAAATTAAGTTTAGTTTAAAAAGCCAGGAAGACTGTACTTCCCACCATGCCCATTCCCAGGTGTGGACCTTTAGGAAGGGCTGGGATTACAGATCACACAGGGTGAGGGGGAGTGACATCCCAGGAAGAGATGAAGGCTCACCTGAAAGAGGAAACCCTTCTCTCCGTCAGCTTTATAGCTTAAAAATCACAGAATACCTGTGGGAAAGTTTGGTGGATCAATACTTCCCTTAGCGCTCTCTCCTTCAGGATGAAGAAACCCCCTTTTCCTCCTGACCCTACAAGTCCTGGGTTACTTTCCTTTCCTGCAGAAACGTTCACGGGAACCAAGGACAGCATCACAGAGGACCCAATGGATGACACCCAAGATGCGGTGAACCCGCCTGTTCTCAGCGTCCTTGCCGTGCTGGTCGTGGCCGTGGCCATGGCCGTGGCCACGGGCTGGCTGTGCAGGAGCAGATGTCCCTCCAGAAGCTACGCAGGTATCGGAGAAGCCCGTGCTGCAGACACTGCACATTTATCTTGTTGGGGTGAGGGTTGGCGTTTGCCAGGATGTTTACAAGCTCTGCGTGGTGTTGCTCTCACGGAAGCGCGGTTTAATAGTGCTCACGCGCGTGAGGATAGCAACCCCAGCGCTCCTGGGTGTGATCTCCGCCTCCGAGATCCTGACACAGCTGCGCCCCAGAAGGGAAGTCCGGTCTCTGGGTCTGGGGGGGACGGCGGACTCCTAATGTGGACGTGGTGTGTCTGTGGAAGCCGAGTTGCCTTCAGTCCCTCAAGGCCGTCTGTTCAGTTCTGGCCGAGCTAGAAGACAGACCCAGAAAGTCTGGGTTTTGACCGTGTAAAACGAAGAAGCAGAACTCACAGTGGGGAGCAGAAGAGCCTAGAATGTGGACCTTGGGACCACCCAGGTGTCACAAGAGGGCCTGAGGGCTGGGGCCTTGGGGGAACCCGTCGGGGGGGCCAGCACAGTCTCCCCAGGTCGGCCTGGTGGTGGAGGTCAGCGGGCATCCCCAAAGGTCTTATTAACTAGGTCGGGCTCCTCCTGGACTCCTGGGAGGGGGGGGAAAGGGGGTGCGGCTGGACTGCAGAGCCCGTGCACAGTGGGAGCTCTGCCTGATGGGAAGGGTTTCTACATGCCGCCTGGAGCTTCCACTTGGTTGCCAATGCCATCTGCCCAGAAATACTGCCCACGGCCCCACTGCCAACCCAGCCAGGCCGCTGAAGGCCCTTGAGCATCTTGAAGTGCTTCCCACCCTGACCTCTTACGACATCTCGTCCTGGAAATCAGGGCGGCCTGAGGAGCCCCTCACCCGAGCAGGAAGCTGGAGGAGCCGTGGAGTGGGGCGCTGCTGCGTGCGGGGCCCCTGGGGTCTTCAGAGAGGCCCCCTCACGGCCCGTCCTGAGTGTTTCTGATTTGTCCCAACAGGCGCCCAGGCTGCGAGGCCGGAGCTGGAGCTTACGGGTCAGTTTGCCAGGAGGGAAGGAGACCCGTGGAGGAACTGCAGGTCCACGGGCTCGGGCGAGCTGGGCACTCCACTCTCTCTGTGCCCGCCTTTCCGCACGGGTGCTACTCGATGACCAGGAAATAGGCGTTTCCAGTTTCAGAGACAGTGAAACCCCAAGCGAAGGCCTGTCCCCCTGGCCTTCCTTGGCGTGTAAGCCCGTTCTCTTGCTGACACTGTGCCATGGGATTTTCCAAACGTACAGCTACACATACATGTTAGCAGAGAGCCTGGGACCACAGCCCGCCGCCCCTCCCCAGCTGCCCGGCTCGTCCACCTGTTCTCCCTCCGTCTCAGCCCCACCCCTCGGGGGCGGGGACTCTCCAGCGAGTCCAGACCCTTTGTGCAGGCACCTCTCAGTCCCAGAGCAAAGGCCAGAGTGATACCCGCCCCAGTTTGGGAAAGTAGCCACACGCAGGGCCTTCGGTTTCAGTTTCCCACTGGCAGGTGCCTCGGGCTGCCAGGGTCTTTGTGGTCAGGCCGGCGGGCTCCGTGCCTGAGGCCAACGACCATAGCTCTGAGCCCCGTTTCTCCACCTGTGAGAAGGGTCGTCAGGGGAGGGTGGGCCCGAGGTGAGCACGACCCACACGGCAGTGCCCGCCCACCTGTTCACCCAGGTGATTCCGGGGCACGCGGCTGCCTGGTGCCGCAGCAGATTCCCTCCCGAGGCCACTTTCAGATGATGTGGGACGCAGCTTGCCAAAGAATCCGGGCCTGCTGACCTGAGAGTCCGACGGGGCGCCCGTCTGCAGGCGTTTTCAACCCTGTTTTCACCGTCCTGGTTCCTGAGAGGATGAGTGTCTGCTTCCGGAGTGAGAATGAGCTGACTCCGCGCACGGCCCTCTCCCCTCTTTCCTTCCAAGAGCACGTGTGACGAGAGCTCCCCCAGGACGTGCCACCAGTGGGGACGTAGGACGGCAGCTTGAGAATTGACCCTGGCAGGCTGGGCAAGGGACACCATCTGTGCCCGTATTGGGGCTGCACGCACACTGGGCCACCTGGCCTTGTGGGGACACGCGGGCGCCCCCTGGAAGGACCACGCTGACCCCAGGGAGCACGTGGCGGGCACTGCCCTGATCCCAGCGGCCCTTTCAATAGGTGGGCAACTCCTCGGGGATACACGTGCCCCCAAGTAGGTGGGCTCCCCACCTTCGCTGCCAAACACAGAACAAGAAAAGGGCTGTGACGGCTCCTTCCCGCCGCCAGCCCCCGAGAACCTGCAGCGCTTCTCAGCAGCCTGGACCGGACGGGCTTCTGAGGCCGCTCTCTTCCGGGATGACCTGTGCCAGGCCGTGTTCGCTCCAGGTGCAGGGGCCACGCGCTGACTCTGCCGGTCAGTCTCCGCCCCGAGGACCCGGCGTCTGTGCACACGTGTCCTGAAGCACTGAGCAGTTGGCACCGGAAAAACCCCTGGAATTCATGTCCCTCCAGAATGCTCCCTGGGAGGAAAACCCGACCTCATTTGTTTTGGTCAAAAGCTAGGTTTCCCTCCTCAAAAACACAATGAAAAAAAAAACAACAACAACGAAAAAACACAGTGGAATTTTGGGAGAAGGTCTGTGCTGGGCGGTGCAGCTGGGCATGGTGGCCCGGGGCTCAGGCTCCGCTGCAGGGGACAGGCAGGCAGGGCTGGGACACACGTCTCCAGCAGACACCGGCACGGACAGGTGACAGTCACAGTCCTTCAAACCGGGGCCGTGAGTGGACGGTGGGCGGCCTTCCGGCCGCATGGCAGCCTTTCTTCAAACGCAGCAGCAATTCCCTCGAATCTTGCTGGACAGCCCCTGCCGGCCCCGCACCGTCACCCAGGGCCCCTCGCGGGCCTCCCCTGGGGACCTGCACAGTCATGACGGAGACTTCACCTCACGGGCCGGGTTCCTCGGAGCCCGCCAGGCCCCCTGGGTGACTGGAGTGGGGCGGTGGCCAAGTCCACGGAGGCGGCAGCCCGACGCCCTGACCCTGCCCAGGCGGTTTCCACGTTGATTCCTGGATTGCATCTAGCACTTCACTGTTTCCAGAAGGTTCTGCAAAGGTGGCTGCCAGGTAACCCCGGTGGGCATGCCCCCAGGAAACGGGTCTGTTGCCCCTGGGGACATCAGCACCGACGGGCACGTGAGGCCTGTGCTCCCCAGACCCAGACTCGCAGCAAACTTAATGAGGCCGGCTCAGCACGGAGCCTGAGCCAACAGTGTCCCAGGAAACTGTGCATGTGTTTTTGTCTGTTTCTGTACCAAAGAGCCTTCACGTGGCTTTTAAATAGGTGTTATGAGGGAGCCACACGGACTTTAGCATGAAAGCATTAGAAGACAAGTGTGGTTCCTCAAAGAATGACAGAAGGTGACTCGTGGCACCACGAGCAAGAAGCCCGAGGGGCCCTTGAGTGCAGCAGGTGGGGTGCGTCAGGTGGTCGCAGGCCTGTCCCCAGTGACTGTGATGTGACACCAGGACGGGTGCACCTCGGGGCCTCTCCGCCGTCCTGCCCGACCCTGAGAGGCCCCTGGAGATGGTCGGGGCGGGGGTCTCAGCCCGGCAGGACGGGGCAGCCGCAGGCAGACCGAGTGTGCTTCCAGCTTTCCTATCAGAAGGGGTTTCCTTCTTGGGGAAGCGGCTAGGCCGGCCTCCCGCTCCGGCCCCGTGACGCGGCCGCCCGGGGCCCTCCCCCGTCGCGCTTGTGGGCTCTGCCTGGGCCCCGGGCTCCCGGGCGGTTGAGGCCATGCCCTCCAGGCTCCGGACCCTGAGTCATCATCTCCCCGCTGGGCCCCAGCGGACCCTCGCCGCTCTCTCCGGCCTCTGGGGCCACGGGGCACTCTGCCCAGCTCGTACGGGTCACCCTTGGCCTGTCCCCCCTGGGGGCCGCTGCTTGTTCCTCACGCTGTGTCGTGGACAGCGTGCGAGCGCCACGTTTTGACGTTTCTGGAAGCCTGGTTTTGGAGAATACAAGCAGTCGGCGTGCCTGCGTCTGGCAGCTTTGGTCAGTGTGCGCGCGGGCTTGGTCCACTCAGCCCGTCCTGACTGCCGTCGGGGACCCTGCGCCTGCCCCGTCCGTCCTCGCCCGGGTGGCCCCGTCCCCCAGGGGACATTGGTCAGTGTGGAGGCATTTTGGTTGTCACTCGTGGGGGTCCCTACTGGCTTCTGACGGGTGGTGAGGAGGGACGCTGCTCAACGTCCCACCACGGACAGGGACCCAGAGGTCAGTGACCCGAGGGTGAGGATCCCGCGTCACCTTCCCGGGGAGGGCAGGGCAGCGATCCGCTGTCCCGGTCCCCATCGCACAGGGCACAGGAGAGGTGACTCATGGTTCAGGGCCAGGCCCGGGGAACATTCCAGGTCAGGAGCCGGCTGGGCGCAAGAGTCCGAGGTGCTGGCACTGCCGTGGGGGCAGAGGCCACCTGGCCGTCCCAGCAACCGGAGTCCTGGTCTCTGGGGTCCCGTGGCCCCTGCCCCCAGCGCCCTGATCACAGTAGCTGCGCAGGGAACACCCACCAGGGAGGCGGAGCCAGGCCGGCAGATGGGGGCTCGTCTGGAGGGCAGGGGACGGAAGGGAAGTAGCAGCCGCGGGACCAGAGCGCCTCACCCTCCCGCAAGGTGAGAAGGCTGCAGCCAGGTTCTGCCTGCAGCTCGGACCCTCCCCGTGACCGCAGCCCTCACCCTGGGGAGGGCAGCCGAGGCTTTGGAGAACCTCAGGAGAAGGCCCCCCTGCTCTGCCACTGCCCCGCGCAGCCCCAGTGCTGTGACGCTGGCCGCTGGTCAGCGGCGGGGCCCGCAGGCGTCTCCGGGTAGTACTGGGGCGTGGCAGGCACATCCTGTGTTCATCTCCCTCCAGGCCAGACTTTTCAGAAAGAGGACGCTTCCAACGAGAAGGCAGCTTACGTGATCTGGGATGATTCTGTCCTTGGTGACGGACGCCTCGCCCCGAAGCCCAAAGATCATCTGGGGCTGAAGGGGTCAGTCTTGCCCCCCTAGGGTGGCCTTCCTGGCCCACAGCCATCCTGCCTGCCCCGACGTGCCCGTTCTCCAGCCCTGACACAGCCCCGCCCCCTGGATCCCCAGCTTCCCGGTGCCCCTTCCCGACTCCCGAGTCCCATGGGGAGAGTCTCTGTAGTTACTGGTAAACATGGCATGGTTTCCTTGAATCCGTGTTGGTCCTGCCGTCATCAGGGAGAAGCAAGAGGCTGGGGTCTTCAGTGTCAGGAATTCAGGGGCTTGTCCCAGTGACCAGAGGTGCGACCCACCCTGAGCTCTGGGGAGGGGGCTTCTGGCACACCCCTGTTGGGAGGGTACAGTGCACATTTCCTGGGGGGGGATGGGCCCCGCAAGACTGACATTGACAAGCTGCAAGGCCCAGGAGCTGCACAGGCCCCTGGTCAGCCAGCCCGTGTCAGGGCCAGACGCAGGGCCACACCAGGATCCAAGGCTCCAAAGACCCCGATCTGGGGGAGTGACCAAGGAGTGTGCAGGCCAGGAACTGACCAGGATCCTCCTCCCCTACCCCGATGCCCTCCCTCCTCACCTTCCTGGCCCTTCTCTACCCCCTTTCACTGTCCTGTGGCCTGAGCCCAGCCCTCCCCGCCCCCGCAAACAGAGTGATTCATCGCTCATCCCTGCTCCGTGGGCCTCCTGACCCCAAGGTCGCAGGTGCCCGAGGCTGCTGGGAGGGGGCCGACCAGGAAGGGGGGGGCACCTGTCACACCAGAGTGGGGTTTCCTGGGCCGGGACCAGGCAGGGGGGAGGGGTAGTCCCCCACAAAGGCACGGGCTGTGCTCTGAGAGGCAGCTGGAGGGGGGGACTCAGGAAGCTGCTGGCCTAGGGGAAGGAGAGTTTCTCAGAGAACACAGCTGTGCCCCTGTGATTCAAAATGTCCCAAATGCACTGCCCCGTGGGCTCTCAGCAGATCCAGGGCCGGTCCCCCTCACCTGATCCCAGAAAAGGACACTGTGATTTGGCTAAAATGCAGCCTGGGAGGGCTGCTGGGCCCAGACCCAGGGACTCCGACAGGCAGGGCCTCTGTGCGGGGTCTGCCTGCCATGGGGGGTGGCGGTGGGACTCGCCCAGGCTGTGAGGCTGTGCTCCTGGGAGGGCCGGGCGGCTTAAACAACAGAACCCCACTCCCTCTCCGTCTGGAGGGCCAGAGTCCAAGATGAAGTTGTCGGCAGGGCTGCTTCCCTGACCTTTCCGTGTCCCGTCCAGCTTCTGGTGGCTGCAGGTGGCCCCTGGTGCAGCCCACAGCCCTCAGTCTCTGGCGCTCTGCTTCCCTTACAAGGACGCCAGTCACTGCATTGAGGGCCACCCGACCCAGGGTGACCCCATCTTCACTAGTGACATCGGCAGAGACCCTGTTTCCAAGTGAGGTTCCGGGATGTGAGTTTGGGGGACCCTGTGCGACTCACTACAGCTCCCAAGAGGAGGAGAGAGAAAGATGGAGAGATGGGGAAGGGACACGAGGAGGGTTAGGAAACAGCAGAGACGGAGGGCAGGGGGGGCGAGAGGGAGGGTGGGGACCTGGGCACCGGCCTGCAGCCGGCTGAGGTCCAGACCCGAAGGCATGGCCCAGCGGCCGCTGCGCCTTTGCCCCGTGTGACAGCCGCGCATGGTTACAGCCCTCTTCATGCCTCCACTGCAAGGGGTACCCACCACAAGCTGAGCCCGGCGGGCGAACCCCAGCCCTCGCCCCCGAGCGGGCCGGGTCCTGCCCCTGCCCCTGCAGGAGCGTCCTCGTGGGGCATCACAGCGGGGACCACGATTCCCTTTGCACGGGCACTGGCCCTGGCACCCCAGGTCGTCCTCACCATGATCCCCACTCCTGGCCAGTCTCCTGCAGTCGGCACCGAGCCCACAAGGGTGGCTAAGGAGACTGACACAGCCTAGGGAGGGGCAGGCCCGCACCTTGCTCTGGGCCTTCCTTGGGACCTGTGCCCCCGGCCAGCTGGGTCGGGGCCCTTCAGGTGGGTGGGCAGCCCCCCAGGACGTGCACTTGGACGTGGCCCTGCTGCAAAGGATGCTGGGAAACAGAGTCTTTGATCTCAGGAGGCCGCAGGGGTCAGGCCACCAGGCTGAGGCTGGAGGAAGCTGAGGGTGAGGACAGGCAGGGCGGGGGGGGGGGGGGGTCCTTCTAAGTGGCTGACCCTGGAGGAGTGACAGGGAAGATGCAGCCGTGGCCAAGGCGGCTGACGAGGGACCGTGAGAGTGACGGGGCTCAGGCTCGGGAGGACCTCGGTCCAGCAAATCCTCTTTAACCCCAAATGCCAGGCACTGTGTCCTCAGTGGCTCCCACCCCTCCCACCTCGGCCAGGGCCAGGGTCACTGCAGACGCCCTGCCCTACAAGGCCCGGTGCCTGTGGCGGCCAGCCTCTACCCGGACCCAGACAGAAATGTCACCATCGGGATTCCACTCCAGACTCCAAAATCAAGAGGCTTTGGAGCCACTCTTTAGTTTTTTAGGGGAAAAAGTTACTTAAAAAAAAAAAAAGAAAAAAACAAACCACTTCCTAAATAACAGGGGTGAGGTATGAATTGCAGAGCCTGGATTCTGACCAAGTTTTCACTTAATTGTGAGCGAAGCACAGCACGGGAGGAGACGGCAGCACGCCAGCATCCCAGAGAGCAGACCCCGCCGCGCAGAGCACGCTCGGGTCTGCTGTGTCCGGACCTGGAAGACGCAGCAATTCCTGCCCTGAAAGTGGTGTCCTCTCTGGGAGGGACCCCCGGCCTCAGCAACAGCTTGAGGGCCGCTCCTGTGGGGACTCGGTCAGGCAGCGTGACACACAAGACGGGGGGGCGGCTGCAGCCAGAGCATAGGAAGGCACGGGTCCCTGACGTCTGAGCCCGCCCGGGAGCCTCGCACCTGAGTCGCCAGGGACTTTCCACCTCTGCCCCCAACCGCTGGACACGTCGGGGCTGTGTGCACAGAAGCGTGTAGCACCTGAGACATCTTCCGTTTATACCCACGTCTGCGATCGTAACCTTGGAACCTTCTCCTTTTGTTAAGTGATTGGGTTCTCTGATCATCTTCCAATGAAACTTCCAAATCTGAAAAAGAAACTCACTTCCTGGGTGTCTAAGCAGACCCCTTTGGGAAGGAAAAGTGTTCACGTCAGTGTGTGGATTTAGTGTGTCCTTTTTGGGGGGCCAGGTGGGAACGGGTAGGTGAAGGGGGGAAGGGGGAAGAGCTGGCCAGGGTCAGGGGATGTTGACGGGAGAACCTGCACTTTGTGCTTTGGAGGACCGCAAAATCTCCCCAACTTGGGAGGGATTATTTATAAACCATTACTTAATGATGGGATAAACCTGGGACTCCCTCACCCTCTATAATAAAATAAAGCATCAAGCAGAAAGTAGTGGTAACAGGGCTTCCCTGGTGGCGCAGTGGTTGAGAGTCCGCCTGCCAGTGCAGGGGACACGGGTTCGGGCCCTGGTCTGGGAAGATCCCACATGCCGTAGAGCAAGTAAGCCCGTGCGCCACAACTACTGAGCCTGCGTTCTGGAGCCCACGAGCCACAACTACTGAGCCCGCATGTCACAACTACTGAGGTCCGCCCGCCTAGAGCCCGTGCTCTGCAATAAGTGAGGCCGCTGCGATGAGAAGCCTGTGCACCGCAACCAAGAGTGACCTCCGCTGGCCGCAACTAGAGAAAGCCCACGCACAGCAACGAAGACCCAACACCGCCAAAAATAAAAAATATATTTTTTTTAAAAAGTAGTGGTAACGTATTGTGACAAAGGGCACTGAAAAAAGCTGTTAACTACAAGGTCCCAGGTCTGGGAAAGGCTCCTGGCTGTAGATGAGAGGCCCACAGTTCGGGGTGGGGCATCCCACGGCCAGAGGGAAACCTCATACTCAGAGGGAGACCCCACAGCCAGAGGGGGACCTGCCATGTACTGAAGAAGGCATGATCCTGCATTGTTTTTCATTGGGAAGAGTCACGACACAGAATCAGACTTAGTGACTTTGACTTTAGCAAGACGTTCCTGGAAGGACTTTGTGGAGGGGACTGCTGGCTGGCGTCCTGGCCCTGGCAGTGGATTTGGTGCCGTCCTTCTTGGGGAGAGTGGCCCTGTCCACGGGGCGAGCGGGTGCCATGTGGGCATCTGCTCCAGGCGGGGTCTGGGCTTCGGGGTTGACAGATGGTGGGTCACGGGGGCAGGTCTGCACCAGGCTGTAACCATCGTGCACACCTGCCTGGGCCCGAGGCGTCCCTGACAATCGCCGGCCCGCAGGCTGGGAGAATCTCAATAAAGCTCAGCCCGGGTAGAGGCAAAGCAACAGACTTGGTTGAAATTACTTCCCAAACTTCCTGTCTGCCTTTAGCACCTAAAAAAGGAAGTGACACTTTCGTAGTCAAGAAACCAAGTCAGAAAGGACCCTCTTACATGTGCAGCGCTCCCAAAGCTAGCCTGGCACTCCTCCCAGAACCGGGAGAATGGCGGGCAGTCCCTGGTTCCCAGAAGGTGTGAGGGCAGCTCTGCGGCCACAGCGAGGGGCCTGGGTCTGGGATGGGCCAGCCGGGCCCCTCCACCGGGGGCAGTGCTGCACTCTGCCCACCCGCCCACCCAGGGCTCTGTGAGGACCAATGAGAAAGAGCTTGTGATGCTCAGGAAAGTGACAGGATGCTGTTAGGATGTTAGGTCTGCGTTTACGATTATACGGTCCTCCTCCTCCAGGGAGACGGGGTGGGGGGCTGCAGTCTCTTGGGGGGCAACACTGTCAGATACTGGGGGGACGGGGAGAGCGGGAGCCTGTCTGCCCCAGTGTCCAGCTGTCCTCAGGTTGGGCTGTGACAGCTCCACCCTCGGGGAGGGACCACCAGGCCCGGCCACCGAGGCAGACCCTCTGGTCAGAGCTGGGGCAGCCTTTCTGCCAGGTGGGCTCAACGCCACACATGCAGCTCAGCGCTGCCCGCATCCGGTGCCCAGATCTGCCAGTTCCAGCTCTAAGCCGTCCGGCTCCCCCTTGGCCTCGCTCCAGGGGCTTCCCAGGGAGGCTGTAAGGTGTCTGGTGAGAAGGTGGGCCATGAGGTTGGGGGAAGGGCGGCTCGTCCCTCCCAGACCTCCGCTGAAGTCCTTCAGAGGAAGTGGGTCTGGCCCAAGGACAGTCCGTCAGGATGTGCAGCCTGGACGCTCCAGGGTCCATCCCTCAGGCCACAGGGTCCCTGGAGCCCTGGGCTTGTCAGCAAGTGCAGATCACCGATTACCTGCAGATGTACATCCCTAGGCAGGTAGGTCAGGGAGGCAAATGCAGGCATGAAGCAGACACGGAGGTTAAGGTGTAGATGGGAAACCACAGTGGATGGAAAGGTGTGATTAGGTACGTACACAAACTAGTTTTAAATTGTTTGTATCAAATTCCAAAACGCCTGCAATTTTTTTCTGAAACAATTCCAGGCTAGCTGGACCCCACTAGACTCTCAGGCTGACCTCCTGGTTTCACCCCGTAAAGAAGAGATCAGGCTCCTTTGTTCAGACAAGAACACCTAGGGGGGACCTCGGATCACAGGACCGTGCCTGGCTCTTCCCTCCCCTCTGGGTTCAGCCAGTGGGCGTGGGGGCAGGAGAGCAGAAGGGCGGCCATCTCCCCCAGCTCCCTCGCAAGGGGTCAGGCTGTGCCCCGGTCCAGGCCTCCAGCAGGGTGGTGGCCACTCTGCAGGTGCTCACCCAGAGGGCAGAGCCCGTCACGCTCTGTCGCCTGTGTGCATGGCCCCCAGCCTTGTCTCTTCCTAAAGCCACACCGTGACTAGCGAGCATTTGCATGGCACGGAAGTCACAGCTTCCTAATAACATTGTCATGCAAGTGGGACACGCATGATTGCTGCTTCCCGGGGGAGGCCGAGCGTGACCCACCGCCCATCACAGTGCTGAAGCCAGAAATCTTCCGATGCCATAGTCTAGCCTCTTCCTGCTGTGCCCAAGACGCCCCTGCTGCACCATCTGGGCTGCCGGGTGTCCCCCAGTGGGTTAGATTTCGGGTACACACCCCAGGTCCCGTTAAGGCTGCCTGGGAGCTTTCAGCAAAGTTGCAAACCGGGCCAATTACACCGGAAGGCCTGGGCTGGGCCGCAGGCTAAGAATCGCTGCTGCCGATGCCCCAGGAAACCTGGCTCCTGGGACTGGGCAACGCAGCTAACCATGGCTCCCGCCTCCTAATTTTACCGAAAGAAGACAAGGCCCGGGGGGCTTGCGAGCAAGCCAGTGACTGAGCTGGCCCGAGAACAGGGCCGCCCCCGGCCGAGACAAGCAAGGCACCCAGGGCACAAAAAGTCCAAGGTGGGCTCACCCACGGACCCGAGGCTGCGCTCTTGAACCTGCGTGTGCCTTCCTCCTGCAGCTGGGCTCTCTGGGCACCACAGACCCCAGGCGGTGGGAAACAGCCTTAAACATTCAGTAAGTTTGCAGCCGGTTGTGATAGGGCTGGTAGCTTGCAAATAACTGCAGGGAGAAGCCAGGCACACACACGCGGGCTGGGGTAGGGCAGGCTCCCGGGTCTCTGATGCCCACTCTTAGCTCAGGACCCTCCCCCAAATTAGTTATCTGGATCCTTGCATTTCCTGTCCTATTGTCCTACCCGGTGAAGTGCTGTTCTGTCCCCCAAAATCCCCAGTACAAACTGGCCGAGGGCACTTTCCCTAAACAACGCCCCTCTGCATGGGGCCCATCATTTATTTGCCAAATCCAGGAAGAGATTGTCGGTGTCCTTTCTTTTTTAAAGACTGTTGAGTGCCTGCAGACCTTCGCTCACAGCCTCTCCCCTGGGAAGTCCCCAGAGATGGCATTCTTTGCTCAAGAAACGGTCCTCAGCTCCTGGACATCGCTTCTGTGGCTTGATTTGCAGCAGCTCCTTTCGATTAAGGGAATTTCCATCTGTTGGTTAAAAACACTTTTTTAACGGCCTCTATTTTTAACACTGAGGTTTCTCAGCCTAGGCCCCCTGTTTGTCTGGTGAGGCTCACGCTCCCAGATATTTCTCTTCTCGTGCAGCTGGTCCCCTGCAGCGCTCTGGGTGCCGGTCAGGCGCCAGTTCTGTTCATTTACTCATCCATCCATCCAGGGTCACTCATTCAGCCCCACCCCAACCCCCAGGAGGGGACGTGCTCACGGAGAGCCGTGTAGGGGGCAGGAACCGTTCCAGGCATCAGGTCATAGGTGAGCCGCACAGAAGTCAGGTAAACATGACGACACGGAGAGATCAGAGCTCTAGAGGGAATAAAAGAGGAGACGGGGTTGAGGGGCCATGTCTTAGAGTTCTACAGGGGTTTCTTTCTTTTTATTTTATTTTATTTTATTTATTTATTTTTATTTTTGGCTGCGTTGGGTCCTCATTGCTGCGCACGGGCTTTCTCTAGTTGTGGCTGGTGGGAGGAGGGAGTTCTGAGGATTTCCCAGGCTGGTCAGGAGCTTGGGGAACATTCTTCCAGAATCTGCTTCCAGGTGATGACTCATGATGTGCTCTGACACAGCTGATACCCTGTGCTTCAGCCGGAGAAAGGCCTGGAAATGACCTGTCAGTGCCCTTGGCTTTCAGAGGTCCCAGTGGCCACGTCAGGTGCCCACGTGCAAGTGTTGGGGTCCTCTTCTGTGGTTCTGACCCCCAGGGACCATCTCTGAGGCTTTGACACCCCTGGGGCTCTGCTCTGTGGTCCTAAACCCTCCAGGGCCCATCTCTGTGGTCCTGACCCCCACCCCCAGTGCCCTTCTCTGTGGTCCTGACCCCCCCCCCCCCAGGGCTCTGCTCTGTGGTCCTGACCCCCCAGGGCCCTGCTCTGTGGTGATGGAACAAGCCAGACATTTATCTTCTGACCTGGAGGTACGTGAGAAAGCAAGGTTTAGAATAAGGAGCCCAGAATAACCCCGTAAGAACAGCCCTGCCTGTGGGCCCAGGGAGACTTGCACCTGTGCGAGCAGACGGGCATGGGAGGGACATGCGGGAGAACACCTGCATGGGGACATCGTCCAGATTAACCTCCCGAGGCTGGGCCTTCACCCCCTCCTCCCTGGTCAGCTTCACACACCTTCCAGCCACACAGCTGTGTCAGGGGCCCCCGTCCCAGACCTGCAGGGCTCCGTGCCCCCTGCTCCCTGCACGCCCCCCTCCAGGGGCTCAGGCCGTCCCTGGCCGCCAAGAGACCCTGTTCTCACCCACCACGGGCTTCCCCCCAGAGCGTCCCTCCCCTGTCCGGCCTCTGCTCCCCTCCTGTGCCCACCAGCTCCGAGGCCCCATGTCCCTGTGGAGTTTTCCCCGCAGCTCCAGTGGGGACTGATGTGACAGGAGCCCAGCTCCTCAACAGGAGGCAGGAAGGCCATGTGGGCCCCGTGGGTCCCCAGGCCTGGCCCCGGGGACACAGAGCCATCAGTCCCCCAGCCGTGGGGCTCTGATGCGCCGGGCTGACACCTTCGCCCTCTGTGGTCCACTCGGAGGCCGTGCACCCCAGGAAGGAGGGCGGGAGGCCCCCCAGAGGGGCCGGGAGCAACGTCTCCAGGGGAGGGAGAAGGAGGCGGACGCAGACGGCGGGCCCACGTGCAGGGCTGGAAAGAGAGAAAAGTGGGCTCGCGGGTGTGCTGCAGGGGCCGGTCACGGACGGGGCGTGGCCACTGCACAGACAGGGCAGCGGACGCAAGACAAACCCTGTCTGAGGAAGTCAGCGCATCTCTAGTCCAGAGCAGGGCCCCCACGCAGCACCCTGGACGTTTGGGGTCACGTCGCTCTGTCCCGGGCCCTGCGGCTGCTGAGCGGCACCCTGGCACCACCCACCGCCTG
The DNA here is from genome assembly GCF_028023285.1 of Balaenoptera ricei. Classification (NCBI taxonomy): domain Eukaryota; kingdom Metazoa; phylum Chordata; class Mammalia; order Artiodactyla; family Balaenopteridae; genus Balaenoptera; species Balaenoptera ricei. Next base: position 160,006,835 of record NC_082642.1, on the reverse strand, counting down.
GCAGTGACAACCCAAAATGCCTCCAGACGTTGCAGGTCAAAGTCACGCCAGGTGAGAACTCTGGTGTCCACCGAGCCGCATCCCCAGACAACGACCGTGTCTGAGCCGCCTGCCCCCGGGGTCCGAGTCAGTGGTCCGGCCGCCGGTGGGGGTAATGCTGGCCGCACGCTACGCAGAGCAGACGCACCCGCCTCCCTGACCCCAAGCCGGCGCTGGGGACAGACACGCCGGTGAACGAGCCGGTGAAAGAAGAACGAAAGAGAGGCCAGAGGAGATGCTATGTCACCCCAGCCCTGGCCCCCCTGCCCTGGAGGTGAGGTCACCGTCCCACTTTGGAAAACCCCTCCAGAAAAGTCGAGGGCAAGAGCAGGTGTGCGTTTATGCTCGGGAGGAACCAGAGACAAGGGTGACGCACCAACGCTTGGGCGGCCACCTGCAGCGGGGTGAGAGGACCCCTCTCTGCACAGATGGAGGGCTCCGAGCCCAGCTGGTCCCCTTGCGCCCAGGGCGCCTTGCTGGGCTGCTGAGTCTCTGGGCCAGCAGCTGGGGAGTGAGTGGGGTGGGCCCAGGACAGAGACAGCCTCGGGAGAGGGCAGAGGTCACCACAGTGTCCCCGTCGCCCACAGAGCCATCCTGAGCCCAGCCTCCACCGACGCCCGCTAGGGTTACTATTACTGCCTTTGTTGTCATCTTTCCCTTACTGATTTCAACAGCCTGGGCTGTAGAGCTGGCATTTGGGTGGGGGAACATGGAAGGAGGGAAGGGGAGGAAGCAGGGCTGCGAGGGGCGGTGTGCTGGTGGAAGTGGCTGGAGACGGCAGCTACCTGCTCGGCCTGGGCTGAGCCGGGGCAGCGGCCTGCGGTTCGCGGCCCCGGGGCCCCAGCTGTGACGTCCCCGCACTGCCAGCGAGGGGGTCCCGGGGACACAGAGCCTCCAGGTTCTGGCGGGGACGCAGACCTGCCCTCGGCCCTCAGCGTGGCCCTGGGCCGGGGGGCCTGGTGCAGCCCGAGGAGCCTCAACGCCAACCTCACCCGCCAGGCCGCCTCGTTAGGAAGCCAGCCGGTCCCGCCAAGCTGGCACCCGACGCCCGTCCCAGCCGTTTCCTGAGGCTCCCGTGTGTGTCTCCTCCTCAAGGCCCCACAGCCAGGGCCTCACCAGACCCCAGCAGACCTGCTTGGGGGTCATTTTCTTCTGGTTCCAAAGCTGATGTTCCTTGTGGGGTTAAAGCCACTTTGACTTAGTTTTTTATTTTCCTCAATCACGAGTAAACGATGGGGCAGGTGCTCAGATCAGCAGCCAAGAGACTCGTTTCACATCCAGAAGCTTCTATTTTGCCATCCCTATATCATTCGTGTAAAAGATAATCTTCAAAAAGAGGCAAAATCGTGACTCTCAAGCAGGTTCAAAATGAATGCACGTTAAAGATTTTATTTAACTCAGTTTAGCGAAGGAACTGGTAAGGTGGTCCAGCCAGTTCAAAGGAGAGTGAAAAAGCATCAATTTACAGGGAGAAAAGGAATGGACGGAGCCACGGATGGGGTGGAGGGAAGTCGACTGGCTCCGAGTTCATCTGCATGCCGACTGGTCTCTGGGGCACAGACTGACAGCTTAAAACAGCAGAGATTTGCTCTCTCACAGTTCCCGAGGCCAGAGTGCTATCAAGGTGTCACAGGTTGATTCCTTCTGGAGGCTCTGGGGGGATCCTTCCTTGCCTCTTCCAGCGTCTGACGGTTACCAGTAATCCCTGGTGTTCCCGGTCCTGTAAATACAGTGCTGCAGTCGCCGCCTCCATCTTCCCATGGCTTCTCCCTCTGTGTTCACGTGCCTCAAATCTCCTTTTCCTTTCTCTCGCGAAGACCTCAGTCATGGCGTTTAGGGTCCACCCTAAACCAGGATGATCTGATGCCAAGATCCTTACCTGATTACATCTGCAAAGACTATGCCCAAATCAGGTCACGTGCGTGGGTACCAGGGTTTAGGGCGTGAACATATCTCTTTGGGGGCACCATGCAACCCACTGTCTATAAATAAGACTTACCTGTATTGCTATCAGTTATCTAATGTTTACAGAGGCAATAAGAGACTAGACTCAGAAACCCCAGAAGAAGTCATTGCCCCTCGTCTCTGAATCTCTGTTGCTTTTCCAAATTTCCTTACACTTGGTCCTCAGAAATCATTTCTAGGCTCCCAGAATGACAGACGTGTTTTTTATGCCCTTTGGTCATCAGGGGCTGCAGGCACGGGACCTGGGGGACCTGGTAGGCTGTGGTGTGAGCAGGGGGTCTGAGGGTCCGAGGGACCCACCTTGAAAACCCAAACCACCACCACGCAACCCCGACCTTCTGCCCTCTCCTCCTCCCCTTCCTGCAGTTCCTTCAGCTGGCCGAGGGCACGCCTGCCTCAGGGCCTTTGCACTTGCTGCTTCCTCTCCTAAGGGGTCGGCAGGCACACGCCGCTCACTTCAGTTGTTTCTGCTCAGAGAGACCCACTCTCCCCCGGCACCGCACTCATGGCCGCTCTGCTCTGCACTTGCCTCAGGCCCGAGCTCCGGGGCTCTGTCCTCTCCACCCCGTGTCCCCAGCGCCCAGGACAGTGCCTGTCCCGTAGCCGTCACCGTCAACACCTGTGGAAGGATGAGGGGCCACCCTCGCTCTGGGCCTGGGAGGGGAAGTGGCTCCCTCCTCACCTCCCCCTCCCCCATCCCGGGTCATCTCAGTTGCAGACCCGCCCGGCCGCAGGCCCCGTGGGGACCAGCCCACTCCCCCTGGTGAGCAGACGACTGCCCTGCGCTCCCTCTGCAGCATCTCTGAGGCTGCTCCCCGCTGGCCTGGGGACCAGGAAGCAGACAGGACGAAGTCCCAGTCCCCCCGGGGCCTGGGTGGAGAGTGGAGAGGTTGGGAGGAGGAGGGGACGGACAGCCCAGCAGGGACACACAGGACGCAGCCCCTGGCTGGCGGGTGGGCGGGGGCAGCAGGTGTATTTCCAGCCCAAGGGGTGAGGCCACCACAGGTGGAGGAGGAGGTGAGAGGGGACCCGCCCTCACTTAGAGGTGGGGGGGAGGGTCAGCCAGGATCAGCGTAGGGCAGCGCCGGCCGAGAGGGCGACCCTTCCTCACCCTGCTCAGCATGTATTTATGCACAGCCTGCCCAGCTGCCCCGGGAGAGGGGCCTGCTTGGGCGTTTCTCAGCTGTGGACACATCCCAAAAGCATCTGCTCTTTCTTCTTCCTTGACATCCTAGAGTTTTGAAAATCCTCAGTGGTTTTGGCCTCCTGTGCCGTGGGGAGAAGGTTTGGCCAAAGTGTTAAGGGGACCCAGGGCACAGCCCCAAGGGACAGGAGACGCTCGGTGGATGCCGGCACGACACCCCCGCCCCCCACCAGGGATCTTCACTCCCAGACCCCTGCTTTGCCAGGCTCCCAAGGTGGGCTGGGCAGGGGTGGCAGGGGGCAACAGTCCTGGCCTGGGTGGCTGTCTCAGGAGCAAAATGAACCCCTGACACAGTCTGCCTGCATTCAGGAATTTAGAGGGCCCCCAGCACCAGGTCAGTACCTCCCCCTGGATCCTTATCGTCTCGTTCTTGGAGACAGCAGACAACCAAGGGTCATCTGGTGACATAAAAGAGAGACCAAGACACAGAGGAAAATAAAGATGCTGAGGGAAACAGGTAAGTCAAGGAAGGAGGAGAACTTACCAAAGTCGAGCACCCAGCTGCTAACGTCCTCAGAGAAGACGTTGCCTCCATAAACCAGGACTGAGTGCAAGAAAAAGCTTCCCGGAAACTAAAATAAAAGCACTACTGAAAATTCAAGGGGTTGGAGATAAAGATGAAGTCTCTCTGAAAGCAGCAAAAGAAGACAGGAAATAAGAAAGAAAGGACAGAAGACAGTGAGGATCCATCGAAGAGGTCAGATGCACAAGACCCGAAACTCTGGCCAGGGAAGCCAGAGAAAAATGGGTGAGGAGGCTGCCAAAGATGCAACAGAAGAGACTTTCTCCAGCTGAAGGGATGTGAGTTTCCAGGCTGCAAGGATCCACTTGAGCGTCCAAAAAAATGAATGATAACAATAATAAACCCCCCATCAGATGCACCATCGTGAATTTCAGAATATCAAGGGGGAAAAGGAGATCCTGAAAGATTTCTGAGAAACAGAGTACACGTCACCCACAGAGAGCGAGGATGGACTGCCTGCAGCTCGAGAGGCTGGAAGGCAGCCGGGCAGTTCCTCTGGATGCTGGCAGGAGTTATTTTTGCTGAGAATTCATTCACTGACCAAACTATCCATCAAGCGTGAGAGTGGATAGGGCTGTTTTTAGGCATGTAAACACCCAGAAAATGTACTGCCCACACACCCTTCCGTAGGACACTCCTTGAGGACACACTTCAGCAAAATGAGGAGATAAATCAAGAAAGGAAAAGACATGGGTCCCTAAAACAGTCTCTCCAACTCATGGGGACAGTGTCGGGAAATCCAGGAAAATCCTTTCAGCAGGTCTGGAGAGCAGCCCGTCCAGCGTGGAGCAGGAGGGTGGGGGCTCTGGAAGGAAATCCCAGGGGAGTGTGATAGGACACGTGAGGTTATGGGTTGAGTTGTGTCCCCCAGAAAGATATGTGTAAGTCCTAATCCCTGGTACCTGTGACTGCGACTTTATTTGGAAATTAGGGTCTTTGCAGATATAATCAAATTAAGGTGAGGTGATACAGGGTCGGAGTGGGCCCTAATCCAATATGCCTGGTGTCCTTATAAGAAGAGGAGAGACAGACACAGAGAGAATGCCGCGGGACCACTAAGGCAGAGATTGAGGTGATATGGCTTCAAGCCAAGGAACTCCAAGGATTGTCAGCGACTGTCAGAAGCTGCAAGAGACAAGGAAGGATCCTCCCCCAGAGGCTTTGCAGAGAGAGCATGGCCCTGCCGACCCCTTGATTTTGGACTTCTGGCCTCCTTAACTGTGAAAGAATAAATTTCTGTTGTGTTAAGGCACCCAGTTTGTGTACTTTGTTTCAGCAGCCACAGGAAACTAACACACCTGACATGATGGAGAGTTGGAAATAAATGAGGATATGATTAAAACAGTGTAAGGAAAAAAACAAAGGCATGTAGAAAGGCCAGGAAAAACATAGAGCAGTATCAGAAAAGAAGTGTAATCATAGTATACCACTGGCCTTTGCTATAAGCACTATTTTCAATCAAAATAACACAAACATTATTTATTGATTAAAAATCATGACATTGAGAGGATAAGGAGGAGAAATTAGGGTGCAGAAGGGCTAAAATATAATCATTCACAGCAAGAAGCCAACAAATCAGTCTAAAAATTGTAAGCCAAGAAGTAGCAGTATGGACCTGGGTTTCCCTCTCTGCTGTGACAACCCCTTCCCCACTGGCCTCCCCTCCCCATCCTACTGACTGGCAGAATGGGCTATGCCATGGCTGACCCTCTGGGGTCCCTAGAGTCAAAGAGTCATACCATGAAAAAAAATGACATTGACTATCTCAGGCCACAAATAAGGCGTTACTTCTCCAATGAATTGATCAGGAGCATGCGGCAAAGTTTTATTTCTATTTGGCCAGGTTCCATAAAAGCTTGTACATGGATTCTTCTTGACAGAGATATTTTAGAGAAAAGAAAAAAGATGGTTGGCTGATTGCTGTTAGACTAAGTTTTAAATAAATATATACGTAAAAGCATCCCACAAAGCTCAGGGTCCTTCGGTTCCCGGGCAGACCAATGATTCGGGTGGAGTAAATCTAACTTCTCAGAGAGGGGTCTCCAGCCCATCAAAATCACTCGGAAACATGCTCAAGCATTTTGTCAGGAGTGCCAGTCTCTCCCTAGAAGGGATCCAAAGGACATCACCCAAAATAACACTCTGCCCCAGACCTGGTCTGGGAACATCTTCTTTCTCAACAGTCTATGTGGGATTTTAACATTTGTTTTAGAAACCAACATAGATTAATTTTATTTTCTTGTAAGAAGCAGCAGGAATGGTAACAATTAAACCCAGTCTTACCACAAAGAACAGCATTCCAAAGGAATTTCACATTCCAAAATAAAAAAAAACAACAAAGTAGTACTTTTGTTTACTCTGTTCCATCTCATAAACAGCCTCAGCCCTTGGTGCTGATCAAATCACTCCCAGCTGTGAGTGGGACGCTGGCCCGTCCTGAGGAGCCCCTCGATGATGGGGGTCCTGCGAAGTTTAGAGAGAATGACAGTGTGACACATCTGGGTGCCTCTTCGAGGTGTCGACCCCAATGGTTCAGACACAGGGTGCAAAGCAGCCTGCATCGTGCTGGTTTCATTTTAGGGGCTCCCCAAACCCCAGTGGTGTGAGGGCAGACGGGAGGGAAAGTGGGGCTGGTCCCCCTTCAAACTCTCCCACCCCCACTGGGCCTCAGTTTGTTCCTGGAGTGACCAGGCTTCCACAGCAGAAGCCAGCTGGAGCCTGTTTTCCCTGGACACTTGGAAGCCAGCTGCCGGGGTCTGGATAGATGTGTTGTGCTGCGGCTGCCAGCAAGAACACAGTGCTGAAACTTCCCTAATAACGCAACTAAGATGAAAGTCATCTGACTCTTTTAAGTGGCAAAATAAACATCAGTGTCAAGGTTCTGGACCGAGGCCACTCCATTTGTTAAGATGTACTTGCAGCTGTTTATTATTATTAAACAATTATGTCTCATTTTTAATTTGGTTTTTCTTAAATGCAGTCTTGTTATGCCAGTTTCTGTAACCACTACACAAATGTCTTCAATCATGCTGCTTAAGAATGTTTTATGGGTATTTTGATAACAAGAGTATATTAGTTTCCTAATAAATTACCGCCACTGAGTGGCTTAAGACAACACGAATTTACTATCTTGCAGATACAGAGGTCAGGGGTCAACCTCAGTGGGCTGGATCGATGTGTGGAGGCTGCATTCCTTGGGGGGGGGGGCGGGGAGGGCACAAGGTAGGGTCATTTCCTGCCTTTTCCAGCTCCCGGAGGCGCCTGCCTGTCCTTGGCTTGTGGCTTCCTTCTCCATCTTGAAAGATGCAGCATCACGTTTTCTGCCCTCTCTGGTCTGTTTCCATCATCACTTCTCTCTCTGACCTTTCCGCCTCCTGATAAGGATCATCTCCCGTCTCAAGAACCTTAATTTAATCCCATCTGCGAAGCCCCTTTTACTCTGCTAGGTGACATAGTCACAGGTTCCGGAGATTAAGATGTGAACGCCTACTGGGGGACCACGATTCAGGGCACCTCAACTAGATTTTGTGCAAGTTTGCAGCAAAGCTTTCCAGTTAAATAGGGAAGTATTTGACAGTGAAAAAAATACAAAGAACAGCAGAGATGACCCTCAGAGAAGAGCTAGACGTGGTCATCTCAGTGGGCCAGCCCCAGAGGGGGAGGGGTGGGAACAGAGAGTGTCTTGTACGTTCCAGATTTGTTTGTTTGTTTTACTAAGTGCAGTTATTATAAAGTAATATTTCTTCAATTACAAAAAAGAATGAATGCTATGTCCCCCTTTTCCCAGGACGCTGGCAGTCGGAGGAGATGCGCCTACATGTGATGCACTGAGATACATGTGACCGTGCAGTGGAGGAGCTGGTACCCAGGGCCAGGTGAACCCCAGGGGACGAGGGGCCAGGACAGAGGGGGCTCTCTAGGCTGGTGGCCTTCAAACTGGGGGCACAGAAGTGCCGAACTCTTTCCCGGGGACACAAGGAGGGGACCAGGTGCCGGAGCTTCAACATCCCTGTGTTCCCTTCTGGAGTCAGCTCACAGGGGGCCCTGCCCCGGCCTCCCTGGTGGCCTGCACACATCCCCAGGGGTTCTGGGGTGACCCCGAGTGAGGGGGCAGGAAGGGAGGCGATGCTCTGGGCCCCCCAACTGTGGTCAGGGAGCCAGCCCCTGGGGGACCCCAACACTGACTCTCCAAGTTCAGAGGCGCCCACCTTCTCGGCTGATCTCAACACCCCTCCAAGGGTGTGACACGGGGGGAGGAAAAGCACCCAGACACCGACGGTTCAGGCAAGGCTCTGACCTGTGAGTGGGTGGGACAGCTTCCTGCATGGCCGTGTCTTCACGCCACCCTGGGCAGAAGTAGCGTTTCCTTGTCCGGAAGAAGCAAGCTGCTTCCCAGCCGGGTCCCCACCCGCAGGATGTGACACCTGCCCCCTCGTCTGCTGAAAACACGGGAAAGCTGACCTCTGGGCTGATGGGGTCAGTCATGCTACCTGATTCACACCGGATCCTTGTTTGATAACTGAGGAGCATGGAGTCCAGTTCACCCCCGGCACACACACACGGGCACGCACACGCACGCTCCTTCACGGGCTCACACGCGAGCTCTCACACACACACCCCCCTCACCAGGAGCACCATGCCTGGGGCAGCCCCCCGCTTCACAAAGAGCCCACCCTTTAGCCACGCATGACATTGCGTTGCTGAAACACGGTGACAGGACAAAGCATGTTGACTCTCCGTGTTCACGATTCATTGAGGAAGTTAATTCCGAGTGACCCTCATCTTGGCCCATACAACACACGCTGGCACTCAGTTAAAAGAATGACCTCGGAGGTATTGTCTCAGTGTTGGTTTCTACAATATGTCAGATGCTACCACTTAAACTTAGGAGGAGAAATTTTAGTTGTTAGAGACTGAATTTCCCCATGGACCATGGCCAGACAACATAAAAGATGAAAGTCTGACCCACAACCTGCAGCCACCTGCCCGGGTGGCCAAACCGCCATCTCCAGGACCAGCTGGGACAGGCCTGTGAGTCACAGCGGCTCAAGGCCAGACGGCGGTCATCTGCGAGTCCGGGAAGCCAGATAACAACCAGTAAAAATCAGCTGAGAACGGATAAGACTTGACCTGTGACCGCCAGCTTCCCTAATTTCTCTCCCTGCTTCCAACTCAGGACCAACGGGAGGGAGCAGATGTGCTCCGGGACAGCCAGGCAGCTCCTGGACACCCCCTGCCCCCCAGGCCCTCGGCGTCCCTAGGCTCCCCGACTCCCCCTTCCCAGCACCAGGCCACCCCCTCCGCTGCCTGCCCGCGAGTCCCTGCCCAGCACCCTGAATAAAGAGCCTTTGACTTGGATGGTCTTTGTCTGTTTCCTCAGCTGTTAACTTAAAAATGTACTGGGGGCCACAGAATTTCTCAAGACTCCTTTAGGGGCCTGTGAAGGACACTGGTCTGGGGAAGGGGGGGAGGGGCAGTGCCGGTTGGGGAGGGGTCTGGAGGCCGCCTGAGACCACGTCGGTGGGGGCATGGGGGGGGGCAGCACTGGAGACCCAGGGGCAGGTGAGCGGCAGCCCCGTGCACAGCCGGGTCAGCCTCAGCACCCAAATGTCACCCCATGGGCCATCGGGGACCGAGGGGCTCACAGAAGGTGAGAGGTGGGTGCCTGCAGAAGAGCGTGCTAGCTGCAGGTGGGGCCCAAGTGGACCTGCAGACACAGGAGGCGGCCACCTGCTGGGGCGGGGTGGGGGTTGCGCCTCACTCTGCCCCACCCCCCCAGGCTCATCCTACGGCCAAGGCAGGCCTCCCGTCCCCGGGGAAGCGGGTGCCTGTGGTTTAACTCCAGGCAAGTTTGCATCTTACCTGGTCAGAGTCCAGTCCAGTTTGTCGGCTCCACGCAGCCCCTGGGGGTCCCAGGCTCCTCCCCTCTCATGGCTCTGCCCTCCTCGCACCCAGACTGGACTAGGAGGAGTTGGGGGCTCAGGCGGGGGAGGGCTTTAAGGCCAGGCCTGGGGGGGACACGTCACTTCTGCCTGGATGCCACCAGCTTGCACTCAGACCCACACCTGACCGTGTGGGAGGCGGGGGCATGGGTAAGCCCTGTTCCCAGAAGGAGGAGGACCAGCCTCGTACTCATGAAGGCCATCAGGGTCACAGGCGAGACAGAGAACACTTCTCCATCTCCAGCCCTGCCCCTTGGAACTCCCTGCTGGCCAGGATCAGATGATATGTCATCCCCAGAACCACCTCTCGTGTGTTTTCACTGGTCACTTGAGTTTGGATTCTGGGTCCTCCCTGCTCACCACCCCCTGCCATGTCACTAAGTACTGTGTCCTCCTCATTTATTTCATGGCCTCTGTCATGTGACACGTTGGTATCCTCTCTCAAAATAAATTTGGCATCTCAAATTCTACTGTTAGCTATTCTTTCCTTTGGGTTGTTGTAGTTGTCAGCGTTTGCTGCAGTAACAAACAGCCCCAGCAGCTCAGAGGCTTACGTTACATTATGTGAGGACTGAGTCCACTCTAGCAGAGGGCTTGGCTGGCTCCAAGTGACTGCTTGTTCCAGGATCTCCTGGGACCTCTGTTTTCACCATGGACGAGAGAGCAAGAGGGGAAGAACTGAACACGTGGACTATTCTGGCTCAGACATGCCTACATCCACTGGCCAAAGCAAGTCGTGTGGTCAAGCTCAATGCCTGTGGGGTCAGGGAGACACTGACCACTGTGGGCGAGCAGTGCACTGGCCACACTCCCCCATCCATCTTCCTTCAAGCCACATCCATGTCTCCCACAGCAGCGGGTAGATTAGGGTGCTGGTCACTCCTCCCTGCCCACTCCCCAGCAGAAAAGCATAAATGGGATGCATGGAAACGGGCCAGGGAGCAGGACGGAACAGGAAGGGGCAGGGCAGGGGAGGCGAGGCCCCGAGCCAGGACAGCCAACAGCTTCTGTCATCACCGACCTGGTCAGTCTCTCCCAGAGGGACCCTGAGAAGAGCTGCCTCCCAAGGTGGTCAGGTCCTCAGGTCCAGATGTGCCTGGGGTGGGACGTTCTCCTGCAGGCCCAAGGGGCCCCTAAGACATCAATCCCGGGTGCTGGGGGCCTGGGGTGGGGAGGGAGGCCAAGAATCAGTCCGGGGCTGCTCGCAGGTCCATCTGGGGTGGCGCCCTTCCTCTTGGGTTTCCTGGGACTCTGTGGGGACAGAAAAGAAAGACTCCCTGCTGCTTCGGGAACTCTGAGCGGAAGGCCTTGCTAGACACCAAGCCTGGCGACCCCTGGGCACTGGCTTGTGACGTCTGAGCTTGTGCATCTGGGGAGACCCGTGGGAGCCACAGCCACGCCTGCAGCTGCTGGACGGTTCCGAGACGGAAGCTGGGTGGGCGGAGGGCAGTGCGCCAGGAAGCCCCATCCAGGCAGCGGGGGCAGAACCTGGGTTTTCTGAGGCTGCGAGAAAGCACCTGTCACCTTCCTAGGTGTGGCCCTATGTCTGGTCGCCACCACATGCTGTGGGATTGAACTGAACAGGGGCAGAAGAGGACCGCACCTGGAGGGACCCGGCTGCAGATGTACAGCTGGGCCTGCCCCGTGGCCCGAGAAGTGAGTCCACACGGCCCGCCTGCGTGGAGCAGGCCACCTGTCCAGCTGTGTTGCCAAGCCCCTGCGACACAGAGGAGGGACACAAGCCCCTCCCATGGGGGAGGAGGGGGACCCCTTGCCCCAGGGAAGTCCAGTCCCCAGGCCTGACCCCCAAGAGGGCACCCATCTTGGTTGGAACCCTTGAGCTGTGGAACCAGAGCTGGGACACCTGCGTACGCGGGAGCCCAGAGAAGGTGCCATGGTCTCTTGGCCATGAGGCTGGTGTGAGACGGGCCTGGTAAGGGTGAGGGTGAGGACGCAGAGGCCCTGCCGCTTCCCTCTCTGCTTCCATGTTCTTCCTCTAAAAAATGAGCATACGACAGGTGCCCCGGGGCATCAGTGTGGTGTCACCATGGTGCCATGCACGCAGGGTCAGAGCACAGCCAGCCGGGGTCGCTGCCCCACTGCAGCCACCCGCCCGGACGACCTGGGGTCCCCCTCCCAGGCCCGCTCACAGCCGCCTGGTGCCCGGGGCCCCTGCTCCGCATCCATTCATGTGACGTCACAGCAGTGGATGAGGGAGATGCCTTTTCAGCCCTGTGTCCAGGGAGGGAGGGGCTTCTTCCTCTGCACAGGCTCCCTCCCTGGCCCCTCCCCGGTCCCCAGCGCACAGAAGGTGCCGCCTCCCCAGAGACCCCAGATAGCGCCCGAGCCCAGAGCACACAGGCCCAGAGATGCGAACCGTGCATCATGCAGCCGTTCCGGGTGACAAACGAGACCAAGAATGACCTGCCGTCAAGGGCAAGACCAGTGACCAGACCGGGCAGCCCAGCAGGGACCAGCCCAGGCCTATGGCCAAGCGAGGAGGGGAGGGCCAGCAGGTCCAGGAGACTGGCTGGTGTGTCTCGTGGTGAAGGGAGCCCAAGTCCTTGCAGAGGAAGAGGAACGAGAAACATCATTCAGCAGCCACTGCTGGGCTCTCCGGCTCATCCAACCTCGGCCGTCGCACCTGGCCAGTGAGCTGCGTGCGGCTCTCAGCCTTTCTCAGCATCCCACTTCCCTTGCCTGTCTGCTGCTGGCTTGGGAGGAGGCCAGGCGGGAGGGGGACGCGGGGCAGCCTCAGGATAGCGGGGACCGGGGGTACCACAGTGTGAACGAGCCAGAACCCATGCCCTCATCCAGCCTTTCCACTGTCAGTGAGCAAGCAAGGAACTGGTACAGTGGCAGGACGTTGTCAGATTTCCATCCGTATGTGGATTTTTATTGTTTTTAGCTGAGACTCATCAAGTGGTTTAGGATGTCTAGGACTGTCTCTGTGTTTACTTGCAAATCCAAGCCAAGATTAAACAAATGGTCTTAATCAAACATTCACTCTGTCCCAGGCCCACAATGTGACAGAAGCACAGATGGAGGCAAGCAAAACTAGAACGCAGGAAAATCTCCAGTGAAAAAGCACAGTTAACTCTTCCTGAAGAAGCCCACCAACATATTCACGAGCAAAAGAATGAGGCTGGGCCCTCACCTCACGCATGGCACATACAAAACTTTTCTCAAACCAGACCAAAGACCTAAATGTAGGACTAAAACTGTAAAACTCTTAAATGAAAACAGAGGAAAGGCTTCATGACATTGGATTGGGCAATGGTTTCTTGGATCTGACAGCAGAAGCACAAACCAACAAAAGAAAAAAACTAGAGAAATTAGATTACATCAAAACTTAAAACTCTTGTGCATCAAAGGACACGATCAACAGAGTGAAAAGGCAAACCACAGAATGAGAGAAATATTTACAAATCATGTATCTGATAAGGGGTTAATATACAAAATAGACAAAGAACTTCTAAAACATCAACAACAAAAACCAAAGAACGCCGATTTAAAAATGGGCAAAGGACTTGAATAGGAATTTCTCCAAAGAAGATATAAAAATTGACACTAAGCACATGAAAAGATGCTCAGTATCACAAATCACTGGGGAAATGCAAATCAAAACCACACAAGAGGGCTTCCCTGGTGGCGCAGTGGTTGAGAGTCCGTCTGCCAATGCAGGGGACATGGGTTCGAGCCCTGGTCTGGGAAGATCCCACATGCCGCGGAGCAGCTGGGCCCGTGAGCCACAACTACTGAGCCTGCGTGTCTGGAGCCTGTGCTCCGCAACAAGAGAGGCCATGATAGTGAGAGGCCCGCGCACCGCGATGAAGAGTGGCCCCCACTTGCCGCAACTGGAGAAAGCCCTCGCACAGAAACGAAGACCCAACACAGCCAAAAATAAAAATAAATAAATAAATAAATAAATAAAAATTTAAATAAAAAAAAAAAAAGGAAGGACAGTCTGACACCTGCTACCACATGGATGAACCTTGAGGACATCATGCTCAGTGACATAAGCCAGACAGAAAAGGACAAGTCGTGTATGATCCACTTACTTGAGGTCCCTGGAGGAGCCAAATTCACGGAGCCAGAGCAGTGGTTGCCAGGGGCTGGGGTACGGGCATTGCTTAACAGGTGTAGAGTTTCAGTTTTGCAACATGAAAAAGTCCTGGAGATGGACAACAATGATGGTTACACAACAAAGTGAATGTACTTAATGCCACTGAACTGTTCATTCAAAATGGTTAAAATGGTAAATTTCATGTTGTATACATTCTACCACAATTTAAAAAAATAAAGAGGCTAAACTTAACTACATATATATTTTATAATAGAATGTTAAGCTTTACAGGGCAAGTTCTTTATAGACGTATCAAAGTTAGCATTAAGCTATAATGTAGCGAAACAACAAAAAAATTTAATAGAAATAATGCACTATATCAATGTTCTTGTATTAGTTCTCTTTAAAATTAAGTTTAGGAATGACCTATTATTTCTATTAGAGTTGTGATTTTAAGCTGAGAGATGTTAAATAATTTAAGTGTGTAAAACAGTATTAGAATGTGTATGTTAACTTAATTTGTTATAAGCCTAATTTATTACATAAATAAGAGTAATTTAAGTGTTTGAGAGGTTTGGTGTGTTTGTGGTGTAAATGCTTCTTGTCAGGTATTTGAAATGCTTAAAAAGAAAAAAGAATATATTAAATTATAATAGAACTTAAGACATTAAAGGGAATTTAACCTTTATAAAAAGCTGATGAATAACAATCAGTGTTTAAAGGACATGAACTGTGCATTAGGAAGGCTGGAAATTACCCAAGCTTGCTGGCCCTGAACTTGATTAACCAGATTTCAAATAATAAGATAATATCTGGTGAAGACTATTCCAAAGTGGTGGGGTAGGAATGGCATTTGCTGATTAAGACGGCAATGCTAAAGATAACGCCCTTCTCACCTGTCCCTAAAAATGTCTGTTATTGTACTGCCCTGAAAACACACCCCATTGTTTTCTTCCAAAGTGAGAGTGTCCTATCAGTAAGCACAGCCATGTGACAACCTGACATAATCCAAAGGGAGACCTCGGACCCAAGCTGGACCCTTGGCCCCTGCCCGGCCCCTGCCCAGAGTCGTGGTAGAGGGGTGGGCAGGGAGGCGGGGCTGGGCAGAAGAGGGCGTCAAGCCCATCCCCATGAAAATATGGAGGAAATGGTTGCTCTTCTAGCAAAACAGAAATTACCAAAATCAACCCTAGAAGAACTGGGACATTTATAAAGTCCAACTTCCACAGAAGAAATTAGAAAGGTGACTAAAGATCTATCTTTGGAAAAATTCCAGTCCTGAATTTCAAATTCAACTAAATTTTACTTACTTTTAAAATAGATATTTAAAACGTGTGTAAACTTTTCTAGGCCACAGAAAAAAGATGGAAAGCCTCCTTTAATTTATGAAAACATAACTTTCATAAAGATAGCATGTGAAAATGATGCTATTTCACTTATGTATATTGATGCAAGCATTCTAGATCAAATAGTTGCCAAAAGACTCTACCAATGTATTTAAACATTGTGCCAAAGTATCCAATCATCATACACAATCACCAAGAAGGGTTTATGTTCGCAGTGCAAGGACGGTTCAGAAGCAGGACAACTGTCATCATTAAGAAGAAAAATTAGTGAAGGAAGAAGATGCAGAGAACCCAGGCTAAGCATCAGAGAACAAAAGCCCCCTGGGAGGCCTGAGGGAATACAGAGGGTGTCTGTGGCCTGAGCCAGGGGTGAACGAGGTGGGTGAGTGACAGGAGCACAGGACCTCCACCAAGGGCCTTACCAGGGGTCTCAGTGAAGGCACGGAAGGTGAAAAATCAGTCCTGTGTCCAGATGGGCTGGGAAACTTCTGGGAGATGGAGAACATCGTGTCGCTGGAGGGACCGAAGTATAGGAGAAGGGTTTGCTCTTGGTTGTGACAGTTTGACTGCAGGTCACGGAATGCAGCTCAGTCTTGCAGATGCAGACAGGGCATACGTGAGAAGGGTGACTGGGGTGTCCCAGCCCTGGCCGGAAGCAGCAGATGCCCAACACGTGGACTCTGGTCTCAGCCCTCCTCTCTGCTCCTTTCTGGGGCAGGACACCCCCTCCCATCGCCCTCTCGTGCTCTAGTCCGCAGGGTGAGAACTTGGGCCACCCCCAATCTGAGAACGTTTCACCCTCAGTCCAGGCATCGTGGGTGGGCGGCTGTAGCCGCAGCTCCACGTTCCTGAGGAAGGGGTCTGATGGGCCTCTGGGCCCCGTGCCCACCGTGGTCAGAGGTCAGGGCCAGGCTGTCCATGGACAGGAGTTTAGGCAGAGGACGGGCAGGTCAGAGACCACCTCTCTCCCCCGTACCCGCATCCTCTCCTGGCCCCTCCGAGGAGGCCAGCAAACGGCTTGCCAGGCAAGCTGGGCTAAGAGCACATCAGCCAAGGTTATGCTGGGGCCTCAAAGAAGATGGAGTGGTTTGCGTCTTTATTTGGTGGTCACGATACTAGTAAAAATAAGCAAAACAGCTTTTTTAACCTTCCCGCTCGGCCGCTGGAGGGGCACCATAACTGCCTCTAAGTTGCAGATGGGGAAATCAAGGCAGGGAATGGTTAGAGAGCTCGCCCACGGCCAGACAACTAGCCACCCAGGTGACCAGGCTCCTCTTCGGGCTCCTGACCCCTCACCTGCCTGCTTGTGTGACAGGTGAGGACAGCACAGTGCATCTGGGGAGAAGCCCCCCTGTCCCTGGGCCCAGGCTCACTGACACACCTTCACCTGTGCAACTGTGTGAGCCGGGCTCTCCTGGGCCCATGGGGCATGGAGGAGGGGGTGGGGGTGCTGGGTCCCGGAGCTGGGTGTGCAAGGGCTTGTGTCTACAGGCTGCCCCCCGCTCCTAAGTCTCCAGGTCCCAAAGTTCTGGGACAAGTGTCTGTACACGGGAGCAAACTTGTGCCAGTAGTTTAGGGACACTTGGGGGCCCACTGACAGCAACAAGGGCCCTGCTCCTGTTCCACCCAGGCTCACCTGGTTGGGTGGAAATCTCCCCAAAGTGCAGACAGACCACAGGGCCTGTGGAGCTAGGGTGCCCCGTGCACACCATTGACTGAAGCCCAGGCGTGGCGGGCCTGTGAGCGGAGGCCTCACCCAGGGCCTCCTGGACGCTGGTGCCAGCTGATTGTTTCAAAGGAAGATGACAGGAACTGAGGGAGAGGCGTCCGGGACCTCAGCGCCCCTGGCGTGGCGGCTGAGCTATGAGGGCAGCCAGGGCCCGGGCAGGGGACCTCAGCACCTTGGGTACAGGTGGCAGAGCTGGAAGCTCACGGCGGGGCCGAGCAGCAAAGTGCTTCCCCGACCGGTGACAGCGCCTGTCAGAGCTGGGTCTGTGCCTGTTGGGCCGGAAGTCTGGGCACGAGCTCCCTGATGGAGCAGGGCTCAGGCGGGACAGAGGAGTTTCTGGCCCAAGTGGAGGGTGGAGGGTGGACCCAATCTGCAGTGGACCCGGCCCACACTGGGCTTCAGTCCACAGGACAGAGAACCATGGAATTTCCCAGGGCCCCTCCTCCACCCCGTCCCCGGAGCAGCTGCAAACACCGCCCACGAAGTGACAGCAGGAACCAGGAACGTAGCCACCAAATGCAAACGGAGGAGAGTCAGGAAGACCCGCTCTCCCTGTGTCGGGGGAAACACCAGCCTCTGTAAGATTCTGATTGTCCAGGAAGCAGTAAAAAGAAAAATAAAACCAGCACGGAACCATTCATTATTCTGTTTCATAAACCCAGGAAAACACAGCACCTACTCATGAAAAAAAATTCCGAAGGAAGAATAATACATCCGGGCTGTTATTTTCAGTCAATAAAATTTAAGAAATCCTTTAATGTAGGAAATAAGGGCTGAGATGCAGATGAAATAGACTGAAATTGAGCGCAAGTTGGTGGATAGACAGATGTCCACTGAGAAGAGAGCAGACGAACTAGGGAAACAGTGTGGAGTAAAGACACAGTCATGAGTTGAAAGGACATTTGAAGACAAAAGCTAGACACTCGCCAGGTACAGAATTGCTCTTCCAGAGGAAGAAACATGAACAAAAAGAACAGAGACAGTAATCAAAGATACAGTAGAAGAAATTTTCTTGAACTGAAGACCAATCTCAATCCATTCAACAGAAAGTCTCACTGGGTACCAAGAAAAATTAATGACAGTCTGGTGAAAATCTCAAGTATAAAACATCAGGCAATGGGCTTCCCTGGTGGCGCAGTGGTTGAGAATCTGCCTGCCAATGCAGGGGACACGGGTTCGAGCCCTGGTCTGGGAAGACCCCACATGCCGTGGAGCAACTAGGCCTGTGAGCCACAACTACTGAGCCTGCACGTCTGGAGCCTGTGCTCCGCAACAAGAGAGGCTGCGATAGTGAAGAGGCCCGCGCACCGCGATGAAGAGTGGCCCCCACTTGCCGCAACTGGAGAAAGCCCTCGCACAGAAACGAAGACCCAACACAGCCAAAAATAAATAAATTAATAAATTAATTAATTAATTTAAAAAAAAAAGAGTTCATGGTTAAAGCAGGAGATAGTTTAAAAAAAAAAAAAAACATCAGGCAAGCACACACAAAGAAACTCAGAGTGGCCCAAGAGAGTTCTGCACAAATACCAGGAGACAACAGAGGATGGTCACGGCGCCATGGCTGCAAGCCCCAACTTCTGTACCCAGCCAGGTCACCGTGGGGTGACCTTCTGCACGTGAGCAGGCAACAGAAAAAAAGGTTCTCAGGCACCAGGGGCTCAGAAATTGTGCTAAGAACATTCCCTTCCTGAAAAAACAACTCAAAAAATTACCCAGGCAAACAAGAGGTGACTCAAAATAAAGACCCACAAACAGGTCAGGGCAAGCAGGAAATGGTGAATGGGGGAATCAAGGTGATTGAAGCTAGAGTGAAGTTCAAGTAGAATTTGTGAATAAAATCCAAAAATTACAAAAGAACTATTGCTAAAGCTAAAACCTTCACCTTTGAAGGAACGATGGCTCTTGGGGGTCTCACTTCCTAGCAGACAGGCATAATCTGGTAGGTAGAACCTGGGAGTGGTGGGGATGCTGTCATGGTCACAGCTAGCACCAGAGTCTCAGGGTCCCCTGCCCACCCCAGGGCCCTTTGACACAGGTCATATAAGAAGGAACACCGGTCCCCATCCCACTCCCATGACCTGCACCCTTAGCTCAGCAGCCTCCCTCCTGCCAGGTCCCTCCATACTTTCTTGTGGATTTGCAGCTTCTTGTAACATTCAGTCTACCCATTTCTCTTGTGTATGAGACAGGGTTCTGCAGAGAAACAGAACCAATAGGGGATATGTCCACATCTATGTCCCTATCTATATCTATATCTATATTGGTATATAGCTATGCAGAGAGAGGAAGAAGGATTTATTTTAAGGAATCGGCTCATGTGCTTGTGGAGGCTGGCAAGTCCAAAATCTGCAGGGTGGCTGGAGCCCCAGGAAGAGTGGGTGCTGCAGCTCGAGTCTGAAGGCCATCTGGAGGCAGAGCTCCTTCCTCCTCAGGGGACCTCAGTGTGTTTTCTCTTATGGCCGTCAACTGATTAGATGAGGCCCACCCACATTTTGGAGGGCAATCTGCTCTACTCAAAGTCTACTGATTTAATGTTAATCTCATCTAAAAACAAATCTTCATGGCAAGATCCAGATGTGTTTGGCCAAATATCTGAGTACCATGGCCCAGCCAAACTGACACATAAAATTAACCATCATGCCTTATCAATCCTATAAAAATTACGTTGTTGAAGAAATTATAAGGAGAGGCAAATATTCTCCTTTCAGAAGAGTGAATCACCTAATCTTACCTCACATAACGTGAGTTATTTCTACCATTCGTGTGTATGTTTATTATTACATTTCAAAAAAATAAAGTTTCATTCTGAATTACATAGTTGGAGCAGGGGTAAGGGGACCCCCAAAGGCATTAATCTCACCCTAAATACTGGCATATTTTCTTTCTACTTTATTAATGCTGAAGAATTTGACAGCACACCACAGACATCATGCCATTCCTCCCTGAAATACTTCTGTTTGCATCTCTAAAATAATACAAATATTTCCCATAGACAAAGAATATCATCCCCTTAACAAAATCAGGACAAATTCTTTCATAATGTCTAATCCCCAGTTCATGTCCTGATTTCCCAAACTGCCCAAGAATATCTTCCACAGCTGGTCTCTCTCGAAGAGGACTTGATCCAGACCGCACACGGATTGTGACAGCCCCGGGCATGGCGTTCCCAGACCACATGCCATTTCCATGACACTGATGTGTGGAGCCAGCGCCGGTGTCCGGGAGAAGCCCCCCTGCCTGGCTTTGCCTGGTCGCTGGTTGTCCTGTCCCTTGTCATTCCTGCAGCTGGAAGTTCGCTCTGAAGGCCTGTTAGACTCAAGTTAAATAGTTTTGGCAAGAGTGCCCCGTAGCTGATATTTGTGGACTTGTACCACAGTAAGAGGCACAAAATCCAGTCGTCACCTTGTGGGGCGAAGGCCGACTTCAGGATCGAGCTTCGGCCAGTGATGCCAGCTCACCGCACGGGACAGTGACAGCCCCTGGCCCGCCTGCCGCCCGTCCAAAGACCACTCACAGCCACCGGTGAAGAGTCCACGGGGCAGCAGCACACCGGCAGGGCAGGTGCGCGCGAAGCTGGGGGCCGTGCCGCCACCCTCCCCGTCGCCGGCTCCGTCGTGTGGCCTCGCAGCTCCGGAGTGGCTGGCCTGACTCCTGCACGGGCTCTGCGGTTGCTGGGTCTCGGTCCCCACCCGGGTGAGCAGGGCGATGGCCGGACGGGGTGGGACCCCGGCCAGGGGCCACTTTAGCTGAAGAACTCCACTGAGACCCCCAGCACCTCACGGGTCCCCCACTCCCACACCCCGCAGCGGCGTGGGCCCAATAAAAGCTTCCTTCAGTGAATCATGTTTCAGAAATGACCGAGCAGGGACGGCAGACTTGCCACCAACACACCGTTTCTCCAAGCGCTGCTCACGCCTCCCGCTTTCCCCAAACGGCTCCCTTCACACGACTGCACCCGTCCCACCCGGGGTCACAGAGCAGCAGCCCCAAACTCGGCCCCTGAGGCCAGCACAGCACATCCGCAAGCACCAGCCCAGGGGGAGAGGTGGACAGAAGCCACCCGCGTCCCCGGTGGGGGCCCGCGAGGACCACCAGGCTCTGCTGCCCAGCCACCCCAGGGGCCAAGCGGCCTCTCCTGGGAGAAAAGCCCTGATTTTTCGCATCTGCCCCTTTCCACGGTGTAAATACTCCAGCGGGCATGGGTGGGGTGAGGGCCAGGTCTGGCCAGCGTCTGGGGGGCCAGGGCCCCAGAAGCCCTTGGCAGGATGAAAGCAGAGACCAGATCCACTGAGATGTCGGCACGCGGCCCCTGAAAGTCAACCTCCCGTCTTCACAAGTGTGATTGTTGGCTGTGCTCTGTTTATCCACTGCTCTGCAACGGACACCCCAAAACCCAGTGGCTACCGCAATGGCAGTTGTCTGTTTAGCCTGGTGGGGGGAACATGGCAGGGCTCCACGTGGCCAGCTTGCCCCTTCTCCGTGGGCATCAGTGGGTGACTCCGAGGAGGGCTAGGGCTGGAATCGCCTGCAGGCTAAGCTCAAACCCGTGGAGATGGGGCGCAAGCTGCAGGATTCGCCCAGGAGACACCAAGGTAAGACCAGGGCTGCTCAGACTGGGGCGGGGGACCAGGAAGTGGGGCGGGTGCCGAGTCCACAGGGCCATGAGGGACCCGAGGTCCTCAGTCTCTCTGTCCACGTCGCACGGGCCACGCCAACCGCACCATGTAACTGGGAAGTGCCGTTGTGCAGATGGACAGGCTGCTGTCCACGACTAAACTGCTGGCATCCTGCAAACGCAGGCTCGAGGGCCACGGAAAGGCCCAGTGTGCCCCGCCTGGGGCCTGAGTTTGGCCACTGGACATCCCTGTGCCCAACCTGGGGTCTGGTGCATGTGCTCCAGAAGCAGGCCGTCTGGGCAGCGCTTGGTGGGCGGCCCAGGCCCGGGCTCCTCCTGCCTCCCCGCTGACCCCAGAGCCCTGTGAGGCCGAGAGAGCCTCCACTACCTGCAGCCGAGAACCCTGGAGGGTGTCAATTGCTCCTCAATAAAATAGGGGGGGAAATGAACCCTGAGTGGTACAGCAGATATGGCTAAAAAGGGGCAAAAAGTCAGAAAGACGCTCACACAACCAGACTCTGCTGCAGAGACGCGGTGGCACAGAGGCACCGAGCCAGGAGCAGCGACAGAGCGGAAGCTGGGGGCCTCCCGCTCCCCCGGGGCCACCCCACCCACGGGCCTCGGCCTGCAGGCCTGCACGGGTCCACCCTGTGTGCAGCCCAGGCTCCTGGAAGCCGCTCGGGTCCTGCTCTCCCCAAAGGGCAGGGGGCAGATCTCGGGGATCGTGGGGTCCATGTGGGCTAATTACCAGCTAATTCCTGCTCTGCCCTGCCCAGCGGTGTCGTCGGGGCCGGAACATGCCACCAGCAGTATTCTGCCACCCCGGGGTCTGCACGGGCTACAGCGCACACCCGTACACATGCACACACATGCACACACTCACAGATACAAGCAGACACAGACACACACACAGATGCACACACAACACACAGATACAAGCAGACACACACACACAGACACAGATACAAGCAGACAACAGACACACACAGATACAAGCAGACATCACACACACACACACACACACACACACACACACACACACACACACAGCCTCCTGAGCATGGCAGCTGGTGGGCGGAGCCATATTCCGACCAGGGCCACATTAAGCTCAGCTTGGGAAGGCAGGGGGGGCTCGTTGGCCCCGGGTCAGGGGTGGGGTCGGATAGTGCCCGTGGGGAGGGGGTGACACAGGTGTGAGCTCTGGACGCACTGCTCAGGGATGTGGACGGCAGCCTGGGCACCGTGGGAGGGTAACCCCGGACCCCCGAGCTGCACCTGCGTCTCATGGGCTCCCGTGACTCAGGCGCAGTCCCTCCTGAGAAGGTCTGGAGGGACTCAGGCTGAAGGGACAGCAAGCCGACCCCGGCGCTCCGTCAGCAAGGGGACTGGGGGGTCTCGGACCCATGCTGCCCCGGTGATCGTGGACACTTGGCACAGAGATCCGAGCCTGTGATTCCGTTACGACCCCACGGACCTTCATTAGGGAGAGGATCGGGGCGCCTCGGGACACAAGCCCCTTGAGAGCAGAGAGTTCTCCCCGCGGGAGTCGACGGGCCGCTGCTGGCTGGGGTGCCGAGGGCCACCAGGAAAGGACCTAGGACGACGTCCAGGTCAGAGAGCAGCTCCTGCCCAGCAGCGAGCAAGAAAAGGGGGCTCTCGGTCCTGCAACCGCAAAGACCTGAGCTCTGCCAGTGATGGCATTGAGCGTGGAAGGGGCTCCGAGCTCCAGCCGAGGACGCAGCCCGGCCAGCACAGGCCTCGCCGGCGACCTTGAGCAGGACCCAGCCACGCCGGGCTGGACTTGCCACCTACAGAGTGAGCTGATAAGTGGCTGCGGGTTCTCCCATTTACTCATTTATTTTTATTGTGGTAAAATACACACCACGTGAATTTACCATTTTAAATATTTATTCAGTGGCACCAAGTAATCCACAGAACTGTGCAACCATCACCTCTGTTCCAGAACTGTCGTCTCCCCAGACGTGGTGGGTAGACGGACCCCAAATTCAGGTCTTTGAGGAAGCACTTGGAGAAAGTGTGGGTCTTGGCCAGAAGTCATAGGAGCCTCGGGAAACCCCGACCCGGCCACTGGGGCGGTTCGTTTCCTCCGGGCAAGTCCCGCTGTGTTTACTTTCTCTGAGGCTGCCGCCTGGGAAACTCCACACCCAGCACATGGAGACTAGCTTCCAGGAGAACATTCCACCCCCGCGAGCACAGGCTCAGCGAGGAAGTGAGCGAGCCCTCCTCCAGACCTGGAGGGCCCCGAGCAGGCGCTACCTGCTCGGCGGGAAAGAGG
This sequence comes from Balaenoptera ricei, assembly GCF_028023285.1. NCBI lineage: Eukaryota > Metazoa > Chordata > Mammalia > Artiodactyla > Balaenopteridae > Balaenoptera > Balaenoptera ricei. The sequence continues at coordinate 159,983,107 of NC_082642.1, read as the reverse complement.
AAGGCGTCTGCCCGCCCTTGACCTTGGGCGCCAGGGCCAGCCGGTTTCCTTCCCCAGGCCTTCCTGGCACCCTGGCTGGCACCTGCAGCCCCAGAGTTTCTCCAGGGGAGTGGCAGGAGGGGGCTGGTTTGCACTTGACCTGTCTTGGCAGTGGTGGGGGGTGCTGCTGAGGGCCCCCCAGGCAGCCCCTCTGGGCAATCACTGCTGGTTCAGGGCAAGAAGCCTGTGGGAAGGTTGCTGTTCTCCGACCTTCCCCAGCACCTGTTACGCCTCGGTTACCTCTGCTCTGCTGGGCCCATGACAGCCTACAGATAACGACGCCTCCGTCCTGGAGCAGAGTTGCTGAGTAGACGTGAATCCACACACACACACGCACGAACACGAGGGCACACGCACCTGCACGTAAATGCACGCGGGCCTCAGAAATCCAGGGCCGGGAGAGCGTGGCCGCCGCACCATGGGGGTACTGCCTTCCTCCCCGGGACCAGACGGGTGGGCGTGGGCGGGGAGAGGGCGTTTCGGCTCCTCTGTTGACCTCACCGAGACGCTTGTCCCGGAGTCTTCTTTCTGCCCATCGAAGTAACTGGAAATGTGATCAACTCCCCCTTCCACTCCCCCAGCCTCAGCTTTCTCATCTGAAAGTTTTCCTTTTTGCAGGAAGCCCGCATGAAGGCGGGGTGGGCCTGGCTGAGTGTGGGCTCCTGGGTCTGTATGGGGTGCAGTGGCACCAGCTCTGGGAGGGTCTAGGGAGGATCCTGTGGGCGGACGGACACCCGGCCATTCCGCCAGGGCTCGGGAAGCCGCCCGCCACCGCACACCTGCAGAGGGGCCCACGTTCCCGGCGTGACACGACGCACTGGACGTGAGCGCTGGGCACGGGAACCCGGCCTGTGTTCAGAGACGCGTCTGCTCCCGTGAGGTCACACCGCAAATGCGGACGTGTGCGGCTTCAAGACACACCTTTCCCTGGCTGTTGGGATACATGATATTGTTTCTGATGCACTTTGTGGGGTATTTGGAAAGTCTAAAAGAGTGCGGAGAAGAACCCCAAATCACCCAGTTTGTGGCCAGCCCACGCCAGCTGTCAGTGTGCTCCGGCCCAGACTCCAGAGGGGTGTTTTGATTAACCCAGGGCCGGTCATATAGAATGGCGTAACGGAGATGTTCACTGTGCCAGTGAGGACGGGAAGCCTGTTAAATACGACAGGGAATCAGCGCTCATTTTCCGCCCCCCCGACCTACGGCAGCAGCACAAGCCGGGGACAGAGCAGGCAGGGCTGGAGGTCCCTGATCGAGGAGCAGGGCAGGCCGAGGGTCCCGGTGGGCGGGGACAGGTGAGGGGTAGTGGCTGGCGGTTCCCTGGCTCTGTCTGCGGCTGTGTCCCTGGCTGAAGGTGGGGACAGGCTGGGGGTGGCAGCTGGCGGTTCAGTTGCCTGCTGTATGGGGAGGTTCCCCACCCCCCAAAGTCCTGGCCCTCCCCCGTCCTCACTCCGGGGTTCTGCTGCCCCAGGAGCAGTTTCCCAGACCCCAGGATGGACCTTCAGGACCCTCGGGTGGACAGCTCACCAGTCCCCTAGGGGCACATCCCCTCCCTGACTGCCCCTGGGGCAGGGACGAGGAAGACTTCAGGATGGAGACCAGGGGGAAAGGGCTCGGCCCCCAGTTGGGACCCTCGGCCTCCCCAGCCTGCAGCCAGCAGCCCTCTCCGGCAGACTGTGACCCCAGGGCTCACGCCGCCCTCACGCTTCCGGCCCCACCAGCAGCCCCAGGAGCCCGGCATCCAGCTCTGTCCCCCAGCCTTTCTGGCTCACAAACCCCTTCACCATTTTGCTGTTTTCAATAAAGACATGAGTTTAGGCTAAAAAAAAAAAAAAAGAGTTAATTTCCTATCTGCATCTCACGACAGCTTTATTTAATAAAATTTAAACTAGATATAAAAAAGGCCAATGTCAGCCTCCACTCAACGAGCAACATACATCGCTTATGTCACTTCTGTAAGAACACGTATTTTTGTAAGGGATAACATTTTTAACGCACCGCAAAGCGCTTGGTCTGGGAGCGAACCTGCACTAAAACACGGGTGACATCTAACTTCCTGTCACAGCTGCAGGGCCAGCACACCGTCCTTGGTCACGAATGTCACACTGAGAAGTCACCTGGCCGGGTTTCATCGTGTCCGAGTTCCGTCTCCAAGTGCTGAGGGCGAATGCCGCGGGTGGCTCGGGTGCCCTGCTCGGCAGAAAACGGGGCGGCGGTCTTCGGGCCCAGAGAGCAGCCCGTGGGCCACGCCAGGCACGGACCCTTGGCACCAGCTCCGGCTCACGGGGCAGCCAGATGTGCGGTGGGAACTCCCACCTGCAGAACCACTGTGGCCTGTGTCCTGTCGCCTGCAAATGAAAGACCCGTCCTGAGTCCACGGACTCTGCGGAGGAAGGAGGTCAATGCTGTAGCCGACGTTTCTCAATGATGCGTAATACGTATAAATCAATAAAGCTGCGCGGACACAAGTCCCAGGACCGAACCACCTGAAAAGAGATGGGCCCGAGGCGCTGCGGGGTCCAGGGCTGGGCAGGGGGACCCAGGTGAGTACCCGACCTCCAGCAGGCTCGTCTGAGCCACCCTCGGGGCACACGGGGGTCTTCCAGATCGCCCCGGGTTTAAAGGAATGTCGTCTGTCCAAATTCTCCTGCAAGTCGGTTCCTTTAGAAAAATCAGATGCTGCCCTAACGACAACAGGCCCTGGTCCTGGCCCCGAGGAACGCTGCCTGGCAGGAGGCTGCTTGTCCCCAGGAAGTCACGCCTGCTGCCCACCGGACCCGCCCCTCCCTCGCCTGAGGCTCGAGGCCGGTATGGCAGTATGCCTGGCTGCCCACGGCCAGGGACGCGGTACACGCTCTCCCACGGCCGGAGCACCCAACCTACCTGCGAACCTACCTCCCCTCCCCCTCCCCAGGTGCCAGGATGCCCTGTGTACGCTGGGCGCTGGGCGGGGAGCGGCAGGCACAGCCCAGAGCCGGCAAGTGCTGGGGGCCCTGGGCCGGAGTGGGTGGAGCCCCAGGGGCCCGCTGGGCACCCGAACCCGTCCCCGCCACAGCGACCAGAGGCTGCAGGTTCTACTGGAGGAAACTGAGGCCCGGCGAGGGGGAGGCCCGGGGGGGGACCCGCCTGCTCCCACGGCCAGGAGGGCTGAAGCCCAGGCTGCTGGTCTGGCTCTGAGCACGTGCCTCTGTGACGACCACCGCCAACCTCACTGACCAGCAGTGCAGGGCCCACCTCCGCAGGGAAGTGGCACTCAGCACACGCGCCCCTGGCCGCCGGGAGCAGAGGCGGGCAGCGCGCGGGCACACGCTTGGCCGCGGCGTCCACCCTGCCCGGCGCCGGGCCGGCCAGGGGCTCAGCGAGAGCAGCTCGCTTTCTCCTGCTGCCTGTGCCAGGGGCCGCCTCCCACGTGGAGAAACAAAAAGTCAGGCAAGTCCCCAGGCCGCTTCCCAGGAAAGCCCCGACAAAGTCCCGCTCCCTCCGACATTTTCAAGGCTTATTTCAGCCCAAGTAGGAAAGGGGATTTCTTCCTCAGGCGTCTGAGGGGTCTGACGGGCAGCGCCGTGCCCGCCATGTGTCCTCACCCCGCCCTGCCGCCCGTCACCAGATCCCGCTGCAGCCACGGAGCCGGAGCTTCCAGAGGGGGGCCGACGAGGCTGCACCCACAGAGGAGGAGAGGGGCCATCCCCCAGGCCAGCGCCCAGCGCGCCCCAGGACTGGGGGACAGGACACCCCAGGCCAGCGCCCAGCACGCCCCCGGGACTGGGGGCACTAAATGCTCGAGCACAGTACGTCTCCCCTGAGCAGCTCGCATCACGCCCCAGAGACGGGCGCTCTGGGGGCTCTGACCCAGGCGGGGTACCCCAGGACGCTGGCAGGCCAGCACTCTCCCGTGCCGCCGGCTGACCTGGTGACCTCACTTTCACACGGGGTTTCCCCGGGAGTGTCTCTGTGGCAAAGGAGCCTGACCAGGAAAGTCCCAGACCACAGTCAACGAGGGAAACTGGGCTCCAGGCCAGGTTGGGCAAGCCAGGCCAGCAGAGCCCTGCAGGACTCCTGAGTGCAGGGCTCCAGCTCCTCCGAGGGCAGAGGGGGAGGCACCGCGCGGCCGCCAGCCCTTGTGACACCAGCGGGCCCAGGAGGCGGCCTCCATCGGGCCTCACCCCTGTGCCTGGCGCTGGCCTCCTTGCCTCCGCGCTGCCCTCAGTCCAGACGTGGGCGTGGCCCACGGGCCTGAGGGCCCAAGAGTGGGTCGCCCTCTGGGAGGTGACCCCAACGCTGGGGAGCGGGGGGCAGCCGAGAGCAGAGGCGCGGGGTCTGGGGCGCGAGGAGCACGCCCCCAACCTCGGGTGGCCGAGGTGGGGTTCAAAGGCACGGGGGCGGGGCGGCGCGGAAGGAGGGCTCAGAGCTCAGCGGGTGACGTGATGGAGGAGGATCAGGGCATCTGGAGTGGGGGATGACGGGGAGGGGCCTGCGGGCGCGCCTGGCAGTGACAAGCAGCAGGTGCTGTCACCCTGGAGGCCCTGCCCCACCCGCTGCAGCCCCGGAGGCCGGAGGTCAGCGCACGGACGGCGGCTGTGCTGTGATCACAAGCCAGGCTGCGAGGCGGGGTGCAGGGCTGCGATAAAGGGGCGCAGTGGGGGCACGCGCAACGCCGAGGGACGGCGGGTGTCCTGGGCCCGGGCTGCCCGCCAGCTCCGGAGAGCACGGGGCAGCCGGCATGGCTGGGGCTCCGGAGTCCCCACACACTCGCCCATGGGGTTCCTGTGGACCAGGGGGCGGGTGGAGGCCACAGTCCTGAAGGGAGGAGGGGACCCCCCCCTCACCGAGGGAGAAAGCCCAGGCCTCACCATCGCCCCTAGAGGCCGTGGTCAGCGTGTCCCCCCATGCTGCCCGCTAGCCGGGTCCCTGCTGGACGACGCCCTTCCTAGCTCCTTCCTCACCCCTCCCGCTCTGTCCCTGCCCTCAGGACCAGGGTTCCCTCCGGGTGTGGGGCCCACGTGGAAGGCGCTCGGGTTCTCCCGACGTGACCCCACTAACCAGCGTCCACTCAATGATGGACCTCACTCCACCACCCCAGGCTCAACAGCCGCTCCTCCTGGGCCCCGGACAGTTGGGGTCCCGTCTGACCGCTGCCCCGGGGCCTCCACCTGCTGGGGGCCAGCCCCTCCCCCGTGGCAGCCAGCCCTCTCCTGCCGCTCCTCCCCCAGGGAAATCTCCAAACCCGTGTCCAACCTGTGGACGGGCTGTGGGGCTCCCTCCGCCCTGATGTCACCTGGGGTGAGAACCCAGCCCCCGTCACCCCAGAACCAATGACGCTCGAGCCCCGACTTCCGCTGCTGGTCTTCTCGGCCCCGCTGACCACCGCTGGTCCACTCCCCACGCCCCGCTTGGCCTCCCCAGGCCCCCTCCACGGCAGCCGGGCGACCCTCTAGATGCCACTTCCCGCCGTCCCTCCCTGCTGACTTCAGGGTGACCTTCTGACGTTGCCGCCTGAACGCGCCCCCACCCCCTGCCCCATGTGGCTCTCCCCCTCGTCGTCCCTCTGGCCTGTGCCCTTAGTTCCGTCTGCACCCTGGTGGGTGCACCCTTGGCACAGGGCTGGCGTCCTCTTGCAGGCAGTGGCGGTAGATACCTGCCATGTTTGGATGTGAGCGGACCCTGACCCGTCCCACGGAGTCCACTCCCTGGTGGCCTGGCCAAATCCTCACGTGCCAGGGCCCAAGGCTGGAGGCACCCGTGCCCCTCGCCTGCAGCAGCGACCTGACCCCCCCCAAACCCCCAAGCGCCTCAGGAAGCAGCTTCCTTATTTTCCCCATTTCACACGTGAGGAAGTCGAGGTCCAGAGAGGTGGGCGGCTTGCCCCAGGCCACACAGCGCGGAAAATGGAGCTCGTTCAGAGAGAAGGGGCCCTGCCCGGCCCCCACCCCAGTACTGCGGGGTCTGACCGCCCGACCAGTGGGAAGCACCCCCCAGAGGGAAGCGTGCAGCTTGGCAGGAGAAAGCCCAACACCGGCCAGCTCTTGACGACATCCTAGGACACTTCAAATGTCAAAACATTTTCAAAAGCGGAAAGACGTCTGTGTGCAAAGCATCGCTTTTGGTATCTTGAGGAAACATGGCTGAACGTCAAACACTCTTCAGACTGCTAACACTCCCCCTGGGGGAGAGTCCCTGCAGGCAGCCCTGAGCGTGTGCTTCTGGCCGCCGCTCCTCAGTGGGGCCCGCGCTGAGCACAGAGAACCACAAGGAGATCCAGGCTGCCTCCGTGCGGGAGACCGAGGCTGGTATTGCAGAACCCAGGCCTGTGAGATGGAGCAACTGAGTAATATCGCGAAGTTCTTAGAAGCCGAGAGTTTCAGCGCAAGAAAAAGGTTCACACAGCCAGCCAACCAACGCGGTCAAGTGCCCTCCTGATGTTACGCTTAAGTGACAAGGCGCTGTGCACGTGTTCACCTGTGTGTGTGTTTACTCTGTGCTCTATATTCTAGGCTAGTTCGATGGAACGGTCTAGAAACAATGACACCAGAGGCATCTGATCTTGCCTGGGCCTCGATTTCAAAACCCTTTCCCTCCCGAAAGGAAGCAGGCAGGTGGTGGACCCGAGCCCGAGGGGGGAGCACAGGGGCGGCGGGGGGGACGGAGCTCGCCCCCTGGGACCTTGGGGGGCGAGCCCAGCGGCCACACTGTGGACACCGAGCGTCAAACAGAATAAAGGCGGTGATTCACTGTGACGCTCCGAATGAATAAAAGTCCGTAAGTCCAGAGAGGTATTTTACAAACTCTAAGGCTAAATCTAAACCAAAAAAGCAAAAGAGACTGGAGGAAGGGAAACAAAGGAGGCTCTTCTTCACAGGGGAACGTCAGCCAATAAACGCAGAGGCGCTGATGAAGTGACGGCATCGCTACCTGTGGCCCCAGTGTGACCACCCACCCACCCTCCTGGGACGGAGGCGGCGGCGGAAGCCACCAGGTGAAGGGCTCCTGGGGACCAGCTATCTCTCGGGGCTGAAGCAGGGCCCCAGGTGACTTAGGAGTCGGCAGGGGCGGTGCACTTGCCCCAGGGGAGGGGTCACAGGCGCTCCTTCTCGGCTGCCCTCCTGCACTCGCTGCAAAGACCTGGGCAGAAGCGTCTGACCTGGAGCTCGGCAGCCTCCAGACCAGGGGTTCTCACCCGCGGCGCTGCTGACCTTTGGGGGGCTGCCCTACACCATGCAAGGCGTTGAACAGCACCCCCTCCGGTGTGATGGCCACAAACGTCTCTTGAGTGTTGGCAAATATCTCCTGGGGGCAAAGTGAAGATTAAGGACGGCCACTCTAGAGCCAACCTCCAGGTTACGGGAAGCAGGCAGGAGAGCGCGGGCAAGCTGGAGACTGCAGGGGAGCAGAGAGACAGACCCAGAGCGTGGACACTGTCCTCAGCCAAGGGAGTGTCATCAAGAAGAGTGCAGCCCGAGGCTGGCTGCGACCCCCGTGCACAGGCTGGCGGCGTCTGTGGGGATGGAGGGCAGCTGCTGCCACGGGTGTCCTGAGGGCGTCGAGGTCGCTATGGTATCGTTCTCCTTATCCCAGAAGTCTGCTGAGGGATCTGGTGTCCAAATGTCTACAACTTGTTTTTAAAACGGTACATCCAAAAACAACATGTATGTTGATATCGAAAGAGGTAAAGTGAACTTGGTAACTGTTTTCTTGGGATAAAGGATGTGGGCATTCAGTCTCCCGGTCTTCAAACTTTCTAGACACTTAGTAGTTTTCACAACACATCCCCATTAGGAAGGTTATGACATAAAAACAAAGACAGAAACAGAAACACAAGTGTTGGTGAGGATGTGGAAAAATTCGAATTGTTGGTGAGAATGTAAAAATGGTGCAGCCGCCGTAGAAAACAGGATGGTGGTTCCTCAAAAAATTAAAGATAGAATTTCCATATGACCCACTTCTAGGCATAGACCCCAAAGAATTGAAAGCAGGGTCTCAAACAGGTATTTGTACACCTGTGTTCATAGCAGCATTACTCACAATGGCCAAGGGGTGGAAACAAATCAAGTGTCCACGGGCAGATGGATGGATAAAGGAAATGTGGTCCATCCACACAGTGGAGTATTATTCAGCCTTAAAAAGGAAGGACATTCTGACACCAGCTACAACATGGATGAACCTTGAGGACATAACGCTTGGTGACATAAGCCAGACACAGAAGGACAAACACTGTGTGATTCCACTTACATGAGGTCCCTGGAGGAGCCAGATTCACAGGGACAGACAGCAGGACGGTGGGGGCCAGGGCCTGGGAAGGGGATGGGAGGGAGTGTTTCATGGGGACAGAGTTTCAGTTTGGGAAGATGGAAATTCTGGAGACGGACGGTGGTGATGGCTGCACAACAGTATGAATGGACTGAATGCCACTGAGCTGGACACTGTAAAATGGATTAGACGGTAAGTTTCACATTAAGTATTTTCCCACAATTTTAAAAAAGGAAATACTGGTTCCAAAAAAAGTTTTAACAAAGCACTGGAGAAAACTTCAAGCTGACCCCTCTCTCAGACTCCAGGGCCCTTTCTGGAGAGAAGTGCCAGTCACGTCCGCCCTGCTCCTGCGGCTGCAGCCTGTGAACGGCTGTCCGGGCCTCGGGGGAAAGGGGAACGGAGCCCTGGCAGCTCCCGTCGCTGGGCCGCCGCAGGGCCGGGGGGACTTCCCCTCTGCCCTCCCGAGTGTGCAAGCTGCCCACTCAGGGCTCCTGAAGTTCGGGCCCCACCGCCCACCAGCCTCCCAGCACGTCCCCAGTATTCCCCGAGACCGCGGCCCGATGCTCAGCTCCGAGGGCGGCAGGCCCTGTGGCCGGAACACGCACAGCCAGCCGCCCGCGGCTCGCAGCCCCGGGGCTTCTCTCCACTTCCCTCCAGGGGCAGCTGCCTTGTCCACCCCGAGTCCTGCGGCCCGTGCTCTCCATCCCTCGCTCGTCCAAACCTGGAGGGGCCCGTGGGGCCGGGCAGGTGGCCGTCACGGGGCCAGGGCCCGGCTGGCGGCCGCAGTCACCCCCGGGCCCCTGGGGGCCGTGCGGGGGTCGGCAGGGCGGGCACTCCGCTCAGCATCACGGCCCCCCAGCCTCCGGCCAGGCCTCCCACAGGGCTGCGCTCCCGGAAGGGCGGGGGCCCCCCTGAGGACGGGGAGGAGGGGTTCCGTGAAGCGGCTCACCTAGGGCTCCCCCCCACTCCACCCGCCTGCCCCTGTAGCCCCGTCACCGCGGGCCCCATCCCCTCCCCGGAGGGACGTCCTCTCCCCTCCGGAGGTGACCGGCAGCTCGCCACTCCCAGTCAGGCTGTGGCTGCGCGGTGCCGGCTGGCGACGAGGGGTCGCGGGTCAGAGGGGCACCCGGATGCACGGGGACCCAGGGCAGCAGGGTGCGGGGGAGGGAGGCGTTGGAAGAGGCCGACACAGCACTGGACCCAGGAACTGGGGGTCCCTTCCCCGGACTCGCGGGGACGCCACTCTGAGCCAGGTGGGCCCCACTGCGGGGAGGGCATGGGTCCCGGCAGGGGGCGGCCCCAAGCCCGGTGCTTCCTAGTGAGTCACTGCATGGCTTTGAGGACAGGCTGTCCTCGGTCACACTGGTCACAGCACAAGGATGGCCTTGGTGGGATCCCCAGGGTCCGAAACCCTTCAGAACGGGAGGCATTTCCTCTGCCCCCGCCTCAGGTCACTGCGGGCAAGTGGAGAGATGGAAGCAGCGGCCACCCTCTGCTGGCGCCGGCGCCCGAGGCCACTGGCTCTGAGCCCTGGGGCGGGGGCACAGCGGGGGTTTGGGGCAGCCTCTCGGCACAGAGCACCCCATCCCTCCCACCCCTCCGTGGTGGTGACTTCGGCCGGATGCAGACATTCGGAATCCACATTTGAAGTCCCCTGGTGGATACACCGAGAGTCAGGGTCAGGTCAGGCAGGGAGTGGCCCTCAGGTCCCTCCTCTCACGAGCCAGGCTCCCTGCCGGGTCTGGTCCTGGAGGGTTGAGGGCGCCCGGTCAGGCAGCAATGAAGGCCTTTGTTTCGCAACAGAAGACGGCCAGTGGTCCAAGTTCAACAGCTGGGGCAGACGGGAAGTCTTGTGCTGACGTCACTGAGAGGAACCTTCCGGTAGGGGAGTGGACCCCTCCCTAGGCGACCGCACACACGAGGCTGAGGCCCCGGGCCGGACGAGAGTCCATCCGCCCGTCCCCACACTCGGCGATGATCCCACTGCAAACCCCGACTGCCGGCGACAGGCCCCCACGCGGCGGCCCCGCCCCCGCCTCAGGCCTCGCCTGTCCTAGGACCTGGTGGACCCTGTGGACTCCGGGAGACGAAGCCGACCAGGGAGCTGCCCGCGGGCACCCAGCTCCCTCCCTGACCTGCGTCTCTCGCTTCAGGGTCAGGCCCTGACCTTCCTGTGACTGGCTGTGTTCCACTCAGAGTCACATCCCTTTGGCTGGTTCTAGAACGTGTCAGGAGCCCCCCCCCCCACCCCCCCTCCCCGGTGAATGCAGGCAGCTCCTGCGGGGACGCTGGCCTTCAGGTGCAGGCGGGCACCCGCCATCCTCAGCGTCAGGACTGGGGCTGCTGGGCACGGGGTTCCCAGCCTGGCTGTACAAAGGGGGCCCCGGGGAGCTTTGAACACCCTGCTGCCCAGCCCACGCCCCGGCCAATCCAAGCAGGGCGGTGAGGGCGGGTCCCCCAGGGCACTCTGGAAAGCTCCCAGTTGTGTCAGGGGTTCTGTAACAAATGGTTTCCGTCCCGGCCACTCGTGGTCCAGAGCCCACCAGCACAGAGACACCGGAACCAGTGGGAAACCCAGTCTCGGCCACCCAGTCACTGAGGCCGTCTGCTTTTCAGGAGGGTCCCAGCGACTCTGTGCTCAACAGCATTGGGATCCGCTGCTTAGGGAGAACTTGGGAATCACCGTGAAGAAGTGGCCACGGCTAACCTGAGCGGGCAGCCCGCACCCCTGGGGGCTTGGGTCTCCGTTCAGTGTCCTGTCAGCTCCCTGGAGGTGCTGTAACCAATTACCACACACTTGGTGGCTTAAGGCAACAGAAATTCATCCCCTCGCATTCAGAGGGCCGGAAGTCCAAAACCAAGGTGTCTGCAGGGCTGGTTCCCTCTGGAGACTCAGGGAGAATCCGCTCCAGCCTCTCCTCCAGCTCCTGGTGGCCCCAGGCGTCCTTGGCTGTGGCCACATCACTCCAGTCCAGCCCTGTCCTTACAGAGCCGCCTCCTCTCCCCATGCACTTCTTACAGGGACACCCGTCACTGGATTCAGGGCTGACCCCAGTAACCAGGACCATCTCATCACAAGGTCCTTAATTTAATCACCTTTGCAAAGACCCTACTTCCAAAATGGGGTCCAGGTGGACGTATCTTTCGGAGGGGGGCCACAATTCAACCCTCTACAGGATCTGGGATGAATATACTCCTTGCACGGAAAAGCAGCCGCGTCTGGACTGTGCCCAGCTGTGGGGCAGACGTGTCCGCTGGTCAAGCGTGGGCTGTACTCTGCAGGCCCAGCACCTTCGGGGGACTGAGGGTTGGAGAGCGCCCCCCAGCGAGATCACAGCCAAGGGGTCGGGGGGTCGGCCGTTTAGGATGCCAACGCTTTTAGTTCAGTTCCCAGGACAGAGTTCCCCAGGGCAGGTCTCCATGAACAGGACTGGAGCAAGATATGGGCAAAGAGGGTCGGTGGGGTCAGCGGGGTCCATGACCCTGCGAGGCGCGTCCCTGGGAAGCATGCGTAGGGCCTGAGACGTTCTCCAATAAAGACGCCTGTTCAGCTCCGCTTAACCTGCGTTTTCCTGCACAGGAAGGGCCACTTGCCGGGATGCGTGCTGGACACCACCCCCACCCCCCCAAAGGGGGTGGCGCCGTGGACCTGGCCCTCCTGGGCTGGCCCCGCATCCTGGGGGCTTCCCCTCGCTGCGTGCCCTCCAACCAGGCTCTCCCTCGTCCTCACCCCAACGCTGGGGCTCCAGGAAGTCCTCGGGTGTGACACGGGAACCAAACCAGCTCACAGTGCCAGCTGCTGCGCTCGGGACAGACGCCTGGAAAAGGACTCGGGGTCGAGGGCCGGTTGTAATTTATGACTCAGAACCCCCAGCTGAGTCTGGAAGGAGCCTGCAGAGGGAGAAAGCCTTCCGACGCTTGTTAACATGGGAAGGAAGTCACTCAGGACCACGGCTCAGCCCGAGTACCGTGGAGACAGAGGGGGTTCGCTGCTCAGAGACCCCCGAGCGGACAGGACAACTTGGGGGATGGCGGGGGAGGGGAGATGCACCACCTACGGAGGGTGGGGTTCTCCCCAGATGCCAAACGGACTCTGCAGGGTTCCTGCTACGACTGGACTGGGCAGGGATGGACCCGGAAGCCCGAGGTGGTGGGGTCCCAGTTGGGGGCACAGAGAAGCCTGGCTGGTTCATCCAGCTCCCGGCTCTTGGTCACAGTGTGAAGAGGAAGGAACACATCTGTCCCTGGACAGAGGCTGAGGCTGGATGGGGGCGGGCACGAGGCAAGGGCACCCAGGACAGGAGAGCAGGTGGGGCTCGGAGACACAGTGAGGGGGGATGGGCGGGGGGGAGGCACCACGATGGGCCGAAGCTTCCAGGAGAAAGGCTCACGGGAGGAGGGGACCCTGAGGGCCAGGGCCTGGGGCAGCCACCCGGGGCCCCCAGGGCGCAGAGCCCCGAGCGTGCTCTGGCCTGCCTGAAGCTGGGGGTGATGGTGGGCCACGACAAACGCGGTGACGGGGTCGGAGGGCCGGGAGGCGGGCCCTGGCCTGTCCTGAGCGGCCCCGCCTGCCCTCGGCTCCTGCCCGGAAGCACCGTCTTCACTTACTGGCCCGCCACCCGCCCACACGTGCAGACAATGTCGAGTTGAACGTGTTCACAACCTGGCTCTTCTTAGACTAGTACAGAGAAAGGGGCCCCGGCAGCCGACCCCCGTGCGCCACCCACCCAGGCCGTCGGACTGGAGAGGACACGTGCCACGGGGACTCCCAGCGCAAGCCACCAGCCATGGCCACGACACAGCGGCCTGGCGCGGGGCTCCCAGAAGGGAAGGCCTGGGGGCCCTCCTGCCCAGGCTGAGGATGCCCAGCCCCCCAGGACCCCGGGACCCCAGCAGGCCCGGTCCTGGCCCATCATGTTGGAAACGTCCTCCGACGAGCAGCCCTCGCGTGGGAACCTCTCCACCCTGCAGCTTGCCTGTGAAACGTTCATACCCATGATCCCGCAACCCTGGTTCTGAGAAAATACCCTGAGGAAAAAGCCTTAGAGGCCAAACATCCTTCCCAACATCATTTTAATCAGGAAAATTGCAAACAACCCCAATGTCAGTTATAATAATGGAACGGGGGAGGGAGTTTTATGTCAACACCCCTTGAAAAAACACCACGGGGCCATCCAGAAGTCCCCACGTCCCGGCAGGGATGTCAGAAAGGCCGTGAGAGCACAGGGCTTGTCACCCAGGCTGCGTCACGCGCACAAGTCTACGCGCACGAAACGCACCAAACACTGACGAGGCTGCTTCGGGCGCCCCCGACGGTAACAACACAGTTGAACGCAGACGGCGGGGCAGCTCAGCTGTCGGAGAGCCCCTGGACGGCCCTCCTCGGCTTCCCATGCCGGCGTCGTGACTGGGCTCTTCCCTATCGGGACCAGGTTAACTAAGGGCCTTTCCACAGTGAGGACCGCCTCCGTGTCCATCTGGGCAAAGGGCGGCACGGCCACCACCTCCGGCCAGGCACCCACCTCGGCGAGGGGCAGTGCTCCCCACCGCCCGGCCTCACAGCTCGAAGACCCCCCTCACCCGGCTCAGCCTCCCGGGAGGCCCGAGGGGGACAGCAGCCGCCCACTGTGACCGTGGGGCGTCAGGCAAGCCCCTCATCGGGACAGTGCCGTGAGCCCTGGCATCCTGGGACTTGGCCAGCGAGGGGTCGCCTGAGTCCAGGCTGGAGGTTCCACGGGGTCCTCGTGTTTGCTTTGGTTTCCTGTTGTCTGGCTTAGCTGTGATCGCTGGGGAAGAGGGCAGAAAGCCCACCGAACGCCCCCTCAGACGTGCCCAGAAACCCCGTTTAACCTGGGCGCCCCAAGGCGTAGTTGACACATAAAATGAACCACAACAGACGGGCATCAGCCTGCTGGAGGGGCTGGGGAGCTGGGCCGGGGAGGCCTTGCCTTCCGTCCTCCTTCAGGAGCTGGCTGAGCCCCGCCCAGGCACAGCACGGGACCTGAGATGCTGCAGCCGCGACTCTAAGCTCTAAGGTGACCCACTTGATAAGGGACTGACCTGGGGACTTCCCTGGCGGTCTAGCGGCTAGGATTCCACGCTCCCAATGCAAGGGGCCTGGGTTCGAGCCCTGGTCAGGGAATTAGATGCCGCAGTCTGCAACTAAGGATCCTACACGTGGCAGCAAAGATCCCACATGCCGCAACTAAGAGCAGGCGCAGCTCTGGAAGGACTGACCTTCCAGAAGCATCTATAGCACCTCCATAACGGCTGGCGCCTGGATGGAAATCCCCCTTCAAAACCCCCAGCGGGCTCCCGAGACCAACTTCCTCCTCCAGACCAAGCCGAGGGCCCTGACGCTGGCTGTCAGCCGCCACAGCTCCAGACTCAGTGCCGGCCCCGCCCTGCAGGAGGAGCCGGGCCGGTGAGAGGACCAGGTAGGTCCCACCCAGGGACGGCACGGGCCCCGGGCTGCTGGAGGGGCGGCACTCTCCCAGACCCCCTCTCAGCTCCTCCGTCCTTTCGTGCCCCCAGACACCCACCCACCTGGGCTCCCGTCTGGGCGGAGTCATCTGGGAACCCGTGCCCCTGATGGATGGCGCGGGGGTAAGGAAGCCCCGCCCACCTTGTCAGCTGGGGCTCCTGAGGCCCCTCCAGGGCCCGGGGGGCCAGTGATCACCTCAGACCTGCCACGATGGCCTCCCCAACTGTCTGCCCACCTGTGCGCCACTCCTCCAGCAATCCCTCGGCCGCCGTGTCTCCGGTGGCTTCTGGAGGTGGCCTAGGGCAGCCAGTGGGAGCCCCGGCTGAGAAGAGGAAACCCCTGTGGGCACCGCGGGGCCATGTCCCAGCCCTGGGGGGGCGGCCACGAGAGAGTGGGCCCTGGGGACAAAGCGGCCATCAGGCAGCACCGCTCGGTGCCGGGGCCCCGCTGCCGTGCTCTCGGACCAGCGGGGAGAGGCAGACTGCACTCCGGAGGCCGAGGCCCCACCGCTGTCGGGCAGAGCTGGGACCCGGCACCCAGGCGGCCTCTTTCTTAATTTCTTCTCTGAGCCCCTGCTCAGGAGGGTGTCCACGATCCAAAACCCACGTCCACCCGGAGTGGACGAGTCCTCCAGGCGGGTGGGCAGGCAGGCGGCTGCCGCGTGGCGTCTGGGGACCCGGAACTGACTCTGGGGGCCGCACGGCACTGGGACTGTCCTTGTCACCACCGAACCGTATGCTTCAAAACAGCTGAAGTGGTAACGGTTATAAACAACAACAATCCCTGTAAAGGAATTTCTCCCCACGAAAGCCCGGGGGCCGGGGGAGCCAGAGCCCTTGTGCCCTGCGTCCTGGGCTGTGCCGGGGCCGTCTTCAGGCAGGGGCCCCATGAGCCTGTCAGGAGGGTCCCAGGTGCAGCCTCATTCAGAGACCGATCCAGAACGAGCTCTGCTGTTAGAGGGGCACTGCCTGACCTGAGGTGCTCAACAGCCACACCTTCAGCCCTGGACTGACTTTTAAAAAAAGACGGTCTGGGGACTTCCCTGGTGGTGCAGTGGTTAAGAATCCGCCTGCCAATGCAGGGGACACGGGTTTGATTCCTGGTCCGGGAAGATCCCACATGCCGCGGAGCAACTGAGCCCGTGCACCACAACTACTGAGCCTGTGCTCTAGAGCCCGCGAGCCACAACTACTGAGCCCGTGTGCCACAACTACTGAAGTCTGTGCGCCTAGAGCCCGTTCTCCGCAACAAGAGAAGCCACCGCAATGAGAAGCCCGCGCACCACAATGAAGAGTGGCCCCCGCTCACCACAACTAGAGAAAGCCCGCGTGCAGCAACGAGATCCAACGCAGCCAAAAATAAACAAATAAACAAACAAATAAATAAAGACGGTCTTATGGGCTGACTTGTGTACCCTAAATCCATTTGTTGGAGCCTGGCCCCCAGCACCTCAGAATGTGACCGCTTTTGGAGGTTACGCCTTTAAGAGGTAACTAAGTTACAATGAGGTCACTGGGGTGGGTGCAATTCAACCTGACTGGTGTCCTTATGAAGAGGGACGGTCGGGACACAGACGCACACAGAGGGACGACCGCATGGGGACACAGGGAGGGGATGGCCACGGGCATGCCCAGGAAGGAGGCCTCAGAGGGACCCTGTTGACGACCTGATCTCAGACCTCCAGCCTCAACTGTGAGAATGAACTTCTGTTGTGTAAGCCGCCCCATCCGTGATGTCTGTTACGACGGCCAGAGATGAGCGGCTTCCCAACTTCCCCTTTGATTCCTGTAAGGTACAGGTGTCATCCCCAAGCCAGGGATGGGCCCCTCGGGCTGAAAGCCCAGTGTCCCTGTAGGACCCCAGGTCACGCGCACAGAGCCCACGGTGGACGCGGAGCCTTCCGGCGACAAGTCTCACGGAACTTCCTGTTCGGGGCCGGATCCGAGCACCAAGAGACACTTGGTGAGAAATATTTTAGTACTTCTGCTATTTGACCTCAGCCCAAACCAGGAAGTGCAGGGAAGCATGAAAATGAGACAGAAAATATTAAAGAGAACAGTTTTTAAAAGAAGCCACAGGTTATGATTATTTGAATTCCATAAATTCTTCCCAAGTCCCCCACTGTGTCCCTGGGCCTCGGCCCCCAGCAGGAACACCCTTCTGGCGCCAAGAAGTAAGGCTGCACATTGTGCGAGGGGCGGGCAGCGGAGACACAAGATCCAAGCGGCTGGAGCGCAGACCAGAGAGGCCAGGGCCGACCGCTATCTCCGTGTGGGAAACGATGGGCAGGGATCAGAGCCTGAGCTCCAAACCGGGTACCTCGAGGCCCCATGGCCCATAGTCTGGAGGCAGAGGCAGGAGGCTGGGCCCGCGCCTTCAAGGGCCCCCGGGGGCTGGGCCAGGCCCCATCACAGAGGAGTAGATCACTGATTCTCACCTTTAAAAGCAGCCTCCACCCCTAGGGGGGTCAGGACGCTTCTGGCTTCCTGTTTCAGCACAGCCAGCCCCCCAAGTCCCCCTCCCCTCCAGGTAGAGAGGTGGGAACCGGCTTAGCCAGGGCCCCCAGGAGCCATGAAAGCCCTTCTGAGCAGGGCAGAGGCGGGGGTGTGGCTCTGAACTGCTGTTGTCACAGCAACAGGGAAAGCTGGATCCTGAGGTCAGAAGTGACACCCCTCCCCCACCCTGCTCCCTACACAAGGTTCTGCTGCACTTGGCTGCCAAGTCCAGGGGCTCGAATGACTGAATGGTGATTGTTTTTCTTGTGGCTGCATTGGTTTCCTAAGAAGGTAACTCGTGCTGTGAAATAAAAAGTAACTACTGTTTCTGCAGTGCCTACAGGCTGGCATCTCCCTGACTCTATCCTAGATGCTGACATATGTGCACACATTCGTGCCCACGCATAACACGTGTGCACACACACCTACATGCATGCATGTGCCAACATCCACACACAACTACACATACATGCCCCCCACACGGACATACACACCTATACACATGTGCATGCATGTGCACACACACACACCCATCTCCCTGTGGCCTCAGCAGTCACGCGACCTGCCTGAGGTCACACGGGAGGAGGGATGAGGATCCAGCCTTTGCCCAGCGGCGCCCTGGGCGCTGGGGCGATGCTGCTGGTGGCCACGGGGCTCGTGCGCTCACGGCGCCGGTCTTCCTCCGGCGGCACCAGCGGATCACGGAGCGCCCGACCTCCTCCACTGCTCAAGCTGGTGCCAAACGTCTACTTGGGAAACCCGTCCCCCTCCCGGATATCCAAACACCTGACCTCAGTCCCCAGAGGACTCGCGTGGGGCCGCCGGACCTGACTGCAGAGCCTGTGGCCACCTGGGTGGGCATCTGGGGAGCTGGGTCTGCCTCGCTGGGGACACCTGTTCTAGAAACACCTGGCACCCACCCCTGGCAGCTCCTGTCCACACGTGGATGAGCCCCGAGCACACACAGCATCTCAGGTAGTTCTTCCTTCTAGAGTGAAACCACTCTACTTGTCTCTTGGATGGACAGCGGCTTTGCATTTTCACATCTGTGACCCTCTGAAGTCCCTCACCACTCCCTTCACTGGGGACTCGCCCAGCAACCTGGCTGCAGGGCCCTCTGCCCCGTGAGGCCCCTCCTCCTGACCCTCAGAGCCCCGCTTGGGGGGCACGCATATGGCACAGCCGGCGGGGCGGGGGCAGACTCTGGTGAGCAGGGCCACCCACGCAGGCAGGATAGGCCCGAGCCCCACCTGGGCAGGTGTGGTGCTCACCAAAGTCACAGACGATCTGTCCCTTTGCGGACCACGGAGGCGCGCGGCCTCTGCTGCACCCCAGCCGCAGACGGGCCGTGCCCCAGCCTTCCCTTTGATCACCCACCCGATGTACAGGTGTCTGGGGACCTGCTGACATTTGGCACAGACCGTTCCAGATCCCACCCCTGCTGCCTCGTCAGGTTGGGGAAGGCGCCTGTGGGGCAGCTGTGGGAGCCCTGGGGTATTCAAGCCACTCGCTCACGCCGCAGACGCTGGCTCAGCGCATTCCTGGCCCAGGCCCTGTGCCGGGGGGTCGGACTCGGTGTGAGCAACAGCCCCGTCCGTGGGGAGACGGGCCAGGGGACAGACCTCACATCAGGGGAGTTGAACGTGGGCAGCCTGCTGGACGGGCCTCTAGCCCAGCCTGTGGGATGTGTGTACCAGTTATCTCCTGCTGTGTAACAAGCCACCCCAAAAATCTAG
Organism: Balaenoptera ricei; assembly: GCF_028023285.1. Classification (NCBI taxonomy): domain Eukaryota; kingdom Metazoa; phylum Chordata; class Mammalia; order Artiodactyla; family Balaenopteridae; genus Balaenoptera; species Balaenoptera ricei. The sequence goes on along the minus strand of NC_082642.1, from coordinate 159,964,106 downwards.
TGGCTTAAGACAACCATCCTTTCACTGCTCATGGCTCTGCAAGCGGGCAGTGTGGGCTGGTCTCCCCCAGGGCCACTCACTCCTACAGCCACTGTCTGTGCAGCTGCCAGGCTCTGCAGTTACAAAGACGTGCAGTGCAGACACCCCAGCCCCCCGCCGAGAACGGGACCGCAGGGGTTCATGCTCCTCATCTCCAAGGCCCGGCTCTGGGCCCGGGCGGGGCTGAAGGACTTGGCACACACGGTACCCGCCTGCCACCCGCCCCTCACCAAGGTAGCCGTGGCAGCTCTCCAAAGCCAGCATGCCCCTCCCCCAGCACCCACCCACTCCCTTCTCACGGGAGTGTTTCCAGGTCTGTCAGGAACAGACAGAGCGGGACTTCCCTGGTGGCGCAGTGGGTAAGACTCTGCGCTCCCAATGCAGGGGGCCCGGGTTCAATCCCTGGTCAGGGAACCAGATCCCACATGCACGCTGCAACTAAGAGTTCGCATGGCACAACTAAGGAGCTCGTGTGCCGTAACTAAGGCGCCTGCCTGCCGCAACTGAGACCCGGTGCAACCGAATAACTAAGTAAATAAATACATATTTAAAAAAACACAACAGGACAGAGCTTCCAACACTGCACCCCACCTCCTGCAAAGGTACCCAGCATGCAGCAACGCTGGCCCAAGGCCAGGGCCAATTCCAGAACCGTCCGCCTGACTCGGATGCGGGGCCCAGGGGTTAAATCTCACCCCTATCACAGCACAGGTTAAAGGTGACATCATGCCAAGAACCCAGAACCAAGCACATCACAGTCAAACTGCAGAAAATCAAGATAAATAAAAAATCCTGGAAGAAGCCAGAGAACAGAACACCTCACCTACAGAGGGACAAAGATAAGAATTACATTTGACGTCTCCTCAGAAACCACATAAGCAAGGACAGAGTCGAGTGAAATATTTTAAGTGTTGAGAGAAAAACCCACCTAGAATCCTACACCCTGTGAAACTGTGAACTTTTATTTTCCTTATTCTCAGTAGATCTAACAGATGGCAGTTTGTTCAAAATAATAATAGCAACAAGGTGACCAATGATTGTGGCTCACGGACAAGTGAAGTGAAGGACAGCACTGGTACCAGGGTGGGGGGAGGAGTGGGGAATGCTTTGAGGTACTTACACTACCCATGAATCGGCACAGGGTTACCTGAAAGTAGACGTGGAAGAGATGTAAACCTATCGCAAACTCTAAAGCAATTACCGAAACAAGTAAAAAAGAAGTAAAACTGATACGCTATGGAAGGAGGGAAATTGGAATCATATAAAATGCTCAGTTAAAACCAGAAAAGGCAGAAAAAGAGCAGAAGACTAAAATAGGAACAAAGACCAAAGGCCATGAGCAGAAAATAGTAACAAGTATGATAGATATAATGGCCAAAATACAGCAATTAAAACACAGAGACGGTCAGACCCAACTACATGTAGCCTACAAAAACCCCACTTTAAATATAAAGACACATATAGATTAAAATTAATGGATGGAGAAAGATTTACCATGTGAATACTAATCAAAAGAAAGCACGATTAGCTGTATTAATTTCACACAGAGCAGCTTCACAGCAAGGAAAGTGATCAGGGACAGTGAGGGGCACCACACAACGATAAAGGGTCAGTTCTCCAAGAGGACTTAATGATCCTGAACGTGTGCGCACCTTCCAACAGGGCATCAGACAACATAAGGCAAAAAGCGATAAAACTGCAATGAGAAATAGATAGTTGAAGACTCTGACACCCCTGTCTCAGAAATGGTCAGACCCAGCAGGCAGAGGACCAGTAAGGGCACAGTTGAGCTGACCACCGCCATCAATCATCAGGATATAATTGTCATTTCTAGACTACTTCAATCAACAACAGCAGGACACACATTCTTCTCAAGCTGACATGGAACATTCACAAAGACAGACCACATTCTGGGCCATAAGACACATCTTAACAAACTTAAAAGAATAAAAATCATACTCTTAGACCACAGTGAAATTAAACTGCAAAGACAGCTGGAAAAGCCCTAAAAACTTGGAGATTAAACAACACACTTCTAAATAATACATGGATCAAAGAAGAAGTCTCAAGAGAAATTTAAAAATATTTTGAACTAAGTGAAAATGAGAATACAACTTAAAATTTGTGGGATGTAGCTGAAGCAGTGCTTAGAGGGAAATTTATAGCATTGAATGCATATATTAGAAAAGAAGAAAGATCTAAAATTAATAATCTAAGCTTCTACCTTAGGAAACTAAAAAAAGAAAAGCAAATTATAAATTCAAAGCAAGCAGGAGAAAAGAAATAATAAAAATTAGAGCAGAAATCAATGAAATTGAAAACAGTTAAGTTAACAGAGAAAACCAATGAGACCAAAAGCTAGTTCTTCTTTGGAAAAACCAGTAATATTGATAAGCCTCTAGCCAAGCTAACTAAAAAGAAAAAAAAAAAGATGCAAATTACTAATATGAGAAATGAAAGAGGAAACATCACTACGGATCCCATAAACATTAAAAAGATAATAAAGGAATGCTATGAACCATCTATACTCACAAATTAACCTTGATATAATTGACCAATTCCTTGAAAGACACATCTGCCAAAACTACGTAAGAAGAAACAGACAATCTGAATAGACCTTTACCTATTAAAGGAATTGAATCAATTACTAAAAAATCTTCCAAAACAGAAAGTACCAAGCCCAGATAGGTTCAGTGCTGAATTCTACCAAACATTTAGAGAAAAAATTATTACCAATTCTCTACAATCTCTTCCAGAAGACAGACGCAGAAGGAATACTTGCTAACTCATGCTATGAGGCCCAGTGACACTCTAATACCAAAACCAGACAAAGACATTACAAGAAAACCGCAGATCAATAAATCTCATGAACACAGATGCAAAAATCCTCAACAAATTAGCAAATCAAATCCAACGATATTGAAAAAGAATGATACACCACAAGTAAGTGGACTTTTCCCAGGTAAACAAGATGGGTTCAACATTTGAAAATCAATTAATATAACCTATCACATCAACAGACTAAAAAAGAAAAATGACATAATCACATCAATTGACACAGAAAAAGCATGTGACAAATTCCAAGACCAAATTATGATAAAAACTCTCCGTAACTAGGAACAGAGGGGAACTTCCTCAACTTGATAAAGATCATCTACAAAAACCTACAGCTAACATCATACTTAATGGTGAGAAGCTAGAAGCTTTCCCACTAAGATCAGGAAAAAGGTAAAGAAAGATGTCCCCTCTCATTACTCCTTTTCAACATCATACTGGAAGTCCTTGCTTAATACTATAACACAAGAAAAGGAAATAAAAGTTATTCAGATGGAGAAGGAAGACATAAAAGTGTCTTTATTCACAGATGACAAGAATCAACAAAAAGCCTCCTGGGAACAAAGAAGCAATTACAGCAAGGTTGCAGGACACAAGGTTAATGTACAACACAATACGGAAGGAGAACAACTTGACTTCAAGACTTACTACAAAGCTACAGTAATCAAGACAGTGTAGGATGGGTAACAGAACAGAGAACTAGATCAATGCAACAGAATAGAGGCCAGAAATAGACCCATGTAAATAGACCCACATAAATCAACTGATCTTTGACAAAACAGCAAAGGCAACGCAAAGGAGCAAAGATAACGAAAGGTGTTGGAACAACTGGATGCCACATGCAAAACAATGAATCTGGACAGAGACTTTACACTCCTCACAGAAATTAACTCAAAATGAATCACAGGCATAAACATAAAATGCAAAACCATAAAACTTCTAGAACATTAGAGAAAACCTAGGTGAGCCTGGATATGGTGATGCCTTTTTAGATATAACACCAAAGGCATGATCCATGAAAGAAAGAACTGATAAGCTGGACTTCATTAAAATTGAACATTTCCAGGAATTCCCTGGCGGTCCAGTGGTTAGGACTCCACGCTTTCACTGCCGAGGGCCCAGGTTCAATTCTTGGTCGGCGAACTAAGATCCTGCATGCCACACGGTGCAGCCAAAAGAACAAAAAACTCAAACACTTCTGCTCTACAAAGACACAGTCAAGAGAATGAGAAGACAAGCCACGGGCTGAGAAAAACAATTGCAGAAGAGGTATCTGAGAAAAGGCTGTTACCCAAAACATATAAGCAACTCTCAAAACGTAACAAAAAGAAAATGAACAACAGATTTTTAAACAGGCAAAAGATCTGGAAAGACACTTCATCAAAGAAGATATACAGATGGCAAACAAGTATATGAAAAGATGCTCCACGTCATAACGTCATTAGGAGAGGGCAAATCAAATAAGCTACCACTCAGCACCTATTAGTATGGCCAAAATCCCACACCCTGACAACATCCAATGCTGGGGAGGACGTGAAGTCCTCATTCATTGCTGGCGGGAATGCAAAATGGTGCAGCCACTGGGGAAGACTGACTGGTGGTCTCTTCCAAACTAAACACGCTCTCACCATGCAATTCAGCAGCTGTACTCCTGGGTATTCACCCAAAGGAGCTAAAAACTTACGTCCACACAAAAACCTGCACACATGTGTTTACATCAGCTTTTTCATAATTGCCAAAACTTGGAAGCAACCAAGACGTTACTCAGTAGGCACATGGATAAACTGTGGTCCATTCAGACAATGGCGTATCATTTCAACATTAGAAAGAAATGAGCTAACAAGTCAAGAAAAGACATGCAGGAAACTTGAATGCATATACTAAGTGAAAGAAGCCAATCTGAAAAGGCTTCACACTATATGATTCCAACCATATGACATTCCAGAAAAGGCACAACTATGGAGACAGTAAAAAGATCAGTGGCTGCCAGGGGTGGGAAGAGGGGAAGGATGAACAGGTGGAGTACAGATTTTTAGAGCAAACTAGTCCGTCCGATACTACAGTGGTGGGTAAGCGTCATCACACGTCTGTCTAAACCCGTGGGACGCACGCCACCAAGAGTGAGCCCCATGGAGCCTGTGGACCCGGGGTGATGACGACGCATCCGTGCGCGCACATCGACTGTAACGGGCGCACCATCTGGTGGGGGAGCCGACAATGGGGGAGGCTGTGTGCGGGGCGGGGGAGGGTACGGGAACTCTGTGCTTTCCAGTCAACTCTTCTGAGAACCTAAGACTGCTCTAAAGAATAAAGTTTATATAAAACAAACCAGAAAACGTGCTATCAAGGAAGTCTTGCAGGAAAAGAAAGCTGTGGAAGGGCAGGTGCCGTCCGGCGGAGGGGCCACGGGGGCGGCCTGGAGCTGGGCTGAGGGCGGCACCGGGGCCTCCGAGTAAACCCCACGCTGGCCAGCGAGCCTCACGCGCATGCACACGTGAGCGTGCGCACACACAGGGCACAGTCCGTGAGCTGTGGCAAGCCCTCCGCAGAGGGGCCCTGGGGCAGGGAGCTGAGGGCCGAGGGGGCTGGCGATACAGACGGGGGGCCAGGCTTTCCAGTTGGAAGGGCCTGCAGGGGTGGTGAAGAGGCGCCCACGAAGGGGCCCAAACAGACAGGGGAGGGGGCAGGGACGGTGGGGTCCAGGAGGGCCGCGGGCAGATGAGCAGCCCTGTCCCCGCGGGGCCCGCAGGAGGCGGCTGGGGGGAGGCTCAGGGAGGCCACCCAGCCAGGCCTGCTCAACCCTGGGAGCCTGCACCAGACCCAAGGACGGCTCCGCAGCGCCCCGGCGGCCTGGCCCCCGCCAAGGAGCCTCCAGGCGCCCACCCGGCCCCGGCTGTCCGTGAGCTGCCCGGCCGCCCGCTGGGACCGCTCTGCACACACAGCCACCTGCTCGCCCCGCCTCTGGTCCTCGCGGACACGGTGCCTGTCCCCTCCCTGAGCACCCTCCTGCCCGGCGGGTCCCCCGGTACCCTCAGGCCCCTGGCTCGCCTGCTCGCGGACCCGCCGTCCCCCAGCCCGGGCCCCGGGAGGGCAGCGTCGTGTCCCCGTCCCCTCCCCCCCACCCCCGGCTCTGCGACGCTGCCTGGCACGAAGCAGGCGCTCAATCCTCGTCAAGCGAATTCGTGCCTGGACTCCCTCTGGCTGTGGGCTGCTGGGGCCCCTCTCGGGCTTTGGAACGTTTCAGACGTTTCCAGAGCCAGGTTCTCTGCTGGTCTTTCTGCCTGAGCCGGGCCCCCCCTTCGGGGACCCCCTCCCAGGACTGGCGCCAGGGTTAAGCGGGCAGATGCAATGCCGACAGGACAACGTGTTGGCTGTCACCGGACTTCACCCCCGCGGTGGCCATCCTGGACCGGGCGACCGGGCATGTCGTGTGGAAAAGTCCAGGGTGGACAACAGGGAACTGTGAGGTGACACCGAGCGACCACACAAACATTCTCTGGGGACTTCCTTGAGAGTTCGCCCTTCCCCCTCTGGTCGCGGGCCCTCGGGCGGGTCACGGCAGGTGGCGGCAGAGGAGGCGCAATCCAGGCCGCCTGCTCCCCGGGGGTCTCCACCCCTCGGGCACTGATGTCCCACCGCCCCCAAGACCACCCCCGCCCCGCTCCTGCGAGGTAAACTCAAGCAAGTGGGGCCCCAGGTGGCCTCGCAGTGACAGCTCTCGGGCCACTGCAGCCCACTCTGCTCTGCGGGCACATCCCCTGGCGTTTCCAGAAGCGATGAATCAAATGCAGAGCAGGAGGACTCATAAACACCAGTTCCAGACGAACCGCGGATCTAAACACGGAGGTGAAACAACCGTTAACACGGTTTCAGAGGATAACACGGGAAAATGCCTTCATCCCTGGGGGAGGGAGTTTTCTTCCACAGAAAGACAGAAAAACACAAACAGTAAAGGGTGATCAACAGGCCAACATTAAATCAGGAGGATCTGCTCATCGAGACCACTTGGAACGAAAAGACAAAGTGGGAAAAACATGTGTGGTCCATTTAACTGACGAAGGACCTGTAATCAGAGCACAAAGTAGCTCCAATCACCAAACACGGACAGACAACCGATAGCGAAACGGCCCGAAACTCCAACAGACACTTTGCCAAAGAGGGTCCCCAAAGGGCCAGGAAATAAAGAGAGAGGAGATGGGCCTCAGCAGACATCAGGGAGAGGCCAGAGAAAACCACGGGAACACCTTCCACAGCCACCGGGGTGGCAGGAATGAAAAAAGAAGGTCCAACAGACCCCAGGGCCAGAGGCCCGTATCCTGGGGCGGGGCACACGGGAGCCGAACACGCCACTCCACCCCCGGAGCCCAGGGGCCACACCCTCGGCACGCCCCCCAGTGGCCACGCTCACGGGACATGGACGGCCAGCGGAGAACCCTCCAGAAACGTTTCTGTAAAGGAAAGTCACGCAGCCAGGACACACACCATCGCCTGGGCACCCCCCTGGAGCCGAGCGGACCCGGGCTGGTGATGCTGTGGTCTCTGGATCCAGGCGGCAGGTCATTCCATGAAAACTCACCGAGGTGCACACCTGTGACTTTGCCTTCTTCTACGTGCACGTGCACGTACACACACACACACACAAATCTGTAAAAGATGTTTCCGTGAACAAGTTTCTTAGGGTGAGCTGTCACCCTCAGGTCCCTGACCTCCGACGGGCCCTGCAAGGCTCTCCTGAGCAAGGACGACGCTGGCCAGTGTGGCTGGTGCCTGCAGGTGTGCCTCGGGGGCTTGCGTCCCATGGGACCCAGCGTCGTGGGAGAAGGACAGGCCACCAGAGAACAGAGTTCCCATGCAGGGAAGACTGCCTGACATGAGATACCAAGGGAGCTAAGCGGATCAGGTGGGCGTGGTCTCAGGCTCTACGGCTCCTTCCACAGGCCCGGCCCTCCCCGAGCTCCCCGAGACCCTGGAAAGCTGCTAGAGGCGCGTCCGTCGTTTCACCTGATGTGGCGGTGGAGCGGGGTGAGGGGCGGCGTGGGCGATCTGTGACTGCACTCCACCCCCAGGCCACCAGGACACAGCTCAGCGTGTGCTGGACCCGACTAAACAGCCCGCGGCGTCGGCCCCGGCAGCTTTCGCAGGACCAGACGAGGACGCGGCGGCACCGAGCACCCGGGGCGCCATCCTGGGTCACGGAGGACAGGCCGGCGGGGCTGTGCTGTGACGGGCGAAGCCCCCAGCGAAGCGTCCCAGGACAGAAACCACACGCCCCCGGAAAGGCGCCAGCCAGCCTGCCGGCTCACACTTTATTGCTCCTCCTGCAGGTCCACACACAGGCTGAGCACCTGCACCCTCCCTTCCTGAAACAAGGAGACCTGAGTCTAAGGTACGGAGCCTCGTGTGTGCCCCTCACCTGCTGGGCTCAGGGGGCCTGGAACGGAGCTGCCCATGTCTGTTTCAGAAAGAAGTTTCCCCTCCCCAGCCAAAGGGCCTGCCTGTTCTAGAAAGCCGCTGAGTGTTCTAATTAATACGTGCTCACTCCAGGTTAGAGAAGCTTTAATTGTCAATGAGATGGTATTCTGGGTTCCTGATTAGATTTGCAAACTTAAAGAATGTTTCCTTCCAAACACTAAGTAAGGTGCTCTGAAGCGAGTCTGGCCTAGGACTGCGGTCCTCTCTCTCCCTGCTGCTGGCGCAGAAAAGCAGACTTGATCTTAAGCTTGAAGCTGCACACGCGTCCAGGTGCCAGCGCCCCTCTCAGAGGGTGGGCCCTGCCGCCCTGGCCTCACTCCTTGAGAGGGAGTCTACCCCGACCCCGAGCGTGTCGCGAGCGCCCTCCTTACAAAGACAATGCCTGCAGGTTTAAGCGAAGAAATCAGTTCCTGCCCGGTTCCAAGCTGACAGGCAGCAGCCCCGGCACCGAGGGCCTCACGTGCTGGCGAGCTCCAGCACCTTCCGCACCATGGCCCCGAGCCCGTCGTGAACGTGGTGGAAGGCGGTGTCACACATGAAGGCCGGGGTGGTGACCACCTTGTTCTTCTGGTCCACATGGGCCTCGTGCACACAGGTTATGGAAGAACACCGCACGGCCTGGAGCAGAGCGCACGTGGCGTCAAGCACCGCCCACCCCCTCCCAGGTGCGCATCCCACCCCCACCCCAACGGCACCTGGAAGGGGCTTTCTGCACCCCCTGCGCTACTTTAACTGAAGACCCTGGAACCTGACCCCACGGGCCGCTTCCTAACACACGTCCCAGCAGCGGGCCTCACGGGACCCACGGCTGCGGACGCGGGCCGGACGCCCGAGCACCAGCCGGGACCCCGGGGCCTCCCTGAAGGCAGCGGCAGCACTGCCATCCTTCGCATCGAGAGACTGCATTAGAGGCTTGTCCGAATGCCCGCTGTGAGCACGCGGCAACCGGACCCGGGCCCCAGCCTCCGCACAGAGGCGCCTCACCGCCTCCCTGAGACCTGCTTCCTGGGCCAACGCCAAACCCCAGGCCCGGGGCTGGCTGCTCTGTGCTGGACGGGGAGGGACATTCACACCTGAAACTGCCTGCAAGTAGAGACACACTGAGGAGCGCGCGCCCCGGCCAGGACAGACGCCGGAGGATAACGGGCTGGTCTCCTGCGCCGCCTGGGGCCCCACGCTCTTCTGCTCCTGACTCCGGCCCCCACGGAGACCCTCGGGTCCAGGCACAGAGCTGGAGGGCGGGCAGCTGTGGCCTGAGGCCTCTACACCCGCAGCGCACCCTGGTGACCTCAGGACACAGAGGACCCGCTTGCGGGAGGAATGGAGGCGACTCTCCACCTGTGCCACCCAGGGGACTGCCACCAGATAAAGATGTGCAGCCCCCTCGCCTTCCACCCCAGCCTCTGACCCAACACCGGGTACTCACTCTCCCTCCGCCACAGGCAGCGCCCTACCCCACCCCCCGCGAGCCCACGCCGTCTCCTCACCCGACCCACCGAGCCCTGGGCCTGGGGTGTGCTGAGCTCAGCCAGCGTCACTGCGGGGACTTGGGGACGTGGCCACTGGACGGCGGAGGGGTCACAGCCTCGGGCGCTACACCCCTCCACGCACACGCCCTGGGCGCCCCGGCTGTGCAGCACCCCAGGGCGGTCCCGAGGGGCCAGAGGGGGGTTTCCCACGTCGCCCCCGCTGCTGAAAGGATATGGTCACTCCCGTCACACAGTGCTTGGCACCCAGGGCTTTGATGACCTGCGCGGTCCCGGCATGCGGCCACTTGCCGCCTTCCTCCTGCTCGTGGCCCACGGTGACCTCGACACTTCTGAGCACTTTGGCGGCGAGGACGGGAGCGATGCAGCACAAGCTGAAAGGCGAGGAAAGGAGGGTCAGCTCGGGGCTGTGCGTGTGGCCGCCAGGCCGGGGGCCCAGCAAGGCATGCTCAGAGAACGCGGTCAGCCTCAGAAAGGGGCACAGACACCAGTGCCGCGGGGACGGAGGACCCAGGCCAGAGCCTCTGCCAGCTCCGCGGGCTGGAGCCGGCCCCTGCCCCCGGGCTGCCCGTGGCGGCTGTGACCGGTGGAGCATGGCAGAGCCTCCAGGCACCCGTCGCCAGGCTGGAGAGCGGCGGAGGGCAGCCAGCTGAGCCCCGGCTGCCGGACACGCACCAGGCACCTGACACGGCGCCCAGGGTGCAAAGGTCCACCCGGAGAGAAGGCCACAGACGGCGGCGCTGTCTTCGGCCCAAGCTTTAGGGTGGTTTGTCGCACAGCCACCGAGAAGCCCAGCTGTACTGACCGGCTGAGGCCCAGACCCCTTCTCTGGAGGGGGCGCAGGAGACCGGGGCACACGGTCCAAGCAGCAGCCTCGCCTGACCCGTCGGTGCGGAGCCAAGGGCCCCGTCCTAGCAGCGTGCCGAACCCTCCCCAACCCCCCGTGAGCAGGCTGTCCCCAGAGGCGTCCGAGCCCTGCAGGTTCACGCGGGACGCCTGCCCTCGGGGCTCCTCCGAGGTCCTGCTCTTCACCAGGGGGCCCCCCAACCGGCAGCTCCTGAGCCCCTGGATCAGCCAACACGGAGGCCTCCAGCAGCCAGGCCTCACCAGTGCCCTGCCCCCAGCGAGAACACGCATGACACCTGCCACAGCTGCTCCAGCCGGGCCGGTCCCCACTCCCCTGGGGTCCACACCCCTCTGGGCTGTGCCCCACCTCCCCGTCTGCTCAGCTGGTCCTCTGAGCTGACGCAACACAATGTGGTGAGAACACACCTACACGCTCGTGCAATGCCAAGACAACCGCCACAACCCCTGTTCAGGGACCACGAGACAAACCCCCTCAGCCCCGAGCAGGTGAGCGTCATCGGGATGGCCATCTCGGGAATCTGTCACGTCACCAGGTCCCCAAGCACCTGACTCTGCGGGCGACGCCCGAGACGAAGGCCAGGCTGCCTGTCCGTCCTTGGCCGGGGAGGCCGACACAGGCTGCCGGGGGCTCCCGCACGGTGGGGAGGGAAGCACGGGCCCGGCGGCAGAGCCAGCCGGACCCCTCGTTCTGTCCGTGCTTCTGACGAGCAGGTCAAGGAGTGACGGGGCGGCCCAGAAGGGGGGTGAGAGGTGCCCTGGCCCGGAAAGGGCGTTTTGCACGTGGCCAGACGACGCTGCTGCTTTTGGAGACAGACAAGTGGCCTGCTGCACGAGGGGCTGAATGGAGCTGCCCACGGTGACACGGCGGCCGGAACAGGACCGTGTCGCCATCCTGCACCCCCCACCCCAGGGCGGGCCGGGTTCTTCTCCAGCTCAGCTGAGAAGCGTCTGTTCACTCAAGAGGACACGGTGCTCGCCGTGAGGTGGCCGAGCTGCTGGGCTTCTGTCCCGTTTGTCGTGCTGACTTTCTAGAGAAAGGGAGCTGGGTCCCCGCCCCGGGCACTCGCCCCCACACACCGGTGCTGCCCCGGCGGGGCCCCCGGGAGGTGATCGGCTGGGCGCTGCGAGGGCAGGCACGCTCCTGGGCTACGGCCGCTGGTGGGGGGTGCCCAGGACGCTGAGCGGGCAGGGCCCCCAGTGAGTGGCCGCAGGTCTGGGAAGGACACTGCCCCTGGTGGACTGTCCGCTGCAGCCTCTGTGCCCCGTTCAGACCCAGTGCTCTAACATCCTCATTCTTCTCCAGCTTCCAACAGGAGGCGGCGAGTAGCCATGTGATGGAGAGCCTGGCGGATTTTGTTTTTAGCGCATCTGTGCACCGCTGTGCTCCTGGGACCACTTCCCCGGCCAGGGACGACTCCAAAGCGTGCGACCCACACGCTCCAGCACCGGCGTCGTGCGCCGACGCCCACGGCAAAGCAGCACCGAGGAGCCCTCCCCCAGGACGCTCGTGGGAAGGGCAGCCTGACAAGCAGGTCTGACGATGGGGTCGCCGTCACTTGTCCGCAAGCGCCTCCTGGTGTGGGTTACGACTGGCCTCGCCTGTCTGCCAGGCCGAGGACCCCGGGCCGGGCTGTGAGCAGTGGCTGGGCCCGTGAGTGTGGGCCCAGGGCGTGGCCACCGCAGGATCCAGTCCCCAAAGAAGGGCAGCTGAGAGCGACAGGGGTCGGGAATGGTGCTCACGGCAGCCGTGGCACGAGGAAGGACAGGGGCCAGCTAGCCGAGGGGCTGCTCCAAGCCAGGACGGGAAGGCGGAGGCCAGGCATCGGGAGAGGACTGGCAACGGCTGGGGGCCACGGAAGAACTGGAGAGCCTTCTAGACCCTGAGAGGATCATCCCCTCCCCTCCTCACTAAGTCATCAGGAGAAATTAACGTAACCACACGACCACAGAATTTTCAGAGCTGGAAGGCACCTGTGAGCTCACACGAAACCCCCTCAGTTATAACAAGGAAAAGGGCTGAGAGTCTCCAAGACCACACAGCTCCAGGCGCCATCTCCTGGCTGTGAGCCATGGCCTCGGCCACAGGCTCCGCCACCGCCCTCCGTCCACCACTGCCGGGCCCGCTGGGCCGCACGTACCCGATGGGCTTCCCGGCCTGGTGGAACTCCTTCAGGACGCGCTCCACGTCTTTATTCACCTTGCAGTCGCCCCCGTCTACGGCGAACGTGCTCCTGCCACGAGAAGAGGCTTCCTTAGACCGCAGGGCTCAACATCTGCTTGCCTGGGGAGCCCCCAGCCCCACTCCCCACCCCCCGGGATCCTGTGTGCTCCGCAAACTTCTTAGCAACTGCAGAGAGTAACACGTGTGTGCAGGTACATGTACACGGCCTTTCGTGTAATTACACGTAGACGTGTGTATTTTTCTCTGTTTTTTGAAACATAAAGCGGCATGGGAGGGTGAAGGCAGGGAGACCAGCAGAGGCGAAAGGAAGCTGACACGCAAGCGCTCGGGCAGTGAGCTCAGCCCACCCAGGAACAGCAGGACGTGCCACTGGCCCAAAACCAGTGACAGATCCTGCACTTCACTAACAAGGACAAGAAACCCGAATCAAACAAGACCCCGTCTTCTTCACCAGAGCAAGACCGCTGGGGCGTCTGGAACGGTCTCCCTCCCAGTCGGTGGGCTCACACCAGTACCATCTCTTTGGAAGGCAAACTCAGACCCATCAAATTTCAAAGGCCACGCCTCTCTGCCAGGAGCCCCATCCCGGGCTTCCTCGGCCTCGTTCACGTGGTCGATGCCTCTACCCCGGGCACCCGGGGCGTCGCGTGCACGACGGGACCACCTGTGGGCGTGAGGGATGCTGGCCACCCTGGAGTGCTTTCTCAGGGTGCGCAAGCGTCTCAAACAGGTCAGATCATATGCTTCAAATACATGTACATCAGTCGTACCTCCAAAAGCTATCGAGACAAAAGAGAGAACGGGAAGTCCCGGAGTCCCATCAGCACTGGGTCGCCTACGCAACGGGATCTGCGTGTGTGGCTGTCAGACATTTAAGGGACAAGCCTCAGCGTTAAGTGAGAGACACAAAGTGCAGAACAAGAGGCTACCATCTGGTTGGATTTTTAACGCAGACATATACGAGAATCTCTCGGAAAATGAAAAGCTGGCAGCGTTGCCGGAGGTGATCCTGGGGTCCCAAGCAGGAAGAACTGGGTTTCCACAGTGAATATGTCACACTGACCCTGCCTGCTGCCCCCTGTGCACCGCACAGACCGCTGATGTGGAGCCGGCCTTTCCTCTGGAAAGGTCAGGAAGGCTGGGACCAGCGGCCAGAAATCACAGCTTCCCCCAGGGGTCTGGGAGGCCACAGACATGGACGCTGACCCAAGGCCCTGCTTCCTTGTGCACCGAGACGCACCACCACTAAGTCACCCAAGGCATGTTGTCAGCCTCGTCAGGGACATAACCCCAATGAACCCCCAAGCTACCCTCACGCCAGGCGAGGTCTAAGGGCTGAGGGAAGGCACAAGGTCTGTGAATCCAGCTCATCTTTCAGAGAAAGAAACCCGGTCCCGTAAGAAGGACAAGCCCAGCCGACACAGACTGTGATCCGCCATCTCCCGCAGGGGGCTCAGGAGGATGGCGATGCAGGGAAAAGCACTCCCAGGCTGGCTCTGGGAGAGGGAGTGGACACGAGGCGGGGCAGGGGTCCGGGCGGGAGGAAGGACTGTGGGAAAACTGGTGGGAACGTGGAGAAAAGAGGTGCTCTGGTGACACCCGCAAGCAGAAAGGAGCCTCAAGATGTCAGGATGCGGAAGGACCGAGAGCAGAGGTGGACCTCAGGGAACGTAACCGCCTCTGCCCCCGCTCCTGGGTGCACGGCGCCTGGACAGACAGAGCGCCAGCTGGGAGGCCCTCGCGCTGCTGCGGGAACCTCAATGATCAAGCCGTCAACTGACCAAAACGCATGTAGTCCGGGCTGTGACGCACGCTGCACCGTGTTTAAAGCCCCAAAGCCACGGGGCGCAGCTGCTGGGTGCTTTCCCGCAGCCCTCGAGCCCCCTCCGTCACGGGAGCAGCAGCCCCGCGCCATGTCGGAAGGGATGTGCTGGGCCAGCAAGGCCAGCGCAAGAGAATTTCTATGAAACGCGGAGAAGAAAGAAAGGAACGAGAGAACAAAGAGAGAACCTGAAACCCAAAGCACATCACGGCTGCGGTGTGACGGCCTCCCAGGCTTGAGGTCTGGTTACCGTGGCAACAACCCAAAGACCAAAAAAAAGAAAGATCTCCCTTTCTCTGGTCAGGACCGTCCTCCAAATGGCCCAACCGGAAAGGCACCTTTCCGCGCTGCAAGGTCCACAGGAGAGCAGGTGTCTGCGGGGAACACGTACAGGGACGGGTTCTGACATGACGAGACCCCCAGCACCGCACCTGGATGGCCAGGTCCCAGGAGCCTCCTCCCACCTGGGTTCCCTGTCATGGGGCAGCTGCGTCGTCGCTGGGCCAGACCCCCCAACAGCTGCTCCCATCACCACCGCGTCCCCATCTAACGGTCCAGGGGAAAAGCAGGAGAGCCCCGAGCCGATACACGTACAGGTTTTTGGCGGCTCCGAAGCCCCCGGGGAAGACGGCCGCGTCGTGGTCAGCAGCGCTGAGTTTGGCCAGGTCGGTGATCTTGCCGCGGGCGATCCTCGCAGACTCAGTCAGAACGTTCCTGGGGAAGGGCGGAGAGAGGCCCCCAGAAGGTTCAGTGTGTGCACAGATGGGAGAACGGGGCAGGAAGGCGCCTCCACGAGACAAGAGGACCTGCCCTCCCGGCTCACAGGCAGTGCGGGTCGCTCCCTAGAAAAGGCGACACAGCAACAGTGACCACAGCGGGTCTGTGCTCGAAACGCCCTCTGGAGCCCTTTCCGACGGGCGCTTCCAAACCACCACGCCTAGTCACCCGGACTCCTGCGTCAGGCAGGGCCACCAGGCAGCACTTAGTGCTGGGAATGGATGGTGATGGAACCGCGGGGGGAGCGTTAAGAAGCAACTTCGAGGGACGAGTGAGGCAGCCCCAGGACCGGCCGCAGAGGGAGCTCCTCCTAGCCCCGGCTGCGCGGCCCAGGGCCAGGGTCCTGACTGGGCCGCAGTCCCAGGAGACGGCACCGTGGCTCCTTCCCACCGTCCCATCTCTCACTGTCTGCACCCGCTGGAGGGCACCTGGGAACCACAGCCCCCAGGGGTCATAGCCCTGCAGTCTGGGCCAGGCCGGAGCGGGGAGGTGGGTCTCAGCGGACGCGAGGCCAGGGCCGCACTCCCCTCAGGAACAGAAATGCTGGTGGGAGTTGCTCACAGATACGTGGATCCAAACGGGTGGATGAGGTTTCAGACCAAACGAACGCACATGCTTTCGGTCAGAATGAAGGTACGAGGAGCTCACTCGGGGGGAACCTTCCTCCACTGCTCCAACAGTGCTGGACGGTGAGGAACGTCCTGAGGTCCAGCACAGCCTCAGGACCACTGCTGTGAAGTCCACTTAAACGTGGACTCGGCTCCCAGCTAAGATGAAGCAACCGCGCGCAGATTCTCGGGGAGTTTCAACCCGTCCACGTTCAAGGACGAGGAGGAGGGGCCCGTACCTGGTTTCGCCCTCAGAAGGCTGCCCCTTGGTGTGGTCAATCACATGCATCTGAGGGATGTCAGGAGCAAAGATCTGGACCTCGGCCCCCGCACGGCTCAGATGAACCAGTATCCTGCACAGGAGGGAATCAGGCCAGACTCTGACATGTGCCTGGCCCAACTTTACCTGCCACCGGGTGTTTAAAAACAGGGTTTTAGGTGACTGACAGGTATACACTTCTCACATAGGT
Organism: Balaenoptera ricei; assembly: GCF_028023285.1. Taxonomy (NCBI): domain Eukaryota; kingdom Metazoa; phylum Chordata; class Mammalia; order Artiodactyla; family Balaenopteridae; genus Balaenoptera; species Balaenoptera ricei. The sequence continues at coordinate 159,947,547 of NC_082642.1, read as the reverse complement.
TAACAACCTCCTTGCTTTGCAAAAAGTCACGATTGGCTTGCTAACGACCCAAATGCCCTCTATTTGAGTTTGCTGTCACTGAACTGGCCTGTGGAGACCTGCTAGCCTCCCCAAGCTCCCTTTACAAACCAGGCTGTAGGGATGGGTGACCCGGCAACTATCACAGCCTGGATGTCTGCATTCCCAGGCTCCTTTTGGGGGTTCTTCCTCCCATGGGCCAACTGACAATGGCCTCGAGGGGTTGAGGAGGGCTTTTGGTCTCCAAAGTAAGTTCAGTTCCTGGTCTCCCCAACCTTCCCCTCATGGGGGTGTGAGACACACAGGCGACCCTGGGGGCTTCTGACGATGCCAGCATCTACCAAGGGTTGCTCTGCGGCAGGTCCGAGTCCAAACACTGGCACGAAATCTGTCCCTGGCAGTGCTGTCACTACCCACTTCCAGAGAGGGAGGAGACACGAGACCCCAAGACAGATCACAGCCGTTCCCTGGCAGGGCCGGGACCCCTGGACTTGGGTTCAGCTCCTCAGAACCTCGCGGGCACTCGACCTACAACTCCTCGCTCTGCCCAGGAGGTTTCAAGCTGCTGGCTATTCCTCGTCTCCTCCTCTCTCCTGCCCCACCCCGCTCAGCCCCCCTCAGGAAACTCCTGGCCCTCTCCACCCACCAGCCCAGCACGCTCCGAAGTTCCCTCTCTGTCCGGCCACCGCCAGCACACGCTGGCCACGCCCAGCGGCCACCCCCAGCCCCCAGCCTCAGGCTCCTCCCCGCGCTTGGGAGGGGCGTGCTCCCCAACCACTACCTAACCCTCCCCTTCCACTAACTCTGAACCTGACAGCCCCTACAGTCCTGCTCGCAGGAACTTTTAAAATAAATCAGTCAAAGGACAGACCACTCGGCAACAGCTGACAGGCTACCCCAATGACATCTGTCTACAGCGAGGTCACTGCACAGCCCTTAAAAATCATGCCGTAAAGACGAAAAAGAGCTCTCTCTGATTTCCAACACGCAGGACCGTGTGATACCAATGTTTACAACACGTGGGTGCGGAAAAACAGCAGAGTAGATGTAAGTGGCTACCACTGTGTGACAGCATCACAGATGATACTAAAAAGCTCATTTTGTGTCTCCCTGTACGTCACACGCATTGAGTTTAAACGTTGTCCTTCGCGCCTCCCTGAGTCTCGTCCAGCAGGCCTCTCTCTCTGCCTCCCTAACCAGCAGGAAGGCTTCTCCGAACGGTTCAGGAAAAGGGGGACCGCCCCTCCCGCGGGCGAGCCCCCCAGGGGCTTACGATGAGGCCTCGTGGAGCTCCGTCCCGTCGTAGACCCCGCATCCGGACAGCACCTGCGGGGATGGAGGGCCGGTCACGGGGGTCACGCGGTCCACCGTGCGGGCCGACCGCCTCCAGCGGGGGGGAGGGGCCGACCTGGAGGGGAGGGAGGTCAGCGCCAGGGAGGCGGTGGGCGGCGGAGGGGCCGCCCGCGGGCACCGGGAGGGTGGGAAGGCCGACCTCGGCGACCCGCCCCTCGTCCCCACGCCCCGCCCGTCCGCTCACCACTGCGACCCTGGCCACGGGGCGCGGCGCGGAGGCGTGGAGGGCCGCGCGCGGAGACGGCGCCGGTCCGCCGAACGGCAGCGGACGCAGGCCGGGGCGCGGCGCGAAGGCGGGAGTCAACGCCAGCCTGGACGCCACCAGAGCCCGGATGGCCGCCATCCTTCGCGAGGACACCGGGGTCGCAGGGTCACGGTGAGCGGGAGCGCGCCTGCGCACAGCCGCCGCCCTGCCCGCGAGCGCGCCGGTGGGCGGGGCCGCACCTGCGCAGTCGCCCGTGGCTCGCGCTCAGCCCGGCAAGGGCGCGTGGCTCTGCAGTGGGTCCGCGCGGCTTCGGATACCGTCCACGTCCCGCCCCGCGGGGGCGTCGCCGGGTGGCGCGCAGGGTCGCGGTTGCCGAGAAGCGCTGCGCTGAGATACGGGCTCTGGAAAGTTAACTTCAGTGTCGTCATGAGGCCTCAACGTGACTCCGCGACACCGAGTGGCCGGCGCCCAAGTGTCCAGTTCTCATCTGCGCCCCCCTTTCCCGGCCGCTGAGTCCGGGCCGGAGTGAGGCCCTCCCACTGCAGCGGTCCGGCGCCACTACCCCTGCTGCTCTTCGCGTTTCTATTGACGTGGGTCCTTTTGTAACCCAGCTGGTTGTGGAGAGGAAAGGCCAGGTATGAGGCCAGGTCTTTGCAGAGAAAGAGGTTTATCATGGGGGGGGGGGGCCCAAGCAAGAACGGACGTAGAGGTCCGATGCAAAGCTCACATCTGTGTCCCCGAGGGCTGCTGAGGGGGTATTTATCAGGAAGTAGGGAGCAAGAAGGGGAGGGGGCTCGGATATGATTGGTGGAAAGTAAGTGTAAGTTTCAGTGTCAGTATCAAGAGCTCTCCTGCGCAGGCGCTGGGGCTGCTTGTTAAGCCTCTGACTGGTCGCGGGTGCAAATTGGCGGTCCCGGGTGTAACATGCAGTGGGGTTTTGGCCCGTGACGTCAAAAGGTCACTATTGTAGTCCCCCGGTCTAGTCCTTCAGTGTGGCTGCGCAGTGCTCAGTCGGCGGGGCTGTCAGCAAGTTTGTTTCCCTGGTCCTCTGCAGAAGGAGCTTGGTGTTCTCTGTGTCATTTTGTTTCTACCTCGTGGGCCGTATAACTCACAAGTGGAGATTTCAGTCCATGCCTGTCTTTGGATCCTTCCTCAATCTTGAGGGATGAGGGGTGACCACCGCTCTAGCTGCTTTCTGCTGCTAAGGATGAAGGCCCAGCAGGGGCTTGAGGAATGAAACAGTTTGGCGTCTAGCTGTACACATTCTAGGGTATTCAAACTGGACTATTGGAGGTGTTGGTATGCCCCCAATTCAGGGTTGACACGACAGAGGCATAATCTGGTGGCCTGCAGTCTTTGAGAGACAAACTTGACATGGAAGTTAAGAATTATAGGCCCAACAGAAGAATCAGTAGCGCTGTGACTCAAGGAAGTGTCAGTGGATGGAGTAAATGGCCGACTTACTGGGGAGAAAGCCCTTTATAGAATTCCATGCCTCCGGGGCGCGATTACCAATGCTGTGTCACCAGCTGGCCTGTTGGTGTTATTTCCTTTACACTGGGTGGTATGTGGTATTTGTCCACACGCACCAGCAGGTGTTGCAGCCACACAGACGCCGCCTTGTTCTGCCACGGGGTAACCGAAGGCTGTTCGGTTATCCATTACTACCTTGGCTATGGAACTCACCATGATCGTCAGTCAGTCTAGCTAGAGGCTGGCGTTTTGGCCAGTTCCTCCACTGAGGCAGGTAGATTTTGAAGGGTGGCCTCGTGACAGGCACCCCCGTCCCCGTGGGGCTGCTCATCCTGGTGCTAAGCCCGTGCCCGTGACTATTAAGTCTGAGGCCGCCTCCCTTTTGTCTGCTCTCCTGGGGTGGACGTGTTACCGACCCTTTTGAGTCGGGCACCAATAAGCATCCTTCTGCCCAGTGTCACTCGCACCAGTAGACAGAGACCAAGTTCAGTTGAGAAGCAAAGGAAAGCTGTATTCTTTGATCAAAGAATGGAGAGATGGGAGCTTGCTCTATAGCACAGGGTCTCCCCTGAAAGGCCCAGGGGCGGTGCTGCTTTATAGGGTTCTGGCAGAGGGAGGGGTGGAGTCATTGTGGGTCAGGCGGGTGCAGCACTTCTGCGCACGGCTCACCCAGTCGGGCTGTCAGGCAGAGCCGCTTTGCACTGGGAACACTAATCCGACATGTTAGGTGGGAAGCCTCTGCACGAGGCCCCCTACAGGCAAGTAAAAGTAGAATAAACACAAAAGAGGTTGGACGGTATCACCTGGATTCCATCCTGTTTTTCCCGGGGACCCCAGTGGGCTTTGCTGGGGACATTTCCTTTAGGTTTTGGCTCTCTGGGCCCCACAGAGGAACACACATCCTCCTGACGTCCACATCGTCATCCATGTGTGTTTCTGCAGAGGCCAGCGAGCTGGGGCCAAAGATGAGTTAGTGGCACATGAGTGACGTGAGAATGGGGCCAGCTTGTAGGGTCTGGTGAGCTGCAGGCTTCTTTGTTTGGGAGCCTATTACACCAACTCTTATTTTGGTGTGCTTGAACCCATTTTTGCCATTTGATGGGCTCTTGGTAGGCAGTGTGTTCTAAGGCCCTCCAGGCAAGTTGGGAGTATCCTTGGAAGGCTTGACCATCTTTGGTTTGGGTCAGTTCCTCTTCTGGCTCATTTTAGATTTCTCCACAGAATAGTTACAAGTTGGAAGGTTATAGTTTTCAGTGGCTCCCACTTGCTAGGGTGTCCTGGCTTGTGGATGAACGGTGGTCCGAGCTCTGTAGGGAAGCATTTAAGTACATCGTTAAGTGAACTCTAAAGGGTGCAAAGGGAGGTCAAATTACACGAGAATTTTGCTTCGGGAGTGGGTATTAGGGTAGCCTCTAGAAGAACGTCAAGGTTATATTATTTAGTCCTCCTTTAATCATTAGTGGGGGAGCCTGGGAGAGGGCTGGCAGGGCTGAGTGTATCTTTCCCCAACTGGGGGTTAGGATGACAGACCCCACTGCCTTTCACCCCCTGCTGCAGTGGCTTTTGAGAGGTGAGTCAGTGTTTGTGTCTCAAGCTCGGTGTGTGACAACCCCTGGCAGGAAGATGGGAGGAGGAGAAAAACAGGGTCCATCCCAGTTCCTTTCAGGACCACGGGGATAGTTTACAGGTGAGTTATTTGCATCTGAAAATACAAGACTATCAATGTATTTATTTTCTACCTTAATACCCAAGAAGAGAAGAGGCTCTGATAGACATCATCATATTTACAAAGGAAATGACTCCATCCCGAGATAGCACATGCGTTTCATAAGCAGATAGAAGAGCACACGGCCCCACCAGACTAGCAAGAACCTGCCTGCCATCCATCCTAATAATGGTCCAGTGACTCGTGGCCGCACCTCTGGTGACCTGCAGGCTAGGGCCTGTGTCCTGACCCTGGAGGCCGTAGCTACCAAGGGACCAGGGGCCTGGCTGTGATCTAGGCTGCCCTCACAGTGACCCTTCCCAAGGGGCGTCACAGGATGGAGTCTTCCTCTCAGAGCTGGCCAGCAGGTCTGATGGGTCTCCCTGGAAAGCCTGCCCAGGCCCAGCCCCAGGCCCCTCTCCAAGGTCAGAGTCAAGCAGATGTTCCCTGCCAGACCCTGTGCAGGGACGACGGGGCTGGCAGCCTAGGCTGGGGCCGTGAGGGCGAGCCACCTGCCCTGCTCACCTGTTCCCTGGCACACAGGTGCCAGCAAGGCAGGTGGCCCTGATCCCCCAGCATGACAATCATACATTACAAACATTTCAAATTCAGAGATCAGACTTAATACCTACATTGTAGAAATACACATCTTTTTCATCTCTAAAATTATCAAAACTTTATATTAAAAACATAAAAACTCATACAAAGTTTGAGTCTATACATGTGAGCCCATTCACCTCTCTGCAGGGTGCTTTTGGTGGCAGACACTCCTGGGCCCTGGGTGCCAAGCCCGTGCCTGCCAGGGACCCGTCAGCTCACACACTGCCCCCGTGGCCGCGTGTGGTTCTTGCAGAAGAGCGAGTCCTGGTGACAGTGCCCTTGCGTCCCGGCTGCCCCCTGCGGTGGAGGTCCCACCTTGCCCAACATCCCAACCGAAGCCAGCAGGGCTGCAGGCGGCCGGCCCTAGGCCAGCGGCCCGTCTCCATCCCCAGGTCCTCTCCTGAGCAGGTGCAGGCTGCTGTCATCGTCCTCGGATGCATCTGCTTCCTCCTCGCTGCCCGGTGGTTCCGAGGGCCGCTTCAGGCCCCGCTGCTTAGAAACGGCCAGAGCGTACTGCATATTGTAGCGGTTCCAGTCGCAGCTGCCGAGGGCACACGGGACTCACATCAGTAAGACCGACGCTGAGGCCTTCTGTCCCCACATCAGACAACACAGGGAGCGGCCCTGGCGTGGAACCAACTGGAACCTGCTGGTGCCAGTGAAAGCCCCGCCCTGCCCATCAGCCACTCCTGAGACACGTACAGTTTGGAGACGTCGTCCCAGTGGCGCTGGATGCTCTTCTGCAGGAACTGAACTGCCGGCAGCAGTGTCCCCACTCTGGAAAGGAGACGTCCCTCAGCGTGGCGGCCACTACCAGGCCACCCGGACCTGCTCCGCGCTGTGCGCTTGTGAAAGCCTCCCCTGGTCTGCGCATCCACACAGACAGCTGGCCCAGTGACAGGTGGCCAAGGGGGCGGGCGGGTCGTACCTGGACTTGAGCTGCTGTCCGTGGACCATAAGCAGTTTCTGAGTCCATATGAGGTAGAATTCTAGATGGCGAGACTCTTCGAAGGATGAAGCTAAAAATTCCAGCACCTTCTCCACGTACAAGTCAGGCAGGGAGGAGCTGATGACCCCAACTGGAAGAGAAGGAGGAAAGTCCCACTCAGCCCGCGAAGAACCTGTCAGGAGAGACGCGCTCACAGCTCTGCACGTGCAGAGACCCGGCCGTCGCGTGTGGCCGCAGGGCCCCCTCGGCCCCGCGGGCCTCCCCAGCCCTGGCCCGGGCTCACTCTCGTCCCAGGGCACCGACTCCAGGGCCTCCTGCAGCAGCTTCCTCTCGTTGAGCCGGAAGGCCATGAGGATGGCCCTGGTGAAGTCCCGCTGGCACAGCGCCGCCCGGATCTGCGCAGGCGTGACGCTGGTGTCCAGCTCGAATGGGTCAAAGAGCATCCGGGCGTCCAGGGAATAGATAAGGAGCCCCTCGGTGGTGGTGGCCGCCCAGCAGCGCCCTGGGAAATCAAGCAGACTTAACAAAGGCTTCCTGAACGCTTATTTCCGCTTTTCCCCATTTTTTGAAGAACAGGTACTGAATACGTCCCCGGGGTCCTGAGTGCAACAGGGGGGAGGGAGCCTGGGGGACGCCGGCCCCTTGGGAAGGAGCGCCCCGTGAGGATCAGCCCGCTGCAGCCCCGTCCTGCTCCCTCCCCTGCCCGACACTCCTGGGTCCGCCGACAGGCACACGGGCAGGGCGCTCAGGGCAGGTGCCTACCTCCCCGCTTGGAAGCTGGGCGTGTCTGAAGCCACAGCTTCCATGGCCGTCCGCCAGCGGGGACAAAGATGGCCACGTCTTACCCCCGGGGGTCGGCGGTGCCCAGAGCCGGCCAGAGGCTCCATGCTGCCCTCGCCCCGGGAGCGGGCTGACAGGCCCACTGTGCACACCGCAGGCCCGGAAGGCCATCGGGACCAAGCCCACCCCTCCCACATCAGTGACCCGACAGCCAGTGCGCACCGGTGGGAGAGAAGCGGAGCGAAGTCACCCTGATCTCAGGTTTGAAGTGCCGGGAGCTCATGTCACCTGGGAACAGAGGCACCGCCCGTCACAGGGCAGCACGTCCCTCACCACTCGCCCCACAAAGGGAGGCCCGCCCTGCGGACCCAGCGGGAGCAGCAGCCCCGTGTCGGGGCCTCAGGTGCTGCGTCGTGGGCGCTGCCGGCCTCCACGGACGAGCCCTCAGGGCGGCCGCTCTCTGGGCTCCGGCCTGGCCAGCAGCCGGCGTGTCTGTTCCGGAGAAAAGCCCTGCCCAGCCCAGGCTGCGAGGCAGGTGGTTCCAGCCCCTCAGGGCCCTCAGGCCGGGGAGGCTGCCAGCCCGACACTGGGCTCGCCCTGAAGCCCCCCCGGGGGCAGGTGCAAGGCACAGGGCTGGGCACCGGCCAGATGCCCAGCCACTCGCAGGGGGGACCCCGCGCCCTGGCCACCAGCGCCAGAGTTCCTGGACGTCAATCGCTGCAGCCCCGACGAGAGCGACACCGCCCGCCATCCCCCAGGAAAAGCACGTGGTGAGCAGGGCGGCCTGCCGCGCCCTGGCCCGGGGGCCACAAGAGGACCCTCTGCTCACCCTTCTTTACGCCCGGCAACGGTATCGTGACCCCGCCCTCCTCCGTGGCGTCTTGGTCAATGAGCGCCAGGTTGCCAAACTCTGTCATTTTCCTTCGGTTCAAAAATTCCTAAAGGGCGAAACCCGGACATCTCACTGCGGGAGGTGCAGGGAGGGTACGCTCGTCTGCCCCACCTCCCTCCTGTGCCGCCAGCACAGGCTGGGGGGCGGCCAGCCCTGCCTGCAACCCCACGGGGCACACGGAGCCTGAGACAGGACAGGGCAGCGCCTCCCCCGGGCTCCCGCGGCCCGCCCCGTGGTGGGCGGATTCTCTAACCCGACAGCCGAACGAAGGGCGCGCGTGAGCCTGCGAGGAAGCCGCACGTGGGGTGGCGTCTGCTGCCACCTGCCACAGCCCGTCCTGCCGCGCGTCGCCGGGGACATGACGAGGACAGCCCACCCCGGAACACCCAGGCGGGCGGGCTTACAGCCACACGCAGATGCCCCTCGCCCGGCAGGGGAGCCAGAGCAGGTGAACCCGGGCAGGCGCACCTGTCCAGAGGCCCCCCCCCCCCCAGGTCCCCGTGGAGCCGGGGCGTGAGCAGGGCCATGGGCGAGGCCGGGCAGCCCCGGACGTTCGCAGCAGGGACCACACAGGGGTCCCGTGCAGCCCCCCGGGCCCTGCTCTGCGGCCTTGCAGCACTCGCTCACCTCCATGGCGTCCAGAGAGAGGTTGCAGGAGATCTCGAACTTCTTCCTGAGAATCTGCTCCTTGACGTGATAGATGCACACAAACTTGGACATCCCTCCCGCCAGGATACTCTGGCCGTCCGCAGAGTAGCACAGAGTGGTGAAGGCCCTGCGCAGAGGGGACGTGGACTCAGCTGCCACCCAGAGGCGAACAGCACCCTCCCCGCCATCCTCCAGGGCTCTGGCCTAAACCCTGCGGGGTCAGAACCCGTGGCCCAGTCACCAGGCTCCTTCCGGGCAGCACGGCGCCTGGAGGAGGGGCAACGCTGCAGCTTCCGAGAGGCAGGGCGGCTCCCAGAAGGGCCGCGGGGAGGGGGAGGGGGAGGCCCACCCGCCCCGCTCACAGCGGCGCTCACTGCCCTGCTGGCTCACAGGACTCGAGACGGTGACCTTGGATTGGGCAGAGGATTCTTAGATACAACACCGAGAGCACAAGTGACAAGGGAAAAAATATACAAGTGGGCCTTTGTCACAATTAAAAACGTGCTTCAAACAACACCTTCGAGAAAGTGGAGACGAGCCACAGGAGGAAGAAGATGAAGATACTTGCAAAGTTTATATCTGATGAGGGTCTCATGTCTCAAGTACACAAAGAGCTCTTACAACTCAGCAACACAGACAGACAGCCCATTAGAACAGGCAGATGCTCTGAAGAAAAGTTCCCCAAAGCCCACACACAAATGGTCCACCGGCATGTGAAAAGATGCCAAGAACTGCATTGCTCAGGGAAACGCAAACCAAAACCATGAGGCACCAGCTCACACCCACCAGGACAGCTGGGATTTTTAAAAACAGGCAGGAAGGAGCATTGCTAATAATGTGGGGACAGCGGAAGCCCCTGCCCTGGGGGGATGTAAACTGTGCAGGCTCCTTGCAAAACAGTCTGGCGGGGGGGTTCCTCAAAAGGTGAAACAGAGTCACCGGTGGGCCCGGCAATGACACTGGCAGGGATGCACCCGAGAGAACTGAAAACGGGCCCCCAGATTCTGGTCCTCGGGGTGGGAGGATGCAGAAGCCTGTTCATCCACACGGACCCCGCCAACACCCTGCTCCCTCCGGGAGGGGCCCCCGCTGAGGAGCTCCTGGGCTCCGGGACAGCCCCACCGAGCACGCACTTCCCCTTGGCCGAGTGCTTGGCAGTGATTTTGTCCAGCTCCTTCCTTCCCGTCTTGAGGTCGTGCCTGCCCTCGATGGAGCCCGTCTGCACCGCGCTTTCGGGGTCCCAAAAGGTGATCTGCGAGTTCAGCGTGGCCACAGCCAGCTCGGCACCGTCAGGGCGAAAGGTCACGGCCAGAGCTGAGAAGAGGCGCGGAATTAGGGCCGAGGAAGACCCTGGGCTCCGGGCGATGGGCCACACTGAGCTGCCCTCATCCCGGCACCCTGAGTGCCTGGGGGCCGCAGGACGTGCACAAGGCATAACCGAGCAGGGGCAGCCAAGTGGAGGGCTCTGGGCGGGAGGCGTCACATGGAGGTCACGGGCAGGCTAGAGACAGACTAGCTGGAGGCGGGGGTGGTACAGAGGCCCCCAGAAGACGCAGGGGGCCAGTGGCTAAAAGCCTGAATCAGAGCCGGGTCGGGTGGCAGGAAGCAGAGACCACCACAGAGACCACAAGCCCCGGGGCCAACGACCGGGTTCCGTGAGGGCCAGACACGGGCAGCTCGGTCTTCGCCATGACCCGTCAGCTCTGCAGCCCGGCGGGCTGCGCACCAGGACGCTTTGCCCCCGAGCGCGGGCAGTGGGGCTCCAGGACAGGGCCTCGCGCCCAGGAAGCAGCAGGAAGCTGCTACAGCAGGGCCCCCGGCTTGCTCCCCTGGGGGAGCCCGATGCCAAGTGACAAAACCAGGCCGCCAACCCTAACAGCCCACGGCGCTTGGAGCCCTGGGTTTATCCAACCACGCGCCCGAGACCGGGCCTTCCCCCCAGTGCCCGGGTGCCGCTTACCGTCGGAGGTGAGGGCCAGCGTCTCTGTGGTCCTCCAGCTGTCCGCCATGTCCCACAGACGTACCGTCCTGTCCCAGGAGGCGCTGGCCAAGACCGACTTCATTGGGTTAAAACACAGACCACTGATGGGCCCCTCGTGGCCAGACAAAACCTACGGCCGTTCAGAAAAGAGCTCTGAGGACGACAGACGCCCAGCGGGCCACCCCGGGTTGCACAGGCCGTGGCCGCTGGGCTGCGGTGTGGGCCAGGAAGGGGAGCCCACCCAGGAAACGTGTGTAAACGGTGCTGCCCGTGCCTGGGATGTGACTCTGTCCCCCACTCCTCTCAGGTCAGCCAGGCCCCCTCCCCACCCCAGCCCCTGGCCAAGAGCGCAGCTCCTGGACTCGCGGCCCTTACGTCAAGGAGCCTGCCTGTCTGCATGGACCAGATGAGGATCTCAAAAGAGTCCTGGGCCCCAGCAGAGACGATGTCCCCGCTCGAGTCCACGGCCACACAGGAGAACTGGGTGGGGCGCGGGGACGTGAAGGTGCGGAAGTTGCGGTACCTGCGGGAGGACAGCCCGGTCGGGACGGTTCCGGGGCCCACGAGCTCTCGTGGGCCTCACCCTGTGTCTGACCGACGAGCCCAGAACCCTCAGCCTCGCTCTCACAGCCCAGCACACGGGGAGAGGCTGCGGGGCAGGCATCCCCGCAGGAAGGTCACCTGTGAAGGTCAAAGGCGCGCACGGTCCCGTCCATGGAAGAGGTCACGATGACGTAGCCAGTGGTGGTGAAGGTCACGCCGGTGACCCCACTCGAGTGCTCCGTGAAAGTGATGAAGCAGAAGCCACTGAGGGTGTTCCACACCTTGACCTGTGGCGGGTAGCGCCACGGCTCAGGACACCCCACGGGGGTGCCCCTGCGAGCGAGGACTGGGGGGCTGCGGGGGGGCAGCCTCCCACATCAGAGAGCAGCTGCTGGCACCATGGACCCCTTAGACGCGCCCAGAAAACCGAGCCAAAAAGGGGGAAACAGACGCCCAAAGCCTCTCCACTCAGACCGGGCAAGTCTGCAAACGGCTTCCCGGGAAGCCAGATGAGGCCGGTGGGCTCTAGAGCTCCAGGCTGAACCCAAGTCAGGGCCTGGCCACGGTGCTGCACCCCGCCTCAGCCAGACCAGCAGAACGGGGACAGGACCCCTCCGGCTCCCCCTCGCCACCCCCGCGGCCCACCTTGCTGTCGTCCCCGCCGGTCACAATGTACTGCCCGTCGGGGGAGTAGGCCAGGGACACCATGCTGTTGAAGTGGCCCTGCTGCTTGAGCACGTAGGACTCGCTCTGCCACTCCCACACCAGCAGCTGGCCCAGGCCTGCGGGGCACACGGGGACTGCTCGTGACACCGCTCGCCCGTCTCGGCCTGAGGCAGGTGCCGTCAGCCTCCACCTGAACGAGGGGCCCCAGCACGGAGACGCCAACCTCCCGCGTCACCCGCCAGAGGCCAAGGCGACAGGCCAGGTGCTGCCGAGGGAGGCCAGGATTCAGGCGGCAACGGGACTCAGGACTCAGAGGAGCCTTTGTGCAGGAAGTTTCAGCGGCTGCTCCTTCGTAGTGAGCCACCTGGCTGCTGGCCTGGCGCGGCACCTTGGGGGGAGGCGGGATGGCCGGCAGGCTTCCTGGAGGAAGAGTCCCCCTCCTGTCCTCACAAACCCAGGTACCAACCTGAGCACCCGAAGGCGATCCAGTCCCCAGAGCCGTTGATGGCGATGGACGAGACCCTCTGATCTGAGACGCTGCGGAGAAACGCGGGGCTCGGTCAGCACAGCAAGGGCCCCCATCCCTTCCCCGGGGTGGCCGTGCGAGGGAGGACAGGGCCAGGTCTCCCTGCTAGCAGCACCCACTTCCTCCCCACCCGTTTACTAGACACAGACGATTCACTTCACTGAGTGCATCAGAAAACCCAGAGTTTTCTTGCCCCGCGTTCAAAACCTCGAAGCTGCGTGACTTCGGGAAACCAGTACTTTTAGTTTTCTCAACGTTCCAAAGATGCAAGAGAAGAAAAATGAGAACAGGAAATAAAAACAATGTGATCTACACGTGGAACCAAAGCTCCCTCTGACTGGGGGGTGGATGGGGCCCAGGGGGCTGCACGTCTGAGATGGGGGCAGGGCAGCAGCGTCCCCAATCTCTCTAATCCAGGACAGAGGAAGGGGCAAGTGTCCTGGGAAGCCATCCGTGTGGCTGGACGGGCCTCCTGGCCACTCCACGGCCCTCGGTCCAGACGGGCACAGCACGGCTTCCACCTTCCCCCACTGCCCGCCGGCGGACTGAGAGAGAGCGTGCGCGCGCGCACACACACACACGCATGCACACACATGCATGCACACACGTGACCACACAGAGCAGAGTCGTCGCTGACCTCAGGGAGTGGATGAGGTTGAACTCCGGGAGCTCGTGAAGGTGGAAGATTCCGGAAGCAAAACCAGTGACCAAGAGGTGGACCTTCTTGTGATACGCTGCAGCTGTCAGATGGTTGAAATCCCCTTCTTTATTGAAGAAGTACCTAAGCAGGCAGGAACACAAGAACTGTGGGAAGAGGACCAGAGAGCTCAGCTGGTCCCACAGCCCCACCCCGACCCCCAGGGCACGCAGAGAGAGGGCAGCCTCACAGCGCTGCCCTCATCCTGAGGACGACCCACCACGTCCTCACACTCGCAGCTCTGCGCTCCCAGCTCCTGACCCTTGGTCTGCCTGGGACCGCACTTCCCCAGGTACCCCCGACTCCTCACCCGCCCGCCCCCGCCTGGGGCCCCGGGGCAGGAATCACAACGCGCCCCAGAGGGCGCAAGGCCCACCCCGTGCAGGCGGGAGACCTACTTGGCCACCCGCGAGTACTGCACTTTCCCCCGCTGCTCCTCGGCAGCCGGGGCGGCCTTCCCGCGGATGGTGGTCTCCCTCTCCGCCCCGTCCTCGTCCTCGTCCTCGTCCGCGCCCTCCCTCTGCAGCAGGTCCGCCTTCCAGCCCGCGGGGGCTTTCAGCCTCAGGCCCTCAGGGGGGGTGTCACACTGCCACACGCACAGGGCGCCGTCCTGGCTGAGTGTGTACAGCTGCGGGGGGAGACGCGAGAGCCTGGGTCGCCCTGACCCCCAGCCCACGGCGGCCCAGGCTGCACAGGCACCTCCCAAGCCTGCCCCGGCTACCGCGGCCCCAGCCTCCCCAGGGAGCCGGGAGCAGCCTCAGGGGAGGGCCCAGCGCCCACTCGAGGCTGTGACCGGGGACGTACGTCCAGGCTGCTGGACTCGAAGAAGCAGCCCACGATGGCGTCCTTGTGTCCCCCCAGCGCGTAGTAGATGAGGTTGTCCCACCGCTCGGCCCCAAACACCCACGTGGACATGTCTTTGCTCCCGACCGCAAAGCACCTGGGGGACGGGGAGTCACAGCTCAGCCTCGGGCGTGCAGGTGTCAGCCTCCCCGGGGGGTCCCCGGGCACAGGGGAGACGCCCAAGGCTCCAGGCGGGGACAGCTCTGGTCTGCTGCCTCCACCTGTGCTTCTCCCGGGACCAGGAGCCTCACTGCACGTGTGTCACCATCCCTCCGAGCAAAGCAGTCTCTTGGGGGGCAGCCCATGGGAGCCTGAGAACCGACCACTGAGCCCGTGGGGGGCTGCCTGGGGACCCTGCTCTTCACGCCTCCCTGACCCACCCTCGATCCCAGGACCCGTGGAAGGGCAGGAAGGCTTGGCTACGGGGCGCCCGGTCCTCCCCGCAGACCCACCCCCGAGGAGCCCACCCGCGTCTCCAGCGGACGCACTGCGCGCCTGGGGGCTGCGCGCCCCGCACTGTGGCCAACCACGTGCGAACAGCCCGCCTGGTGCATGAAGTGGCAGCCGCCACCAGCCTCCCCTCCCGCTCCCGGCGCACAGAACCCAGGCAGCGGGGACGCAGCCAGCCCCTCTCAGGGACGGCTGGGCGGCGCCCGCCAGCTCCCCTCCTGCCCGCAGCTGCCCTGGAAGCTGGGCCACCGCATGCTGGCTTGTCGCGGTCCTCATCCAGGGCCGCGCTCTGCTCTGGTTTCCGGTGACAAGGGCCAGACAGACCTGACTCAGACCCAGGAGCCAGGCCTGCACCCTGTGCCACATGAGGCGTGTGAGAGACCATTTGAAAACAAGACGGGGATGCGACAAGTCACCCCGAGTTCCCCAACAAGGTGCTGTTTACAGGTTCCCCTCAGGCCCCTCCTATGCCCAGCCCCACCCCAACCAGGCCTCACCGGGAGTCGTCTGTCCAATCAATGCATGTGGTCTCATCGTACGGCCCAAAGTAGGTTTTGTCCAGAACAAACGCGTTGAATTCCCGCTTCCTCCCAGGGGCGTGGTACATCTGAGCAAGGTTGCCTTTGGTGACAACAAATTTCCTGCCGCAGAAACGGGTGCCATCAACATCCAACGCCAGTGAGGGCCCCGAGCCCAGCGCAGAGCTCCAGAGAGGGCCGCTCTCCTGCTCCGAGGCCAGCCCTACAGGCGGCAAACCTGGGGCCCTAACCCTGCCTCTCACGGGCCCCGAGTCCCCCCTTCTCCGGGCGGACAGAGTCAGGGAAGAAGTGGACAGACCCCGGGCCCTGCCACACCTCTGCCCCGGAGCAGAGCCCCCTCAGGTGTTCCCGTCGGCCCAGGGGGCGGTCACGAAGGCCAGGCCAAGCTCAGACAGCCCTGGGTGGAACCGAACGCAAGACACAGACAGGCCCTGTGACAGGACCCGGGCGCGGTCCCTGCCCAGGACGCCTTCTCCGGGGTCCCTGAGGGTGGACGTGGGGCGGGGCTCACGGCTGACTGCTGGAGCCGCCCCTTCCACGGCACAGCCGGCCAGCGTGGGTGTGAGCAGCCGGGACAGCCCCCCTTCCCACAGCCCTGGAGCCCAGAGCAGGCCCGGGACTCGCCACGTCCTCCTGCCAGCGGGGGTCAAGGCCAGGGTCGGTGCCGCTCAGCACCAGGGCTCCTTCATGACCCCGCTGTCTGGGGGCACAGCTTCCCTGGAGACGGTTTTGGACAAGAACCTGCAGAACCTCCCACTCGAGGTGTGAGCACCAGCCCCGGGGGAGGAGAGGAGGGGCCTGTGCAGCCCGGATCCAGAGGGGGACCCAGAGGGGCGCGGGCTCAGGGACTGCCTGTGGCCGCCGCGGTGACGTCCGAGCCCACCAGGCGCGAGGGAGCCTGCAGCTCGACAGTTCCCATCCCGCCCGCAGCTGCGTACCTGCCATCGGGGGAGAAGGAGACGCTGTGCACAGCGCCCTTGAAGTGGAAGCGGTGCAGCACGGCCCTGCAGACCAGGCTGGCGAGCAGCGCGTCGCCCCCTGCGGGAAGGGAGAGCAGAGCGAGGCCCCGCACGTCGCACGCAGGCATCAGGTCGTGAGGCCCGGCCCCGCGGTGCCGGCGGCACACGACCAGGGAGGACACCCCGCGTGCCCGCCCGAGGCCCACCGGGGCCCCAGACACGGAAGCAACCGAGGGAGGCGAGGGGACCATGAGGGCCTGGACCCCCAGGGGTCTTAGTGTCGGCCTCGGGTCAGCTGGACACCCGCCCCACCTGCCCCGCAGTCACCACCCCATGCCGTCGCCACCTCTCGGCCGAGGGCGGTTACCTTCATCGACAATGATGGCGAGGCGGCCGTCCGGGGACAGCCCCACACACTTGATGTTGTACCGAGTGGCCAGAGGCAGAGTGTCGGACTTGTTGCTGGGAGACAAAAAACCAGAGCTGCGCTGCTGCTCTGGTGTCATCGGGCGGGGGTGGGGGACCGGGCCAGCCTGGACCAGCAGCACCCACCCTGCACCTGTCTCCCCGCCCCCCAGAGCCCCGGACTCCTCAACCGCCCCTCCCTCGAGAGGGAGAAGAAATTAGACAACGCCCTGGAGAAAATTTCGCTAAGCATGTAAAATCCTTAAAAGGGGGTTTCGAACGTGTCAATTTTGCTTCCAGGACCTCATCCTGAGAGGACCCTGGAAACATATAGTCAGGAAACCAGAAACAATCCAGCTGTCCAACGGGAGGGTGAGCTCAGGGACAGCATGCCCGGTAAAGCTTTTTGCAGAAATGCAAAAACACAGAAAAATGGAAAGCTAAGTAAAAATAAACAACCACCGGATTACATCCTAATTTTGTTCTTTATTATATAGTGCCACCACGTGGTCATTCCTCTAGATAGCCCCGTCACCATCGACACCAGTGATGACCCCGCCAGCAGCTGGCCCTGGGTGCAACCTGCACTTCAGGAAACAACTCGCAAGCAAGGCAAGTACTACGGCCCCATCTTACAGACTCGGAAACGGAGGCCTGCAGAGACCCAGGCAGCCTCTGCAACAGGAGGGTCTCGCCCAGGCCACACATGTCTGCAAAGGGGTGACAGCCTCCCCCCGAGAAGACAGAAACGGAGCCACGTGCTTGCTCAGCAGGAGACAGGGTGAACCTGAGCACACAGAGCTGGTCCCGGCGAGCACGCCGGCCGGACGGCAGTCCAGGGCGGCTCCCATGCCCCAGGCACCCCCTCCCAAACGTTTCAGCCAAGTGACACGCAGCTACTACCCTGAAGGGAAGATCAACAACCTCATCACATCGGGTTCAGCTGAGAGACTAGAAGGGAGAAACCGGGATCCCTACAGCCAGTCCCACTGCTGACCCATCGGCACTATGTAAATCCCGTAGCCCCCTATCAGGCGGCTCTGTCTCCATCGCCTGTTTAATAGTAACAGGTGTGCTATTAAATAGAGAGATGAGGAAAACACTGTGTTTCTACCTGCTGACTACAATGATCACAGCTGTTAACGTCATTTTAGTGAACTTACTTTTTTAGGTCAAACACAGTGACTCTGTTTCCCACGGGACTGATAACTGAATTTCCATCACACGTAAAATTTAAGTTTCCACACCGATAGACTGTCCCCAGCAAATTTGAAAACTGAAAAGAAAACAAAGCTGTCTTAACACAAAGAAAATACAACTCCGGGAAAGGGCTAAGCGAGGTCTCCGGTCAAAGAGATGGCGCAGAGACCCCCCCGCAGGCTCCCTGATCATTCCTGGGGTCCCGCTAGCCACCCCCCACCCCCCGGGACACTTCCTGGGCACCTACAAGGCCAGGCCCTGAGCAAGAGAGAGGAGGAAGTGAGCCCAGTCCCCAGGGGCCCAGAGCTCCTGCTGGGGTGGGTAAGGGGCACGGTGAGCGCAGGGAAGCCTCTAGACAGGGTGTCTGCCGGGTGGAGGACAGGACAGCACCCACGGTGCAGGAAGAGAACAGCTGTGACAATGGAACAGCGTCCCAAGTGCAGCCTGGGTTCAAGGCTTCCTGAACAGGGTAATCTGCTGCAGCCCATCCATTCAATCATTCATTCAACCATCAGCCGCCCTCAGGTTCCACGTCGGGCAGGCGGGCGATGGAGACAGAGCTGTGATTGCAAGGGCGCCATGCGGCACAGACAGCCAACCCCGTCGGCAGGAGAGGAACTTCAGAGGGTGGTCAGGGAAGGACCCTCAGAGGGGCCACCTGAGCTGGAACCCAGATGACAAGGAGCATCTGGAGCTGCAGGCGGGCAGGGCCCTGAGAACCCCAAGGAGGCCACAAGGAGAGTCCGGTCAGCCAATGTTTTAAGCAGAGGTGAACCATGATCGATCCCCTTTTTCGAAGGTCATGCTAAGTGACCCCGGGAGCCAGAGGAGATGCAGGGAGTCGGTGAGCCTTTGGTGCCATTCCACACAGAAGACAATGGTGTCGGAACTGGGGAGATGATCCAAGGAATGGAGAGCGTGGATGAAATCAGGCCCGAGAGGAGCTGGTCAGCGGGAGGTTTGGGTCACAGTGGGGAAGCAGTCTGAGCGGGAAGACCAGGTTGGGTGGGGGCAGCGTGGGTGTGGGGTGGAGCTGCTGGAGGCCCGCGCTGTGGCCAGGGCCAGACCAAGCCTGTAAGGAGCTGAGACCCGACGGAGGGGGAAAGGCCAGAGGCGGCGGCCCTGCGGAGGAACAGCCTTCAAGGGAGTGGCAGCAGCGGGCGGGGCCGCGCAAACGCCCAGAGCTCCAAACCCGCGGATGGCCCACTGTGCCAAGGGTCCCGAGAGGTGGGGAAGATGCAGAAGCGCTCCAGTGGGCTCGGCGCCTGTCCCCCCGCCCTCTGTCCCCTCGTGCTCCCCACGTCGCGCGCTGCGGGCTCCGGGAACCAGGACTTCCGTCCGGGCTGGTTTTCGCTGCCCTCTCGGAGCTCAGCCGGACCCTCCCGCAGCGCTCCTGCTCCTCCCGCCCACGCCCGCCGCTCCGTCCCAGTCCAGGGCGCTGCGGCCCCTCGCCCGGCCTGTCTCAGGCTGCATGGTAAGGGACCGACCGGTGCTGCCGGACCCAGCCCACCCAGGCCCGACTCCCTGGCCCCGAAGGAGCAGTCTCGAGCAGCGACCCCACCGGGACCCCGGGCTAAGGACCCCCACCACCACCCCCGGCCCGCGCTCACCCGGTACGCGAACTTCATCGCGGCTGCCACACGTGTGTTGCTTGCAGCCTCTGCGCCCCGCCTCCCGGCCTGCAACAAGCACTTCCGGGGCAGGAGAGCGGTCCCGCACCAACGCACCAACGCACCACAGCGCCCCCCCGGGGCCCGGAAGAGCTGCGCCGCCGGAGGCTGGGCCCCAGCCCGCCGGCCCCGCCCCCGAGGCGTGGCCCCGCCCCCGAGGCGGAACCCCAGCCCGCCGGCCCCGCCCCCGAGGCGTGGGTTCCTGCCCGCCCGCACCGCCCACCGCAGTCCAGTCTTGGATCTTTAAGGGCTTGGGCCGGGCCCTGACGAGCCATTCAGGCACCAAGGAGGGTGAGAAGGTCCAACCCCACGCTTATTCGTTCGAAAGCTCTCAATTATGAAGTGGGGACCAAAACAACGAGACTGAATAAACTGAAAACCTTTTCCGAAGAAAAGAAATTGTATTAGCGATGCTACCAAACATGACAGAGGCAGTTTTACCTTGTCAAACTTCAGGCTGGCAAATAGGTCTACAAAAAACTCGAGAACTCTGAACACTGAAATGTCTTACTTCTAGTGAGCTACTGGGTAATATGTTGTGAAAAAATCCCTAATGCTCCCCCAAAAGTAAATAATCTATGCTTAGAGTCAAGAACAAGGATTAGGGAAAGAAAACAAGAAAGTTCTTTAACTTTAGACACTCAATTTTCACACTCCACAGCAAAAGAATGAAGTTCACAGCAGCAAGTTTCTTCTTAAAATGTGTATTTTCAGAATTATAATGCTTACATTTTAAACAGTCTTAATACAATGGCTTTAGTCTAACAATATATTACAGAATGTGAAAAATGACGTTCATAGTAAACCATGAAAATGGAGTTAATACCTGCAGTATCAAAGTCACCAACTTGTCACCTTTTCCAGCCACAGAATCCCAGCAAACCATATCAACAATGCTTTTGGGTCTTACAGCCTGACGCACAGGATGAATACATTTAGAGAAAGGGGCATTTTCATGAAAAATCAAATTTTAAAATCACATAGGAGATTTCTTTTAAAGATCACAGTTGACAATAAAACACTTTGATCAGCCTAGTTTGTTCTTTTATTAGAAGTTGTATAAGTTTTCATTTTATGTACACACCTGGAGTGTTTAATTTCATTTTATAACTCTATTTTAAACACTAAAGAAAAATTGACTAGAAGCCTGTGTGTCTTTTCTCCACTAACCCTTTATGGGATACCCCAGCCCCATCAACTAAGACGAATATGGGAACCCGACCCACTACAGGCTGGGCTGACAATGGAACTGTAGGTAGAAGTCATTTTCAGATTAAATACAATTTCCACATTACAATCAGAAGAGTTATAATTTTTCCAATCATAGGAGACCCTATGAAATTCACCAAAATTATAACTTATTTTCTTTTTCATTTGCTAGTATTTACATCTTCCACAGATATTTGTAAAATGGCTGCATATTCTGCTTCTTGATGCACATTCAGTATCTGGCTTCACAATTGTTTAACAGCTGCTACACCTTTACCAACAAAACCAGCTTAGCTTGTCTCAAACACATAAGTCTTATTTTAAACAAAACAAAAATCCAATTACAGCCTTTCAGTTGGAAAAAAAAAAAAAAGACGAAGTTTTAGGTGACATTCTTCATTTGTGTTAAAAACAACAACAACAACAGAGGCACCCATGTAACTTAGATTGCAAAAGATCTTTTGGGTAATTAGGGGGTAAAAAACAAACCTGTGATAAATTTGACTTCATTCAATTTCCAGACATAAGAAACTACCATAAACATTTTGGATTTCCCCTCCATTCTTTTCTCCTCTAAATATGTAAGTAGTTACAGAATTTCATCCTGGGATCAGAACCCAGCACAAAAGTCAACCAAAAATCAGGGAAGCACTGACTCACATTCCCCCTCCAGAAGGTGAGAGGGAACGCTACATTACACACGAAGCAAGGGCGCCTTCTCTGGGCTCCGAGGCTCACCACGTGGATGAGAGGCTTTTCTGACAGAATCAGATATCAAAGATCTCTTCATTCACAAGGCTTGGTGGATCTGTAGGGCAATCATCAATTTTTACAATAAAACAAAACTTATGTTAGAAACCCTGAACTATCATTAGATTGTGAACTACTAATTTGCCTAGTTTATTAGTTTTAAACTGCACATAAGGAAGGTAAATTTCTGAAAAGTTTAATTAAACATACAAGCATTTATCTTCTTTGTACACTTCTCCAATTTCTACAAATGAAAACCATGTGGGGCGGGGCGGGGATCACCACCTTTATTTGTTAAGCGAGCTAAAGACCACGCACAGGAAGCAACTGCTCTGCTCTACATTCACTTTGCCCTGTGCCTTCTTGCCCCACACCACCAGCAAATGGCATGCCAGGACAGTGGCAGCTGCTGCAGAAGGCTCCTTCTTCCCTACCACTCACACGCTTGAGGTTATTCATGAGGCCCCACCCTCTGCTGGACCGGCTACACTCGCATTAATCTGGTCAAGTTCAATTCCAACCACACTTTCCCAGTGAATTAAGAGTTCTCTATTTCTTATGTACAAAAATACATCGCTTTGGAGAGCTGGAAAAGGTTTAATACATACAATACTTATTTACAAGCTGTGACTTTCACACCAATAAAAACAAACACACGTTTATTTTGTCCTTGATTTTTGGTGCAACTTAAACATTACATCAGTTAGTTTGTACTTTTAAAAATAATAAATCGACCATATGTACAATTAAATTTACAACCTAGAGCAAATTAATCCATTTGCATGGTATGACTGCAATGTAGTGGAGAGCAGAGAATAACAGTCCAAGACTTTCGTCCTTCCTACAACCAGACTGGAAATACACTGAGAAGACCCCTCTAATCGTCATTTAAATGGAACCTCTTAATTTCTGAGACTTAAGGTGCAAAAGAAAAATATTCATTATACAGTTTCAGTTACATGTAAAGACTAAGTTTAAAGGTGAGAGAAAAACAACGTACTAACCCCCACAGACACAATTACAATTAAAATAAATATATATTTAATTCCATGTGCATATAATACCTAATCAACATCGGGGGAGAAGGGAGAAAGGGTTCCAGAAACATTTATTTCCAAATTATTTCAATACTGAGTTCTTTCTCATGCCCTGGTCTAGTCTTAAAGTACCTTTAAAATGGCTCCAGCTGATGAATGCTCCAGGTCCACCCAGTTTGACATCCCAAGGCACAGAAGGGGTTTTGTTCTTTCCCCACCCACCCCCCAGCGCCATCCCCCTGCCCAGAAAGGGTGTTATTCTAGAAAAGCACAACTAGATGATCTGGGGTAAAGAACTGTGTTTTACCCCTTAGGAGACATACAAATCCACCTGGTCCAGAAATCGGGCAGCCGTGTGACCAGAAAGGCACACACGTCACTAATAAGCCTGCAAGGCCTGCTGTGAGTCTACCTGGAAAACCCCTGGGCTTCCACAGAGAACCAGCAGGTGGCAGGCTGCTCAGGTGAGAGCACTAGAAGCTCCTTCCTGAGCAGAGGGTGAGGGAAAAAGCGGGCCTCTGGGCAAACACGGGAGGACAGCAGCACAGGGACGGGGAGATGAGAAAACAACAAGGCATCTTACACCCCAGACAGCACACAAATAACGATGCAACTCAGCTGACCAGCTGTACACTGAAATTCTCTGATGCGTCCACGGCCAGGCAGAATCACCAAAAGTCTGGTTAGAGCGAGAAAGTTACAATTGAGGCAGGATCCCTTCAAGCGTGCGCATGCCCGCACACGCGCACGCCCGGTCTGGGGACTGTGTGAGCCCTGGGCGTGGTCACGTGACGCTGACTTCGAGAACGTGGTCGTCTTGGCTGGGGATGACCAGGACCTGCGTGCCCGCGCTGGCGTTGAAGGCCTGGCCGGGGGGCAGCGCCCGGAGCCGGGGCATGGGCAGGCCCTTGTGCTCGCTGCTGGCCACCGAGCGCATGCTGCCCCTGCTCTGGACGCTGCCGCTGTCCAACTGGTCGTCCACGTGCTTGTCCACCGAGAGGCTGTCGTTTTCTATCCAGCTATCTGCAAAGCGCACAGGAAGTGAGACGGAGGCCGACCCGCGCCGACCTCTCCCCACCCCGGGGAGCCGCCAGCCTCCCGAGTCGCCCTTCAGGGCACAAGGATGTCAACGGCGGCCTCGCCTTTGAAGAGAATCTAGCGCCTGGGTCCTGGGCGGATTGCTCTCCAGACCAGGGCCCAGGACGCGTAACCCTGACTAGTGTTTGGCCCTGGACCCGGGCTGTTAAGCAGCAAGCCTGTCCCCATGCTCGTCTGTGGCCGCTCCGCACGGACGGTGCCTTCACCGCAGAGTCCTTACCAGCATCCAGCTGTGACGAGTGCGCAGAGTGATGGGGCAGGTATTTAAACAGCCTGACGTCGGGGAGGGGCAGGTAACCCGCAAAGAGGGGCATCACCTCCATGTGGACTCTGTGAGTGGCCCGAGCAGCCACAGGCATGGAGATGACCCCGGAACTCTTCCCGCACACTGCCCAATTGCTGCTGTTGTCGACAACTGAAACAAGGAGGGAAAGCACCGTTGTTACCCCAGAAAAGGACCTTCAGCGTTCACACCAAAATAAGAGACATCAGCAGTCTCACACTCCACAATGTGAAGTCCAGAACCGGAGCGTATACTCTGTATCTCGACGCCTTGTAACTGCACCTCAAAGTAAAACACATCTGATTTAATAAGCAAGATACAGGTTGGGTGCACAGGGAAAAATCACTTTTTCCTCCTCAAGTTAATAAATGAGCAGTGATTCAATTCTGCATTCAAATCCCCTTGAAAGCGCCGTGTGATGCTTCAAGAGCACGGTCGCTCCGGCTGCAGAATGGGGGCGGGGCAGGGAGCTGGCTCCTCTGGGGGTGGGTCTGACCCCAACTCTGCCACTCAAAGAAGCCTCTGATGGGACGGGAAGAAAAGATGCAGGTAAAGCACTCAGTTCCTCCACGCGCACCTCGGAGAGGCTTACTATATGGCAGGTGCTATTACGAGCGCTAACTTAAACCACGACCGGGATGTAATGCAGCGCGATTCAAACGCCTAACCCAGCAGTCACGCAGAAGTTAAGCAGGACAGGTGCTGCTTGTCCTCGAGCAGCGGATGACCTTGCACAGAGGTCAGAGCACCCCTGCCATGGGACACAAAGCACGAGCCCAGGAGCACGTGACTAGACGCTCCACGAGCAAAGAAGGGGTGGCAGAGGACCAACTTCCCACAGGTGGGGCCGGGGGGCCTTCGAGGACGGGCAGAAGCCAAAGCAGCGTCAGGGAGGGGCACACGGGGCAGCGGCTCTCGGAGCTGGTCCTCAGGGCACCCGCGAGGGCAGCGTCAGGGAGGGGCACACGGGGCAGCGGCTCTCGGAGCTGGTCCTCAGGGCACCCGCGAGGGCACATTCCTGCCTTCCTCACAGTGTTGGCACGCCCTCTGGTGGGAAACGTGAGGGCCGGAGCGTGAGCTGGGGCCCCACGTGCACTCAGAGTCAAGGCACTGTGTTCTTCGCCACCACAAACTTGCAGGAAAAGACTGCCAGTTTTAGTTAAGGATGCCCTCATGAAGCAGTCAAAATCAATTTAATTTTATTAATTCAACCCTTTCGTACACATCTCTTTTTTTAACTTTAATTTTGAGATGATCAGAGACTCACAAGAACTTGCAGAATTGTAGAGAGAGGTCCGTGCACCCGTCACCCTGCTTCCCGTAACAGGGAAGCGGGCCTGGGCACAGCACAGGCCGCCAGGCCCCTGAGCTCGCTGGGGCCTCACCAGCAAGCTTGTCAGCCTCAGGCATCCGGCAGACGCCTGCTTATAAATGAATGGCACGAGCCTGGCACTTCAAAGAAGTTGCCCATGATACAGTTCGAAACTCTGATCAAAAGTTAGCATTTTGGAAAACCTGCCTTTGCCACTGTGAGCTTGGCAGGGTCCCGGCACTCCAAGACTCTCGTGATGGGCCCAGCGTGAGCCTGAGACCAGCACGAGTTTGTGGCCCTGAACAAAGAAAGGGGCTGCACAACTCAGGAACCGTGTTTCACAAATGACGGAGGTGTGGGGCTACAAAATGTGCCCGGGTAAAAGATCCTTCCAAAATGCAAGGCAGATGACAGGACTGAATGAAACAGCACGAAACGCTCACTCATGTGATTTCAGATTCCACGTTGTAACCAGCCTGTCAAAAACCACCGCTTGCTGAGTTTTGGTGGAGCATCAGGGAACGTCCACAGGTATCTGAAGGCTGTTAAGAGAGCTCCCTTCACCAAGTACAAATCTGTGCGAGACTGGAGTTTCCTCATCTACCTTAACCAGTACAGGACATCACCAGACTGAATGCAGCAGACAGGAAAATTCAGTACCTGCCACGAGCCAGACATTAAAGAGATTTGAAAGGCTGCAAAACGCCAGTCTTCTCGCTCTATTTACTGTTCTGGAAAATAGTTCTTTTTCAAGAGTATTATCAGGTAATGGCTTCCCTATTATTTTAAAATAAGTAAATAAATATTGGCCTCCTTAATTACTTTTAGAGCATTAATGGCCTGACGCCCAAACCTGAGAACCGCTACTGAAGAGGCCCATGCCCAGGAGGAGGGGGGCTGCAAAGGGGTGTCTGGCAGAGACTGGGGAGGGAGGAGGGCCGGGCATGTCGGGGTCCGGGTCGGGGTGCGGGGAAAGGGAGTGGAAGGAGGCTGGAGGGAAAGGGTAGGAGCATGACCACAGGGCGCCCGGCCTGCTAAGCGACGGGGTCTGGGCTCTGCTTCGGGGGGACGGGCCTCACTCCCGGGGAGAGAGGACCGCGCAGCTCTAGGCGCCGCTGTGTGCTCAGCCCCGAGCCCCACGGCTGTTCGAGTGCCTGTTAGCAGAACGACTCCACAATAAGCAGGCTCAGCATCCTGCGGGCCCAGGACCAGGTCATACACGGGAACATTCAGACGTGCTCTTTCAATTCTAGAACGCTCTCTCTCCAGACGAGGAACACCACACCCTGTGGACGGCGGGGATGCGCACAAGAGCCAGTGGAAAGAAGCGTCCAGACCCACCTTCATACATAAGCTTCGTTGAAAAGTACTCGGCGCGTTCTGTCAGCGCCTCGTCCTTGTCCGCCTCCGAGAGGCCCGAGAGCCGCGTGACCGACACCTCCAAGCAGCAGAGGGAGCCCGTCCTACAGAGCTCCCCGCCCGGCGGGGGCGATATCTCCGCCCTCACGCTGTACAAGGTCTGCGCAAGAAAGGAGAGAGAAGGGCCAAGGAGACACGTAAGCCACCTGAAGAAATGCGGCTTGGGGCCACCACGGCGCCGCCCGCACACTCGAGAGAGAACGGACCAGAGCAGGAGCCGTGCGCCCGCGCCCCCTGGCCGCTGACCCCCCCCTGCACAGACGGTGCCCTCGGGAAGCCCCGCCGCGAGAGCCTTACACTCTCTTCCTAACGAGACCGCGTCCAAGCACCTCAGGAGGAGGCAGGACAGCCCGCGACTCTGCGTGGGCCTGTCACCCACAGTCAGGGTCAGATCCTGCTTCACGAGCCTCCGCTACTCATCGATCCACATTGATTTATCTGCTGGGCTACTTTAAAGCAGGTTCCAGACCTGTCACTTCACCCATATATATTTCAGGATGCGTTACTTAACAGCACGGACGTTTTCTTAACAAAACACAATGCCATTATCACAACTAGCAAAATTAACGGGAGTTCCTTGGCAAGGGCCATAATGAACCTTCTCCATAATGCTTCTTTCTCCGTGACCTGCCTGGTAGTCACACGTGTTCACACTTGCCCACCACCCGGGACAAAGGCCCCAAGCCCGCACGAGGGATCACAGCCCGGGCCCCCCACACGCGGCTGCCCCCATTCTGAAGGAGAGAACGGCAACACCAAAGGGGCCGATGGAAGAGGCCCTGGCCCGAGAAGCTCACGGCCGGAGCCCGCACGGTCCGCAAGGGCTGCGAGGGCAGCCGGACGAGCACGACTGTGCTGAGAGCTGGAGAGGCAGCTCCAAGGGACAGAGCAACGAGGCAGCTGCGCTCCTAGGTGTGTGTCCTCGCACACGGCTTTCTGGCTGCGCTCGGCAAGGAGGGGCGGCTGAGCCTCAGTCAGCAGCAAGGGGCCTGCTGACAGCAGCCGCGGAGGCTGCGGGTACAGCGCCTAGAAGTAAGCTCCCCAGAAATCAACTCGGCAGATTTTCAACAAGGGTGCCAGGACCATCCAATGGGGAAAGAAGGGTCTTTTCAATGAACGGTATAGGGGCACCACATGGAAAGAATGAATCTGGACCGCCACCTGTCACCATACATAAAGTTACCTCAAAGTAGATCGCAGACTGAAATGTAAAAGCTAAAACTATAAAACTCTTAGAAGAAAACATGGGAGGAAATCTTATTGAACTTGGAATAAACAATGATTTCTTAGATCCTACACCAAAAGTACAAGAAATAAGAGACTAAGGTTGGACTTCACCAAAATTAAAAACTTTTGTGCTTCAGAGGACACCATCAAGAAAGTGAAAATACAACCACAGAATGGGAGAAAATATCTGCAAATCATATGTATGATAAGGGACTGAACATACAAAGAAACACTTACAACTCAATAAAAGGACAACCCTACTAAAAAACGGGAAAAGGATATGAATAGACATCTCTCCAAGAAGACACACAAACGGCCAAAAAGCACAGGAAAGGTACTGAACATCATGGGCCATCATGAGAGACCAGCTCACGCCCACTGGGATGCCAGTGATCAAGGGGCAGCAAGAACAAGTGTTGGTGTGAATGTGGAAACTGGAACCCTCACAGGTTGCCCGAGAGAATATACAGTGATGTTTCTTTAAAAAACAGTTTAACAGCTTCTCAAAAAGTTAAACATAGAGCTACCATATGACCCAGCAACTCCACCGAGGAATTTACCTAAGAGAATGGAACACATACATACACATAAAAACCTCCACAAGGATTTTCACAGCATTATTATTCATAACAGTCCCAAGGTGGAAACAACCCAGATGTCCAGCCACAGGTAAACGGAAAACAAAACGTGGCCTATCCACACAATGGAATATTATTCACCCACAACAAAGAATGGAGTCCTGAACATGCTGCGAAATGAATGAGCTTTGGAAACATCCTGTCACGTGAAAGCAGCCAGTCTGGAGAGGATCACACATAACACGACTGCACCTGAACAGGCAAAGCACAGGCACACTTGCCTCTGGATCACGGGTGGCCCAGGGTGAGAAGAGGAAGGAGAGGGGGTGAGTGTGAACGGGGCACAGGCTTCTTCTTGGGAGGATGAAAGTGTGCTAAAACACGATCATGGTGCCGGTAGCACAGCTCTGTCAACACGCTAACTTCACTGACGTGCACACTCCAAACGGGTGAACTTCATGGTATAGAAATTAAATCTCAATGAAGCTTTTTAAAAAACGTGGTATCTGGGGACTTCCCTGGTGGCGCAGTGGTTCAGAATCTGCCTGCCAATGCAGGGGACACGGGTTCGAGCCCTGCCTGGTCTGGGAAGATCCCACACGCCGCAGAGCAACTAAGCTCATGCGCCCAACTACTGAGCCTGCGCTCTAAAGTCCGCGAGCCACAACTACTGAAGCCCACATGCCTAGAGCGCGTGCTCAGCAGCAAGAGAAGCCACCGCAATGAGAAGCCCATGAGCAGCAACGAAGAGCAGCCCCCGCTCGCCGCAACTAGAGAAAGCGCACGCGCAGCAACGAAGACCCAACGCAGCCAAAAAAGAAAAGTGGTATCTGTATTTCTCATCCTCAGAATACTGGTTTTGAAGAGAGCAATCCACCAAGTATTTTTCTCTGGCCTTTAACTAAGCTTGTTCAGTTCTAAAGGAAAGTTTTTCCTATGCTCAATTTGAAAAGGAAGCAAGAAAGACAGAAAATAGAGGAAACCACTAACTAGTGTTAATCATCATCTGCAGTAAGGAAACCAGATTGAATTTATGCAGACTCTTTACCATATGAATAATTTAATGTTCTGCTGCTATTAACACATCAAAAAGGCATCTGTTTACCCAACAAAAAGAGGAACTATGCTAGAGATTATGTTTAACTCTAAAGCTAATAAGGAGAGCTCAAGGAAACAGGAGGGTCGAAACAAATGGTCTTTTGGTTGGAAGGAGGTGTTGAAAAAATTGCTAACGTCAAGAGCTATACAAACACCTTTTCAAATAAAGTGTTTGACAATCTCAGTCGTAAAGAGAAGAAAAGGGAACACCACAAAGTTGTGTATCCATATTTTGATTTACCTAACACCAAACCCAATCATCTCACTGAAGAAACAAAACACAACTATTGCCTTTACTCACCTAGGTCTAGGCTGCTTTTAGCTCCACACCCAATGTGCAGGTTAAAGAAAATCTGCTTTAAGTAAGTTTCCATAATACTTTCAGTTTTTCTTCTAAAAAACTAGAGACGTAGCAGCTAATGCTCAAGATAAAAGGACTCTAAGAAACGGGTGCAGGACACGACTGAGTCAGCGTGAGGCAGAGAGGCGGGGGTCCTGCCTCTGGAGATGATCGCGCCCAGCGCGAGCCGCGCAGGGGGGCACGAGTGTCGGACACGCCACCTGACCGGACCGCGGGCTCTAACTAGCCAGGCAGGGCCTCCACGCCCCAAGTGCTGGCTCTTTTCTGCGACTGGTTGCTTCGTTATATTGAAAGCTTTTGTCTGATTTACAGAAGGTAAAGAATACGATGCCTTCTTCCATCTTGCCACCACACAACCCCACCAGAAAATAAGGCAATACATACCAAAAAATTGTCCACTTGAAATTCGTAGGTATAGGGCTTTAAGGAGACAGACAGCCGCTCCTCAGAAGCTGGGGAGAATCCGACGGAGAACCGGCAGTGCAGGGAGGGGGGAGGCTCCTGCGTCCACTTCAGCTCCCAGACAAAGAACACCGCCTGCTTGCTGTGGACGCGCTGCAAGAGAGTCGGCCGTCACTGCGCGCGCGCAACACAGGCGCTCAGGCCCGGGGGGCGGGAGGGGCGGGGGGGCGGTCCCCCAGGGCCCCTTCCCCACAGGCCGCCTGCACTGCCGCGCCCGCCTCCCCAGCACTGCCCTCAGCTGCCCCGAGCTGGGCAAAAGGGTTTCAGCCTTTGTGATTCCATAAGCTCTACAGCACAGGGGATTATTCTAAAAAGCATAAAGAACAGTTACTAGTATTCAGCATCCCACACATTCCCGAAGTGAGAAATGTCATCAAACAGTTAAAGGGACATCCTTACACCCACGCCAACTACTGTGTATTTGCCACTAAGTTAAGTGAGGAAGGGAACTGGCACCACCTCAGGCAACAAGTCCGTACCTGTAAGCACAGTGACAGACCCGGGAAGCATTCGAAATGGGTCAAATGTTGGGGAAAATCCTTTGAAAATGCTAAAGATCAGATGTCCATTAAGAAAATCTTTGATCTTCTAAATACTCAGCACTGTCTGTCTAAAAACACACGCAACCAATGAACAGAAAAAACAGGGCCAGGATTCAGCCAGGCAGTGTGAACATGAACGTGACTCCTTTACAGAGCGACCCCGACACCTGAGAGCCCGTCGCTGGGCAAGGCAGGCACGTACGCAGCAGCCACTGTTTCTGGGGGTGACGGCGTCCACGCGCTCAGCGTGAGACTGATCAGGACAAGCTTGGAATAAATCTGTGTGTGGAGTCTGACAAATGTAAGATTTAACTTTTCTAAAAATACAAGTATCAACCTATTTCCTACTCCATGTGCTGTGCCACCCGGCCCACAGCGGACCGCAAACGTGCACACGGCAGCAACGCAGCTGCATGGCAGGGCGTGCTCCCCACTGACCAGCAGCAAGGTCGTTCCCTACACGGAAAGGCTCAGCTGAAGCACACGGTCACTCCCACCAACATCACTACACTCTCGTTCTCCTCTGCGTTCTGCTGAGAGGTTCGTGCTGGGTTCTAGGAAACGGTCACCTGTTCGGATTCCGTGTTCAGCGGTATTAGTCGCAGGTCGGTACTATCACCAGTATCCACAAGATGACTATCTGACAGCTGAAAGTCAAGTTCTGACAAATTCTGGACACACACTTGAACATATTTCCTAAAGGAGAAAAATAATAAGATTTTGCCATTTAAGAACTTTATTAAATATATTTTGGCTGTATTAAGAAGATGCTCTGTAAGGAATCAAAAAAGTGACACAGGAAAATAAGAACCAGTTGTTAACATGTATTTCTACTTTTAATTTCACATGTAAAAGTGTCAGAAAAAGACAAATCTTTCTAAGCAAGCTATCTCTTAGGAAAAATGGGTCAAAGAATACTCTATTTTGGATACATTATTACACGACTGTAACTGATTTTCCTAAACATACAATAGCTTGCAATGAGTCATGGAAGAAAGAGTAACAATTACTCTTCATCTATAGAAGTAACATACTCACTGAGAAACAAGGTCAGTACAGAATTCACTTGAATTTCTGTTACACGTAAAGAGGGGTTTTGAAAAGCCAGGCTCAAATACAGCAACCCAGATTCTCCGTAGAGCTGCTGTGTTTTTAACCACCACACACTGAGTCTCCTGATGTGGGGACAGGTGAAGCACAGGATGACACCTGTAGACTTCCTGGTCCAAAAACTGAATCTGAACCTAGTCAAGCCTCTAAAGCAGCAGATCTCAACTGGGGCAATGTCTGGAGACATCTGTGGCTCACACTAAGGGTGCGGAGGGCGAGGAGTGCCCCTGGCAGAAAGCGGGGGGCCAGGGGTGCTGCCAAACAGCCACAACACAGGGATCTGACCGAGCGTCGGGAGTGCTGAGACTGCAAGCCCCCTCTAGAGGTGACAGACAGCAGCTGACAGGGAGCTACTTACACAAACCCACGAGAACGTGACCAGGGGAATCCAGAATGGCAACTGACCCAAGTCTAGCAAAGGGCCAATGGCTTGAAAACAGGGGGAGGAGGGATAAGAAGGGATCTCAGAAACAGAGGGGACCGTGTTTGAATCCCACATCCTACAAACCAAATCTGAGTATGGGCTGGGCGCTATGGGACCCAGGGAAATACTGCGAATTTTAACAGGTGGACAGTGGCATCATGGCTATGAGAAAACATGCTCAGTGTCACCAAGGCCAAGCTCTGAACAGTAGGGCCTGCAGGTAGCGGAGCCTGGGAAAGGGGCCTGGGGTCCTTTACCGTGTCCCGGATGACAACAGGGAGTGCGTGGTCCCGAAGGGCATGCTGAACGTCAGCGCGATGACAGTGGAGTAGATGGACCACGGGCAATCGATGGACACCTGAGGAGAGACGGGGGGGGGGGGGGAACAGGTGTTCAGACCCCTCATCACCTGGGACAGGCACTGCCACCACCATCCATCCAGATCTGTGGTGGCTGCCAATTTCCTAGACGTTTGATGTCTTTACCATTTCTTATCCAGAGAGATAAACCCCGTTAAACATACACACAAACAAACGAGAGAAAAATGAGCCATCAGCACGGTATCAATGGCTCCGAGCAGACGCCGCAGCCCGCAGCGCAGACCCTACCCCGCTATTCTCACGGGCGTGTGGCCACCACGCCAAATGCGTTTTTAATGTGCAGGAGGTTATGACAAAGTGCTTTTAGTCACTCATGTGCAGATGATACTATTCAATCATTAACTATTACAAATCAAGTGAATTACCCAAACTCTCAATCCACAAGACACTGAATACATAACTGAAAACCAATCTGGGGCTGTCGTGTGGACCAAACTATTAACTTCCTTAAGGGCAGAAACCAGTTCCCAAACTTGTATTTTATTTCCCCCCACGGAACAAAGGAATACACTGAGTACAGAACATGCGCTTATTGCTGTAAGTATCATCTCTGCCTCCTGAACTCTGTATCAGATAAGGAGGGAAGAAATTCCAAGGACTGAAAATTAAGACATTATTTTTGAGATCCTGCCTTGTCTGGTATTCTATGCCGTAATCCCTTTGAAATGACTGCATTTATTAGCCTTTTATCCTACTGCTTTTGCGCATTCACTTCCTTTTTTTTAAATTATTCAATTTATTTAAACTAAAACACAAAAACAAAAGAACAAAAAAACAATTCATCCATTTCTCTCAACGCCTACTCCACGCCTCGGGCAGCCACCAATACGTCCTCCTTATCTATGAGCTTGGTCTTTATTTTTACTTTTTAGATTCCACATATAAGTTAGATCACATGGTATTTGTCTTTGTCTTATTTCACTTAGCATAATGCCCTCTAGATCCATCCATGTTGTTGCAAATGACAAGACTTATTCTTCTTTATGGCTGAATAATATTCCTCTGTCTGTGTGTGTGTGTGTGTGTGTGTGTGTGTGTACACTCATCTTTATTCATTCATCCATGGTGGATGCTTAAGTTGCTTCCATATCTTGGCTATTATAAATAATGCTGCAGTGAACACGGGGGTGCAGATATCTTTTTGAGTTAGTGTTTTTGTTTTCTTCAGAAAAATACCCAGAAGTGGAATTGCTAAATTGTATGACAGATCTATTTTTAATTTTTTGAGGAACCTCCATACTGTTTTCTACAGTGGCTGCACCACTTTACATCCCCACCAATAATACATGAGGGCTCCCTTTCTGCCGACACTTATTATTTGTTGTCTTTTTGATAATAGCCATTCTGACAGGTGTGAGATGATTATCTATTGTGGTTTTGATTACATTTCGCTGACCATTAAGTGATGTTGAGCATCTTTTCATGTACCTGTTGGCCTTCTGTATATCTTCTTTGGAAAAATGTCTGTTCAGATCTTCTGCCCATTTTTAAATTGGATTGCTTGGTTTTTTTGCTACTGAGTTGTTGCTATTGAGTTGAGTTCTTTATACATTTTGTTTATTAGCCACTTATCAGCCATACAATTTGGAAATATTTCTTCCATTGAGTAGGTTGCCTTTTCATTTTGTTGATAGTTTCTTTGCTGTGTAGAAGCTCTTTAGTTTGACGGAATCCCATCTGTTTATTCTTGCTTTTATTGCTTTTGCTTTTGGTGTCAGATTGAAAAAATCAACATCAAGGCCCACGTCAAGAACTTAATACCTGTGTTTTCTTCTAGGATTTTTATGGTTTCAGGTCTTACTTTCAAGTCTTTAATCCATTTTTAGTTCATTTATGTGTACAGTGTAAAGTCCAGTTTCATTCCTTTGTATGTGACTCTCCAGTCTTCCCAACACCTTTTACTGAATGTCCTTTCCTCATTACACATTCTTGGATCCTTCATAAATTAATTGACCATACATGTGTAGATTTATTTCTGGGCTCTCTATTCTGTTCCATCGATCTATGTGTCCGTTTTCATGCCAGTACCATACTGTTTTAATTACTATAGGTTTGTAATATATTAATAGTTTGAAATCAGGGAGCATAGTACCTCCAGCTTTGTACTTCTTTGTCAAGATTGCTTTGGGGACTTCCCTGGTGGTGCAGTGGTTAAGAATCCGCCTGCCAATGCAGGGGACACAGGTTCAACCCGTGGTCTGGGAAGATTCCACATACTGTGGAGCAACTAAGCCTGTGTGCCACAACTACTGAGCCTGTGCTCTAGAGCCCACACGCGACAACTACTGAAGCCTGCACGCCCTAGAGCCTGCATGCCACAACTACTGAAGCCCATGCTCTCTAGGGCCTGTGTGCCACAACTACTGAGCCCATGCTCCACAACAAGAGAAGCCACCGCAATGAGAAGCCCGTTCACTGCAACAAAGAGTAGCCCCCGCTCACCGCAACTAGAGAAAGCCTGCGGGCAGCAACGAAGACCCAACGCAGTCAAAAAAAAAAAAAGACTGCTCTGGCTATTTGGGGTCTTCTGTGGTTCCACACAAACTTTAGGACTGTTTCTTCTATTTCTGTGAAAAATCCCATTGGACTTTTGATAGGGACTGCACTGAATCTGCAGACTGCCTTGGGTAGTATGGACATTTTACAATATTAATTCTTCCAACCCATGAGCATAGACTATCTTTCCATTTATCTATGTCTTCTTCTATTTCTTTCATTAATGTCTTCTGGGTTTCAATAAACAAGTCTTTTACCTTCAGGGTTAAATTTACTCCTAGGTATTTTATTTTTTGATGCAATTGAAAATGGGATTGTTTTCTTAATTTCTCTTTCTGACAGTTCATTATTAGTGTAAAGAAATGCAACAGATTTTTGTGTATTGGTTTTGTATCCTGTAACTACTGAATTTCCTTACTAGTCCTAACAGTTTTTTGTGTTGGAGTCTTTAGGTTTTTCTCTATATAATATCATATCATCTTCAAATAGTGACAGTTTTACTTCTTCCTTTCCAATTTGGATGACTTTTATTTATTTTTATTGCCTAATTGCCCTAAGACTTCCAATACTATGTTAAATAAAAGTGGTGGGCATCCTTGTCTTATTCCTGATCTCAGAAGAAAAGCTTTCAGCTTTTCACCGTTGATTACGATGTTGGCTGTGGGCTTGCCATATATGGCCTTTATTATGTTGAGGTATGTTCCCTCTATTCTGGCTTTGTTGAGAATTTTTATCATAAATGGATGTTGAATTTTGTCAAATGCTTTGTCTGCATCTATTGACAAGATCACATGATTTCTAATCCTTCATTCTGTTAATGTAGTGTATCACATTAATTTGTGGATATTGAACCATCCTTGCAATCCTGGAGTAAATCCCACCTGATCATCGTGTATAATCCTTTTCATGTTTTGTTGAATTTGGTTTGCTAATATTTTGTTGAGGATTTTTGTACCTATGTTTATCAGAGATACTGGCCTGTAATTTTCTTTTCTTGTGGCATCCTTGTCCGGTTTTGGTATCTGGGTAATGCAGGCCTGTAAAACAAGTTTGGGAGAGTTCCTTCCTCTTCTATTTTTTGGAAGAGGTTGAGAAGGACTGGTATTAATTCTCTGAATGTTTGGTAGAATCACCAGTGAAGCCATCTGATCCTGGACTTTTGTTAGTTGGGAGGTTTTTGAAAACTGATTCAATGTCCTTACTAGTAATCAGTCTGTTTAGATTTTCTATTTCATCATGACTCAGTCTTGGTAGGTTGTATGTTTCTAGGAATTTATCCATTTCTTCTAGGTCATCCAATTTATTGGCATGTAATTGTTCATAGTACTAGTCTCTTATGACACTTTGTATTTCTGTGGTGTCACTTGTAACATCTCTTTCATTTCTGATTTTGAGTCCTCTCTCTTTTTTTCTTGGTGAGTCTAGCTAAAGGTTTGTCAATTTTATCTTTTCAAAGAACCAGCTCTTAGTTTCATTGATCTTTTCTATTATCTTTTTTTTTTTTTTTTTTTTTGGCTGTGTTGGGTCTTCGTCTCTACGCGAGGGCCTTCTCCAGTTGCGGCAAGCGGGGGCCACTCCTCATCGCGGTGCGCGGGCCTCTCACTATCGCGGCCTCTCCTGCTGCGGGGCACAGGCTCCAGATGCGCAGGCTCAGTAGTTGTGGCTCACAGGCCCAGCCGCCCCGCGGCATGTGGGATCCTCCCAGACCAGGGCCCAAACCCGTGTCCCCTGCATTGGCAGGCAGACTCTCAACCACTGCGCCACCAGGGAAACCCCATCTTTTCTATTATCTTTTCAGTCTCTATTTCATTTGTTTCTCCTCTGATCATGTTATTTCCTTCCTTCCACTAACTTTGAGCTTTGTTCTTTTTCTAGTTCCTTGAGGTGTAAAATTAGGTTGTTTGTTTGAGACATTTCTTGTTTCTTGAGGAAGGCATTTATTGCCATGAACTTCCCTCTTAGAACTGCTTTCACTGCATCCCATAAATTTTGATATGTTACATTTCCACGTTCATTTGTTTCAAGGTAGTTTTTTATTTCTCTTTTGGTTTCTTTTTTGACCCACTGGTTCTTCAACAGCATGTTGTTTAATCTCCACATATTTGTGCAGTTTGCAGTTTTCTTCATGTAATTAATTTCTAGTTTCATACCTTTGTGGTTGGAAAAGATGCTTGATATGATTTCAATCCTCTTAAGTTTATTAAGACTTGTTTTGCAGCCTAACATATGATCTATCTTGAAAAATATTCCATGTGTACTTGAGAAGAATCTGTATTCTGTTGTTTTTGGACAGTATATTCTGTAAATATCTGTTAAATCCATCTAGTTTAACATATTTAAGGCCGATGTGTCCTTATTCATTTTCTGTCTGGAGGGTCTATCCATTTATGTAAGTGGAGTATTAAAACCCATACTATTATTACACTGCTATTCTCTCTTTAGATATGTTAATATTTGCTTTGTATTTTAGGTGCTCCGTATGTTGGGTGTATAAATACTTATGAACATTACATTTTGTTATTGGATTGACCCCTTTATCATTACATAACACCCATCTTTGTCTCTTACCACAGTCTCTGATTTAAAGTCTATTTTGTCTGATATAAGTGTAGCTACTCCAGCTTTTTTTCGTTTCCATTTACATGGAGTATCTTTTTCCATTCCTTTACTTTCGGTTTGTGTGTCCTTACATCTAAAGTGAGTCTCTTGTAGGCAGTTTATAGATGGGTCTTGATTTTTTTATCCATTCAATCACTTTGTCTTTTGAGTGGAGAATTTAGCCATTTAAATGTAAAGTAATTATTGATAGGTGTGTGCTTATTGTCATTTTCTTAATTGTTTTCTGGCTGTTTTTAAAGTTCCTCTCTGTTCCTATCTCCTTCTCTTGCTCTCTTCCTTGTGGTTTGATGACTTTCTTTAGTGGTATGTTTATATTCCTTTATCTTTTGTGTATTTACTATAGGTTTTGCTTTGTGGTTACCATGAGGCTTATATGTAGTAACTTACATCTATAACAGCCTATTTTAAGTTGATAACAACTTAAGTTTGATCCCATTCTAAAACTCAGCATTGTAACTCCCCCCTCCAACATTTTGTTTTTGAGATGTCACATTTTACATCTCTTTATCTTGTGTATCCCTTAACTAACTACTGTAATCATAGCTATTTTTACTGCTTTTTTTCACCTTCATACCAGCTTTATAAGTGATTAATCCACTACATTTATCAAACAGTTACCTTTCCAATGAGATTTATTCTTTCATGTATTTCTGTTACTAATTAGCACAGTTTCTTTTCGTCTTAAAGAAGTCTCTAACATTTCTTATAGGGCTGGCTTAGTGGTGATAAACTTTAGTTTTTACTTGTCTGGAAAACTCTTTATCTTTCCTTCAATTCTGAAGGATAACTTTGCCACACAGAGTATTCTTGGTTGGAAGTTGTTTGTCCCCCACCCCCTCCCCCAGCAAGCTTAATATATTGTGCCACTCCCTTCTGGCCTGCAAAGTTTCTGCTGAAAATCTGCTGATAGTTTTATGGGGTTCTCTTGCACATAACAGATTCTTTCCTTGTCTTTAACTTTTGACATTTTACCTATAATGTGTCTTTGTGTGAGTCTCTTTGGGTTCATCTTGTTTGAAACTCTCTGGGCTTCCTGGATCTGAATGTCTCTCTCCTTCCCCAGGGTAGGGAAGTTTTTAGCCATTTATTTCCTCAAATAAAATTTCTGCCCCTTTCGCTCTCTCTCTTCTCCTTCTGGGACCCCTATGATGTGAATGTTTGTCTGTTTGATGTTGTCCCGTAAACCATCTTCCATTTTTTCCAATCTTTTCTCTCCTCTGATTGGACAAATCCCCCTGCCTTGTCTTTGAGTTGACTGGTCCTTCCTTTGCTTCATCTAGTCTGCTGTTGAACCCCTCTCGCATATCTTTCAGTTCGGTTATTGTGCTCTTCAGCTCTGAGACTTCTATTTGGTACTTTCTTATAAGTTTCTATCTCTTTGTTGAAGTTCTCACGGTCTTCCTCCATTTTCCCCCCCAGTCCGATGAGCGTCTTTATGAACATTACTCTGAACTCTTCACCAGGGAAATTACATATCTCTGTTTCATTAAGGTTATTTCCTGAGGTTTCATCTTGTGCTTTCATTTGGGAACATGCTCCTCTGTTTCTTCATTTTGCTTGTCTGTGTCACTTTCCGTACAGTAGAGGAAACGACCACCTCTTCCAGTCTTCAAGGAGTGGCCTCGTGTAGGAGATAAACCTTGTTGTTCAACTTTGCCCCAGCTCTTGGTTGTCTCTCAAACCTTTGTGCTCGTCTAAGCAGCCTGTTATATTTCTAGTGGTTCCCAGGAGTTGAGAGTGTGCCAAGACCTGTCAGTGTCCCAGAGGGGAGGGTCTCAGCAACTACCTTCAGGCTGTTTGGAAGCCAGACCCTCAGGGAGCAGCTTTTAACAGTATGCAAAAAATACAGTCCCATGGGACCACAAGCACACACTTCTACACTTGGGTTGTTCAAAAGCCCTCAGAACTGATATCTGTATTATAAGACATGGACAAACTCAGAAAAAGCATGATGCTAGTGACTGGTTCTGTGAGCTGACAGACTGTGGATTTAGGATCAAAGTCATGGATCTCTCAAATAACTGTCAATACATACCAGCACCAAAGCATAAAATCTTAGCACTTCTTCCTTGCTAAGTATGATGTGGTGTTTCAGGGAACAGAAAGTAAAGCACACCAAGACACAGAACTCCCTCTAGCCTAATCACCAGGACAAATGGACCACAGAGGCAAAGTCACTGCCCTCTAAGCAAAAACTGTATCTCTTACAATAAACCATCCTTCCTCGAGTTGGGACAGAAAAGTTAAGACCCGGTCTGTCTTTGTCTTTGCAAGATGCACCCCTTATCCAAGAAGGGGTGATTCACAGCCGTAAATGTTAAACCCAACCCGAGCTTGTGGTACAGGGACTGGAAACCTGCCACCCCCACAGAAGTCCTCTTGTGTGTACTGTCTTTCAAAGCAAGCAGGACGCGCAGAGGCTGCCCCCAGGGCTGCGCCGTCCCGGCCCCTCCTTACTTTGTGGTCCACGGTAGCCATGCAGTGGCCAGCTTTGTGTGTGTCCTTATGCTTCCCGTGGGGCTCTGTCATCCCCAGCATGGTGCTCTCCCCTCCAGTTGCTGGAGCTGAAGGTAAAGAGAGAACTTCCAGTTCAAATTCAATCACGTGGTATGCAGGCGCAGCCGGCAGGCTGATGCTCGTGACCTTGTCGGACGACTGAACCCGGAGCGGAGCGTCAGAAGCCTTTTCTAGGGGAGACAGAAGAGGTCACCTGTAACACAGCCCCCCTGTTTCCGTGCTCCTTCTCCTGTCGTAGGTGAGGGCCCAGGAGTGAAGCTCTAGCCCAGCTCCTGCTGCCCGTACACACACGCAGGAGTGTAACCGGGAAGGATGACAGAGGGGGGAGGCAGGAGAATCAGGGGCAGAACCCCTAAGAGGTAGCAGCACCGCGTGAAAGCTGTCCAGCTGAGCTCGGCTCAGAGAACCGCCACCGTGCTCAGTCTGAAGACAGGAAAGAGACGCTCTTCACACAGCCCACCCGAGACTGCGCGTGTCCCCACAGGACATGCTCCCACTCAGAAAGAGGGCTGCATCCTTCCCTCTCCGTACCTCGTGGCTGGGGACTGTGGGAGACGGGACTTTTTTAGGGCTTCCAACCAGTGTCTTAAAAGGCTGGTTTGCTTTTTCTTTCTGCTGAGGAAAGCTGAGGAGGGTGGAAGGAGGCTGGAGGCCAGCAGGGCACCACCACGGAGCATGAGCCCAGGCAGTAACGCTGCATCACAAGACCACAGCAAGGTCAACACCACCTGGCCACTGGGCATGTGCACGGCTCTAAGCCTCTTCCCTTCAAATGTAACGCCCCACCGAGGGGAAGGGCTACGGTCCCCCTACAGGTGGAACGTGACCATGAAAGAGTTGCAAGGAGAAGCGGTCCTCAGATGCCACCTGAGGATGGCGGGGACGACAAGCTCCTCATCCTCACGGTGCATGACAACGCCAAGAGTCCACCTGCTCCAGGTGACTGCTGCCTTACCTCTCATGTTGGAATAGATCACCGCTCTGCTCTCTTCATGACACAGGATAAGCATGGCTTCCACATTGCTGAGCTGAAGGCTGTCCCCGTGTTTTACTGTGTAATGGCCAGTAGTGACAGTGAACTTGACCTTCTGAGGAATACCAGCCAAAAGGCTATCTAAAGGGAAGAAGACAGCCATGAGCACCCCTCCCAACCAAGAGCACCAGCGGAAGGCCTCCTGTGGGTCAGAGGCGCGCTGTGTCTTCTACTGGAGAGACCTGCTCACTGTACATATCCACAAAGTCGCTCAGCGCCCCACCCTGACTGCTCATCTCAGTTACGCGGTCTGCAGCGCTGAGGGGGTCCTCGCTAGGCACAGGAGAATCTGAGAGCCTCAGGGACCTTATCACCACTTCCGTTTAGAGAGTCAGGGATCGTGGTGGCAACCGTGTCTATGAGGGTCTCAAAATTTACCCGCTAGCCAGTTATTGAGAGAAACTCAGATAACGACACTAAAGAAAAAACTAATGAAACCGCATGTGCTGCTGCTATTCAGATTTTCCTCTGGCCTTTCCAGGTTAGGCCTCTTCCAGATCTCTGGTTCAGAGCAGCTCGATAGAAGATACGGTACACTTTCTCCTGGATGGAAATGGAGGGCGGGAATGGGCTGAGGTTTCTAAGAATCGGTTCCAGGGAAGGCAGAAGGAAGAAGGCAAGAGACAAGACACAAGGAGAAGGAATAACAGACAAGAGGGAGAGAGGGAGGAGAGCCGGGAGGTGAGAAAGGGAGTGCGGGCCGGGGCAGGGCGGAGGCGTGAGCCAGCACCTCCCAGGCTCTCCCACCGCAGGGCTCAGCCTTTCTCACAAGAGGTTCTCTGAGGGAAGAACCACTGAGAGACTGCTGTGTTCCACACCCGAGGGCCTTTCCAGGTAGCCAGGGGAGAAATTTAAAAGCATAAAAATAGGTAGTTTAGAGAGATTAAATAGAAAAAAAAAAGCTTTCCTTGATTTTTTTTTTTCCCAAATGGAAGAAGCAAGCAAATAAATACATTGTTTCTAGCCTAAACCACAGAGACACTCACTCATTA
This sequence comes from Balaenoptera ricei, assembly GCF_028023285.1. NCBI lineage: Eukaryota > Metazoa > Chordata > Mammalia > Artiodactyla > Balaenopteridae > Balaenoptera > Balaenoptera ricei. The sequence goes on along the minus strand of NC_082642.1, from coordinate 159,905,498 downwards.
GTGTTTTACTGAAGTGCCATGTGGTCTTCAATAATTTGTTTACACCAACTCCTCCTAATTGTAGGACTTAACAAAAAGGACAGCAGCACTGAATTTCTGAAATGCCATGCGGGGGTGGGGGGGGGAAGGGGGTGTCAAGGTTAATCAACACTTTCAAAGGAAAAGACTTTTGATCAGAGCATAGACCATAACTAATCTAGCATTCAGCCTCTGAAATGGAACTCTAAGCAGGAAATTGTATTTACTTATTAAATTCTCTGCAGCAGACATCAGCTGAGATTTAGCTCATTTTTCTCAGCTAATGTTTAGTAAACATGAAAGCAGCAATTACAGAAAAGCAAATATTCAGATGAACAAAAGAGCCACAGCCAGCTCCCCGGCAAAATCTCCACGAGGCTCCCCGAAGTGTCTCTTACAGAGGGACACGGCTACAGAGGGCCGCAAGCGCGACGCTGCAGAAAGCCCTCCTTCCACGTGCTGCCTTAGAGTAAAGGAGCCAAGTGCGGCGCAGAACCCGCGGAGCCCCGCGGCCCACTCACCGGCCAGCGGCTCCACGTGCAGCTGCGGCTCCTGCGAGTACACTTCGTACTGCACCAGCGGGTACATGTGAGGAAGGACGAACCACACCGGGCCCACCGAGGCGCACAGCTGCCGCAGCGTGTAGGTTCCCGGCTCCTTGGCCTGGGGGCAAAACCGAGCATTCGCACAGCCGTCCCAGTGTCCCCGTTCCTGCAATGACGAGCTTCTCAAGGGGAGGCTGAGCCAGAATCTCTGAAGTGACCGTTTTTCTTACCCTCTTTATCCTGCTGCTCTGTGCTAACACGTCTACACGCGGGCTGTTCAAAAGATCCCTCAGCATCTCTCAATGGAGGATTTTCTGAGTAACTGATGCTTAGGTTTGACTTTACGCTTAATAATGCATTCTCAATTTAATAAGCTTTATCTGTGGCTTTCTCTTCTGGAAAAGGTATTTAATGGAGACAGGGAGCATGAAATTTAAGACCTGCTCTAAGACCAGACTAAAAACACACGTGGCAAATAACTGTACTTTCCACTGGCCTCTTGGGTCAGCGGAACTAACAGAACCCGCTGCACTGGAGGAAGATCTGTATCGCAGCGGGGCAGAAGCAACTGTTTTGACATCCATCCATGCAGCCACGAAAGGAAAAGAGAGTTTAACATGAAAGCGCCATCTTCTCTGAAACTTCCTCATTTTAGCAAATGAGGGTGTATTCTAATACAAAGGGAAAAAGTCTAACTAAATCCCGTGAGAACACAAATAATTACCTATGTCAAGAACTTCATTCAAAATTTATCAACTGCCTTAAAATTATATAAGTACAAAAGATTTTTTCAAAAACATCAGTCTGTTTTTCTTTAAGGATAAAAGTCAAAGTCAGGTTAACAGAACAGAGGCGTCTACTGGCTTCTCAGCTTCTTCAGAGGGTTCTCGCAAGTGCCACCCGCTCCCGACCACCCTTGAAGCCAACTCCCCAGCCCAACACATACCTGCGTCCTGAACGTGATCGTGTTGGGCCCTGGCTCCAGGGTCACAGCGGTGCACTTCAGCACGTGGGCCCCAGCCTCCAGAGCGGCACCCGAGGGCGCTTCCAGGGACGCGCCACTCTCCTGCTTCCTTAGGAGCATGTGGACGTTTTTGCAGATAATCCCTGTTGTGTGCAAGGAATTGTCGGAAGGACTTCTCTCGAACATCTCGCACAGCTCCAGCGCGGGCAGGCTGTTCTGGGATGTGGGGAAAGGCGCGGTCTCTGCCGGGAAGCTGACAATCCCATTGGCCGTCTTGTGCTTGGTGAGCCACTCGGCAGTCTTCCGGTAGTTGTTTTTCTCGATGCTGAAGTGGACGTTGATGGCAATCTGCTCCACGTGGACAGGCACGGGCATCTGACTGCACACGGTTATCTCCACGGACAAGGCACCACCCACATGGACCACGGCATTGGAAGGGGTAAAATGGAGATCTCTCAGTTGTGCAAAAGAATGCATAGGGAGTACTATTTTGTGACCTGTAAATACACAGTACCATGTTTTACTTCCTAAGTCACACTTCCAGATGCTACAGAGACTGCAGGACTGGGCCACTATCGGGCCCGCAGGAAGCAATGACGTGCAAAAGAGATGGTTCAGACCCTCCCAACCTTGTGCCTTCTTCACACACCAAAAAGAGTTATTCTGTCAAAAAGAGAACAGAAACACATGCCTAGATAACTCCTGGAAATCATAACACCTGAAGAAATTAACGTTTCTAACTCCTGTTTTGGCAAACCCAAGAGAAATACAGGTCAACTAACTCCTCAATTTCAAAACAAGATTTGTAAAGTCCAATTCCTAGAGCTGTTTCAGGGAATTCCACCACCTTCCCACGCACATAAAGATTCTCCAGTAAAGATGCCCAAATCCCTGTACATCTGGAGATAAACCCAGGTGTGTGCCACCCTGTGAGGTCAGCCAGTGAAGTGAGGAGCCAGGAGGGCAGCAGGTCCCCAGCCCCACAGGCGCCATCACGGGGGAACCCACTGCATCCTCCAATTTCCTTTCCACAAGCACTGGTGTGTCCAGAACATCCACAAGGCCACTGGACTGACCGGTAAGGGAGGCGGTGCCGAGACTGATGCCATAAAATCACAAGGAGGACAATCACAGAATATTTTCTTCACAGAGACGCCACGGAAAGTTGGCAGGAAAAGCGTAACTGCACAGTCTCACGCACGTGCCACACACAGCAGATTCAGCACACAGCTCTACAATGACCAGTCTTGGCAAATTAAAGGCTCTAAAACACAAATCAGTGCCACGCTGCCCCTGAGAGACCCATGCAGATGGCTCGACGTGCGTGACGCGCACCCCAGCAGGCAACGACCACAGCAACCCGAAGCCAAAACCTCTGGAAACACTGGCTTTCAAGCAGTTAGCAACCGCTATGGACTGAATGCGGTCCCGCCAAAATTCTTAAGTGGAAGCCCTACCCCCCAGTGGGCCCTCTGGGAGACAGTCAGGGTTTGATGAGGTCATGAGGGATGCATGCCCTTGTAGGAGGACGCACCAGAGAGCCCTCTCCGTCTCTCCCCCCACCTCCCTTCCCCACTCCCTCTCTCTGAGTCTCTCCATTTCTCCCCCATCTCTCCCTGCACCTCCCTTCCCGCTCCCTCCCTCTCCCTGAGTCTCTCTCTCTCCACCTCTCTTCCACCACACCCCCACCCCTTGCCATGAAGGGACAAGCCAGGAAGAGGGGCCTCATCAGAAACCCACCCTGCTGGCATCTTGACCTCAGATGTCAGCCTCCAGAACTGTGAGAAAATAAACACCCGCTGCCGAAGCGTCCAGTCTGTGGCATTTTGTCATGGCAGCTCGAGCTAAGACAGTGACTATTTTAAATAAATACTCTTCTTGATAAACTGAACATGAGAAGCTAAATATTACAATAAATTTAATCTTACTACACGGCAATTCTTAAAGTATATTTGCCAAAACATTTAGCCTGAACCTAAGGCTTTGAGATCTACCTTGCTGTTGGACATTACCATAAGGAAATACTCAAGAAACTTCAGACGGTGAGACAGTCTATGAGACAAGTGGCTCGATGTCTTTAAAAAGTCAGTGCCGTACAACCCTGTTGTCAAACAACCGCTGAAGGGATGAACGCAGTGTGGTCCATCCGTACCATGGAATATTATTCAGTCACAAAAAGGAATGAAATGCTGACACACGCTACAACATAGTTGAATCCTGAAAACATTGTGCTGAGTGAAATAAGCCGGTCACAACAAAACACATATTGTATGATTCCATTTATGTGAAATATCCAGAACACGTATCTTCAGAGACAGAAAGTGGATTAGTGGTTCCCGGGGACTTGCAGGGGATGGCGGGTGGTAGGAGGTTGGGAGGAAATAAGTGTGGGGTTTCTTTCAGGTGATAAAAATGCTCTAACACTGACTGTGGGATGGGTGCACGTGTCTGTGACAACACCAAAAGCCACAGAGTCGTATACTGCACGTTGTGAATCCTATCTCAATAAAGCTGTTGTATTTTAAAAGGTCAGTGTCCGGAAAAGAGGAAGAAAACGAGATGGAAAGACTGTTCTAAGTTAAAGGAGAACTGAGATACAACAATCAAATGCAGTGTGTGACCCCTGAGTGGACTAGTCGAGTCCAATTATTTTGCATATAAAATAATTTGTAAGAACACTTTTCACGACAATGGGGGAGACCTGAAGAGGGGCTAACTTGGTAGCCCGACTTAGAACCCTGTCCAGCTGTGGGCAGGGTGGTGAGGGGATCACCTCTGTTTTCAGAAGATGCTACACTGTTCCAGGGTCTGGAGCTGCTCTGAAGTTCAGCAAAAAGACAAAAGAAAGATAGAGACACACGTTTGCTACATGGCAAAATGTTAACAACTGCTGAATCTAGGTGGTCAGTATAGAGTACACACGCTGTATTATCATTTTTGCTTTTCTGTGACATTTGAAATTTTTCATAGTAATGTCTGAAAACAAGCCTTACCTGGGCTGTCTGCCTGCCGGCTGGCGAAGCTGAGAATCTCTCTGCAGAAGTGCTCCCGCTCGCTCTCAGTCAGGTGCCGGTCGCTGGCCAGGAGGCTGCTGGTCTGAAGGTAGCTGAGTGCAGAGTCAAGGGGCCTCAGAGGACCGCACGCTGGGGCGCTGCACCCACAGCCCCTCCAGTCCCCAGAGGGTGCATCCCGACGGCGGTTCCCCTTTCTCTAGGGTATTAGGAACTCAAGCAGAGGTCAGATACGCTGACCAGGCACCAGCTTCTATCCAACACGGTACGCGTGTCAAGGCAGGCTTTTCTCCCCAGTTATCAGGTACTCATTAAACCCTCAATGGTGGGCACTGCTGCCGTACAAAGAGAAAGCAACCCTCCTACTTCATGAACGTATTCAACTTAAAGGATACTTTTCAATTTGTCCAAGGCGTTTCTGACATTCAGCTAGTTGCTTCCTTGTGTGTGTGATAGGCAGTGCCCAGCCCTCAGCCAGGTAATTCTTCAAGGCTCCTTGAAGATAGATTTCTGCCTTCTGGGGAGACTTCTTCCTCCTTGCAAATCAACAAACAGAAGCTTTCATTATGGGTCGTGATAATCAACAAACTCAGACATAACCTTTCATGGCCTGCTCTCCACCCGTGACAACCCCACACCATGAAACTGGTGCCACCTGCAGACAGTCCTTCTCTGACCACCCCCCATACGAGAAAGAACAAGAAATCAGGAACACCTAACAGGACCAGAGAAATGCGCTCAGGCTGAGAATCCCACACACGCTGTTTGCCCAGCATCCTACACCAGCCAAAGAGCCTTCAGAGTTGAATCTCTGGATAAGAACGTGAGGGCACCATTCACGATTTTAAGCTGACATAAGAACACCAAGCGTGAAGAAAGCGGAAGGCTCTGTCTACAGGCACACAACTAGTTATGGAGGAAGCTTCGAAACCTGGGCTCGGGGCCACACTACCTGCTGAAGACAGGCCAGCACAGAGGGTCTACACAGGCCAGCCGACAGGGGAGCTTGACTCAAGTCGGACACTCAGGCAAAAGCAATGAGCAGGTTTCGAAGATTTACAGAGAACTATGAGGAATTTAAATATCAACACTTATCACCCAAATGTAAACCCTCGAGACGTTCAGAATATAACAAAGTTTAAACCCCAATTAATGAGAGCGTGCCAGAGCTCCAGTGACAGCGTGGATGCCCTGGCCTTTCCCGGAGGGCTGGGGTTACTGACTTCACGGGGCGAAGGCCAGCACCGAACAAGCACTCGCTCTCTAAGCATCCTGGGGCAACATCCCAGGCTTACCTCGGAAGCAAGGAGAGTTCCCAAATTCTCAAACAAATTTTAAACCTATCAATTACATGTGTCGGTTTCTCTAGACTTTTATGGTCCCCTCCCCCATTTTTTATTTTATTTTATTTATTTAATTTTAAAAATAAATTTATTTATTTTTGGCTGCATTGAGGCTTCGTTGTTGTGCGTGGGCTTTCTCTAGTTGTGGCGAACGGGGGCTGTTCTTCGTTGCGGTGCACGGGCTTCTCATTGCGGTGGCTTCTCTTGTTGTGGAGCACGGGCTCTAGGTGCGCAGGCTTCAGTAGTTGTGGCTCGCGGGCTCAGTAGTTGTGGCTCATGGGCTCTAGAGCGCAGGCTCAGTAGTTGTGGCTCGCGGGCTCTAGAGCACAGGCTCAGTAGTTGTGGCGCACGGGCTTAGCTGCTCCGCGGCATGTGGGATCTTCCCAGACCAGGGCTCGAACCCGTGTCCCCTGCATTGGCAGACGGATTCTTAACCACTGCGCCACCAGGGAAGTCCTCCCCCATTTTTTAAAGGGGTCAGAACCTTCTATATACTTCTTCAGTTACTATCTCCAGCCAAAGATTCTTACACTTACACTGGAAGGGAGACCATCTGTCATCCAGTCCCCGGAGACCCAGGCCGAGGGTCACCTGGCTAGTCCATGGTCAGGCCAGAACCAGGACCCAAGTCTCCAGTTAGCAGGCCAGCATCACCCCACTGCAGCTCCAAGCCTCAGCTCACAGCACCTGAGGACATGGCTACTGATTCAGTCATGAGATACACTAGCTGGAGACTCAGGAGAGCCGACCTCCAACTCCAGCATTACTCAGCTGTGCAATTGACTCCCTGCTCCAATCACACCTGAAACACTAGGAAGTTCACTTAGATGATCTACAAATCCCTTCGGAGCCCTGCAATCAGTTAAAGTAAATTATTCTTTCTTGTTTCATCTAACGAAATGACTAACTATAGATTTCAAGATACCATTTCAAACACACATTTCTTTTGAGAAAATGTAAACATCTTTTCCCTCATAATCTGTATCTCTTCCCAGTGCTTTGAACTAGCAGTTACACTGGCAGCAGGGGTTCTTTATCAAACACGTGAGAAATATGCCACGTTTTTAGTCTTTTCTCTGGAATCCACTCCAAAGCTGGAGCCAGACTAGAAATGCTCACAGTGTTTGCACACCCCAGCTCACAAGCACTCACGGCTCAGCCCTCTCTCACGGACCTGACACATCACGTGCTTCACGTCACTGACCTCGAGGCTTTCAATCCTCTGAGGAGGCACTTAACAGCAACTAGAGAAAATGCTACAGAACACATACTATGTATTGCATATAATAGTATATATATTATCTACACGTATATAATATTTACATGTAAGTTCATTAAATTAATTAAATGAAGGAAACACAAAGATCAGTAACAATTATTAAGGGTAATAAGCTGAACTCACTCTGGTTTTCAAAGAAATTCTCTTAAGAAATGATGATTGGTTAACAGTTTACATTTTTTGTTCTACAAAGTTATGTACACTTCATATTAACTCCTACATAACAAACCTCTTACTACACGTGAGATGTCTGAAATTCAAAGAAAAGTTCAAAATCAATTACATGTAAAACTCCGCCAGATCCTTTCCAACGAACTTAGCGGATCGAATTCTCCCAATACTCGTATACATTTCAATGGTGGCATGGGACAAGTCCTGCGGAAAAGCAAAGAACCAAATAATTCTATACTTTATCTTTAATGTTAGACAAATCCTACATTTATTTACCCAAGGCTGAAGCAAAAGACTTCCTTATTAATAAAACATAATTTTTTACTTTGTATCTCTTTTTGTGTTATTTGAGTTTTTATGTAGTAGTGATTTATACAAAGTCATTAACTTGTACATAAACTATAAAGCATAATAATAAAAGAAACGTGAACTCAGCAGGCACAGAATAGTTTTTTTCGAAGTATTTTCCATCTGTGGGTAACATTTTTAATATCTTTCTCACATTTTGGATGACAGAGACAGTATTATAGACTACTGTCAAATGCTGTTGAATTAACCGTGACTCGGGAAGGCAGACGGTCCACCGAGCTTCTACTGCACTGCTTTCTAAGGCTGTCCAAATTTAAGTCCTTTAAAATCAAGTACAATAGCTCTGTTCAGGTTCAAATTGTTCCTTTGTACACAGAAAACCATTCACTATCCTTTCTTACAATTTCTGTTCTACTGAATGAGCAATACCATTGTGAACAAAATTATAAATACCTAAAGATGCTTTTATGCCTAATTATGGCACCATGGATACTAATAAACCAACTATTCCAGGTTTCGTGCACAGCTCCCTAGGGTACCACAGAAACTTCAAAGGCCAACAAGAAGGAGGTTCCAAATACCAGCTCATTCCCAACTCAAGAGGTCACAAAGTAGTAAAGTCTAGTAGAGGCGGGCTTTCTGCCATGGGTAGACAGGGAGGATTTGTAATACTTACTAAGTAGTGTTTTTCAAAAGCTTCTACTGATGATAACGCTTCTTTGAGCTTCTTGTACGGACTCTGAGCAGCGTTGGCTTAAACAGAAGGAAGTAAGAGCCCTTATTCATCTTCACCGTGTCCAGTCATGTGAGCTTACACTCCACCTCACATGTCACAGCTAAAGGACTTTGTCTGATGCTTATGGAAATCACAAACAGCCCACGCCGACTGAAACTACGTTATCACTTACATTCTTGTCTAATTAATATACTCATGAAATAGTCTAAACCTTTCAAGTAATACTTTTATCTTTAATAGAGACTAGAATTTTTTAAGTATGTGTTACAAATCCTACAATGAATTAAATTACTTCCGAAATGATCTGATGTGGTCTCAGATGGAAACAGTGTAATATACACATAACGCATTTTCCCTGACAAACTGATTCAATCCAGCAAGAGGCCTCTCAGGCCATTAGGTATGCTCTACTTCAGCAACAGTTTTGCTAAATCATACTCATCACTGTGTTCGTACCTAAAAGAATTAGTAACGTTCCTTTCAAAGTGCTTTACTACCTAGGGGTAATTTACTCAATAAAAGGATTTGTCGGGCCATATCGTTAGAAAAATAATCATCTGTAATTCAGAGGAAGATTGGTGCATTTAAACTTCACCGTGAGCTGTAAAAAGTCATGATCAGCTCATTTAAGCCTACAAGAAACTCAAGACACATTTTTAAGAATCGTTACAATTTCTTTTTTTCTTTTTTTTTTCTTTGGCCACACCCCACAGCGTGTGGGATCTCAGTTCCCTGACCACGGATGGAACCCGCGCCCCCTGCAGTGGAAGCGCAGAGTCCTAACCACCAGACCGCCAGGCAAGTCCCACAATTTCTTAAACTATTTCTGACATTTCTTTATGCTATTAAAAGGTAAAATATCCTATGTATTAATCTGGTCAGCTAATAACGAGTGTAATTTCCCAAATGGTGAGTAATTATATCACGGAACCCAAATTATATGTGCCAGTTACAGCCGACATTCTCGTTGCTTTCCACCACGTGTACGGGGACATCTCAAAAAGTACCTGTTTCAGGCCGTTCAGCTCCCAAGCCCGCCAAAAGATCAACCGTCCTGTTGAGGTCTTCTGAGTTAGGTCCCTGCTCTGACACAAGTCCACACAGATAGCCCAAGGACTTTAGCTGTTGAGATAAACCCCAAATTTCAATTAATTTGCCGTAAGAGTCAGCAGAGAATTTACAAATTTAAATATAAAGTTAAAACCATCTAAATACTAGAAGAAATTTAGCTTTCCTATCCAAATGATTCTCATCTGGATATGAAAATATATCTTACTGGGATCATTGCAAACTCAAACCTTCTACGTAATCATCCTCAGAGTGGCTCTGACGCTGGTCATTCCCAGCCTGTGCTGTTCACCACGCTCTCCCAAGCTTGCAAGGTCTCCCACTGCGCCTGCCCCACCTCAACCCCTCCCGCGGCAGGCCTTCCTGATGCACGCTCGGGACTACTGTCATTTTCTGCACTTCTGCACCTGGCTGCACGCTCACCCTGCTTCGTCCCCCCACCCATTCCTGGAGCAGAAGCCCGCCTTTAGCACGCCTTTAGCACGAGCGCAGGGGGTGTCTGATGTCTGCCTGATACAGTGATACCGGCAGGGAACGACTGCATCCACGCTGCTCCAGACGCACCCTGAAGTAGCCAGAGCCGCCTGTGCAGGGACTAAGTGAGCAGCACTTCTCCAAACAGCTAACTCCGTCCCCCAGCCCCGCAGGAAGAGCCTCGGCCGAGGCTCACATCTGAACTGGGGCAGTTACCTTCTCTGTGGCGTAGCTCCACAGACCCACGGTGTGGGCAATGTTTGAGTCTATCTGTGCCCGGTCGCAACACCCTTCTATCCTCTGCAGCACCTCCAAGCAGCTCAGGAACACCCAGCAATCCAGGGCACCGGGTGGCACGGAGACCTGGGGGCACAGGCGCGGGCGCGTGAGGAGAGCGCTGGGGGAAGCACCTGCGCCCGCTCGCCCTCCTTTGCCCCTCCAAGCAGCTACCCAGTCTCTGCAAAACTACAGCAAAGAGAAACGGGACCTGTACAGCAGTCCACCTACGGGAGGAAAGGAGTGATCTGTGTCCAAATACTCTATTTGGTGTCATATTTCTGATGATACTGAGTGACTTGGCAGGGATATAACTTGCAATAATGTACTTTAAAAGCTTATTAACAAAAGAAGCCTACAAAAAGGCCGACTGTCATCACTTAGTCTACGTTTGAACACTGGTCACCTCTCAGTTTGAAGAGCATATAAGGTGAAGGTGGGAAGCTAAGACCTCAGATGACCACTTGATCACATTTCAGAAGATCACATTCAACGCTAGAAATCTAAACATTAAGTAAATATTGGATGATATTTAGAAATTGCTATTAATTTTTTAGGTGTAATTATGTTTGTAAAAAAGAGCACCTGTTGCTTAGAGATACAATAAAATGTCATCAGAAATTCAAAAGCATCTACCATATGTGATTGATTCTCAGATGGACTTTTTTTCTGCGTTTCAGTGTTTTTGACATAGGAATGCCTCACAGTCAAGGGCATCTTAACACTCACACTTGGCAGAGTAGACTGTCTTCTTGGTGGCACTAATATCATGAGGTATCTTACAACTGGTGTCCTAGCTTTGGTGAGACGCTAATTAGTCCTATTCAAAGTGGGAAAGTAAGAGGTGCTGCTGCATCAGGTGACAAGGGAAGAGCCGCATAAGCTGATGAAACTGACTCATGTAAGAAGGACTCCTTCAACACACCCTGAGCACAAGCAAAAGGACGTGGCACCAACCGGAGAGAACAGAGGATGCTATCTAACGTTCCTACAAACGCTAAATTACCCAGTCTTTGAAAAATGAGACAAACTGCTTAGATCCTTTGAAAAAAATCAGTACAGAAAAAAAATTACATGACCAGAAGCAACTTCCATAAAGTGGTACAACTGACTCCCTTGCCCAGAGTGGAGCACCCTCAAAGGGACGCACAGAGCGCTGGTCGGTAGGATGCACCTCGGGGACCCTGGACAGAGCACGTGCCTCCCCACAATCGAACTGGGCGAGCTCCGCAGGGCGCACAGCCGAGGTGGGCGCACGCACTCCAACAAACACACGAGGGGTGCCAACGGCCCACAAGGTTCTCACCCAGGAGCCACACGTCTACAGATGGCAGCAGCCCGTGTCCCTTTGAAGGCCGCCCACCCCAGCACCCACGTTGCCTGCACCTGGCAAAGAGCAAGCCCTGCCCCCGCGCGAGGGCCAAGCCCCGGCCGGAACCCTGCGGCGTCTCACAGCTCACACGCCCTAACAGGAAGGGTGCGGGCGCCTTTCCATGGGCTCCGGGTCCCTCTGGACAACTTCCTTCGTGAACAACAGACTTTTTAAAACTGACTCCTTAACATGCACCCTTTAGTTTTCTCCGAGCCTCTCTCTTCTTCTGCTATCAGTGTTACTGGTAACGGCAAGAGCCGCTTTACCATTTTCCAAGCATACGATTAAAGGCATTCTTTTCATTCTCTTTTGCTAAAACTACCTTTTTTAATATAACCCAAATACTGAAAAACCCAGCATCCTAACGTGAACCCTGACGGGGCCGCCCCGCTGGAGGGCCGCGGCCGCCACACGCTTCCCGACACAACATCTGTGCTTCCTCTTGCACCTGTACACGAAATCAACAGGCAGGTATTCTTCGGCGTCTGACCACTCCAGCTAAACTTTACGTTCATGAGACTCCAGGTTCATTCGTTCCCACTGCCAGACGCCAGTCTGCTGTCTGAAGAGACGGCAGTCACCGTTTCCCTCGTACGTGATGGACATTTGGGTTATTTCCGGTTCTAGCAGCCACGAATGACGCCACCACGAGCATCCCGGCACTGTCTCCTGGACACCTGTGAACACCCTCCCGTGCAGACGTGGGGGAGACTGCCGGCTCACAGGGCACGCGCAGGTTTGGCTCCAGCAGACACCGCCGAACCGTTTTCCAAAGTTGTGGCGCCAACTCCCACTCTCCTCATCAAGGAGGGAATTCCGGCTCCTCCCCCGTCACTAACACTTGTCAGGTCTTTCTACTTCAGCCACTGGGGGGGCTTCACTGTGGTGGTAGTTTGCATTTCACTATAATTAATGAGATTGAGCACCTTTTCATATGCCTACTGGCCATCTGGATAGCTTCATTTGCCTATTTTCTATTGTCAGTCTTTTAAGCTGGTCTGTAGGAGCTCCTCCCATACCCTGGGTAAGAGCCCTTCCTGACCGCACAGCTTGCGGCCCGTCACCCCCCGTCACCCCCGTCACCCCCCGTCACCCCCGTCACCCCTGTCAGTCACCCCCGTCACCCCCGTCACCCCCCGTCACACCCCGTCACCCCCGTCAGTCACCCCCGTCACCCCCGTCACCCCCGTCAGTCACCCCCGTCACCCCCCGTCACCCCCGTCACCCCCGTCGCCCCGTCACCCCCGTCACCGTCACCCCGTCACCCCCGTCACCCCCCTTCACCCCCGTCACCGTCACCCCGTCACCCCGTCACCCCCGTCACCGTCACCCCGTCACCCCCGTCACCCCCGTCACCGTCACCCCCGTCACCCCGTCACCCCCCGTCACCGTCACCCCCGTCACCCCGTCACCCCCCGTCACCGTCACCCCCGTCACCCCGTCACCCCCGTCACCGTCACCCCCGTCACCCCGTCACCCCCGTCACCGTCACCCCCGTCACCCCGTCACCCCCCCCGTGGTGCTGACTGATGAAGAGCAGCTCTGACTTCCATGCACTTCCCTTCTGGCCAGTGCCTTCGTGTCCTGTTTAAGAACCACCTGGTAACCTCAAGGACGTAAAGATGCTCTCCCCTATTATCTTGCAGAAGCTTTGTTGTTTTATCTTTCATAAAATAATAATCACTCGTGGCTGGTGTGAGACTCAGCTGACTCGGAACCGTGTATTCATTGAATAAGTTTTACCTCATGTACTCAGACTCTACCCCAGCGCCTGGGCTCAGGCCTCAGCTTCTCCTCGGACTCCGCTGCACCTCGGACTCTTCTCCACGCCTCCTCCTAACCCTTCGCTTCTCTCCACCTCCACCTCCAGGTCCTAACACCTTGCACGGCACCCCAGCTTCAAACCCAACAAGGGCTTCCCAACAGCTACAGAATAAAATCCAACCCTCCAGATGACGTACACTTTCAAAACCTGGCTTCCAGTACCTCTGGAGCCTCACCTCCAAGCCCTGCCTCACCCCTTAAGTTCTAGCAAGACTAAGCTCCTTTAGAGTTCTTTAAATAACAGTAAATTTTATCTGCCTGAAACGCACTCTACTCTCTCTGCACCTGCCACCCAAGCCACGTCCACCTGTGGATCCTGACTCAGCCCGTGAAAACCAAAGCTCCTCCACAGGGCAGGGGTTGGTCTGTCTTGCTCTCTGCTAAAAACACAGTGCCTAGAATAAATGCTTGCTTGGCACAAAACAGGTGCTCAATGAATAACTGCCGAATGAATGAATCTTTTAAAACCTAGCTCACACAAGACCACCTCTGCAGACCTTCCCCGGCACAAGTCAGGCGCTGCGACGCGCCCACGCAAGCTGCCCCTCCCTGCTTGGCACCCCGCCACCTCCCGGACATCCCGCTCTCACGGCCTGGCGGCCCCGGGCGCTGCCGGCCTGCTCACCTGCTGGCCCCGCGCGCCCCGCTGCGGGTCTCTTGAGGGTAGGTGGGACCCATTTCTTGCGCATTTGCGGGCCCTCTCCCTCACCACCGTGTTTACCACAGTGCCCAGCAGGTAATCAACTGTTTCTTGAACGGTACTGGGCAGTTCCCCCTCGAACGCTTTTTCCCTTTTCCTGGGAACCACTGGCTTTCACCGGTGTCGACACCTTTCACGGCTACCTCCTCCTGTCCGCCCCTACTGCTCTCCCAGTTCAGGGCCGCAAGGCTCAAGGTCACACAACGACCCCCACCTATCCACGCGGGGAGGAGCCCAGCAGAGTGGCTGGTACACAGCAAGCACTCGACGACCCCGAGGTGCGCTCCTCGGCCACACCTCTGCTTTTGTCCTCTGCGGGGCCTGGACCTTGGAAGAGCGATGCCAGCTGGCAGGCCTGGGTGGCTCGCCTTCCCCCTCCGGGTCAGCCTGGAGGGCCTGCCCCACACGGCCCCGCGCACACACGGCACCGGCCTGTCTCTAGACCCTGAAGAGTGCTGATCCCTCTTGGCCCGCCCTGCCTGTGAACATACGCAGAACCGAAGCTGATAACAGACAAGTCAGAGCTGAGGCGGACACATTAAAACAGAAATCCTCTGGGCAGTCATTGTGACAAAAATAAAACGGCCTTCTAGAAAATATCTTCCTTATATTGTTCTCGTTTACCAATCTGGTAAAGATTAAAATATACACACACATTACTTTCTTTCTTACCATAGATGCAGGAAAATAGCACTGCTAGTGTAACTAAAAATGGGAAGATCTTTCTGGAAGGCAATTTGGCGATGTACACTAAAAGCGTTAAAGACATATGCATCCTTGAACTGGCCATTCTACTTGTATGAATGCACTGCATAAAGATGACGTACAAGGATACACACTCCTGCAACTGCAGACACTGCTGAACAATCCAAACATCCGAAACAGGACCAATTAAACAAACAGCAGCTCTTCTCCAGACAGAAAGGCCACAGACCAAAAAGGGAACCTCTTGCTTTAGAATAAGCAATGACATTTTCTTCTGTATATTTGTCTGTATTTTCCAAATTTATACAGAAAATATACTCAACTTTTGGTAAAGGGGAGGAAATCTTTTAAACGTTGTAGACAAAAAAGAAATACTCTGTAATGGAGTCACTGGAGCTCACACAGAACTGACATAACTTTCCGGGTGTTACTCCTTGACCCCAGCAGCTGTACGGGGTAGGTACAATTTCCATGTTCACACATTTGCAATCGGGGAGCTGGCCCCAGGCCTTAGGTAGCACCCCTGGGGTGTGACTCCAGGCCCCCCCCCCCCGGGAGCTGGCATCTGGCCACCACAGTGCCTCCTACTCAGAGAAGATACTTTAAATCAACTGATAAGCCAACCAGGAAGTTACCAGGGCATGATTTACAAGCCACAAGAGCAAACACACACAGCATTTTCTGCAGAAGAAATGCTACAATGAGAAATGCACAAGACGGCTGCAATACTTAGGCTTTTGGCTTTAAGAGGATGAACAAGCGTGGCCTAACCCTAGAAGAACCACGTACCGGCTCAGCCTGCGCGTTGCCTGACGCCCTGGCCTCTGTGCCCGCGCGGCTCCGCCAGGCCCTGTGCAGCAGAACCCAAGGCTCCATGCCGGCCTCTGGCCGTGGATGTGACTGTGAACAATAGTCACCAGAAAGCTAGCCAGACACAGGAAATGAGTCTAGTTTGGAGGGTACAATCAAATGTACAGAAAAAGTAAACAATTCTGAGTCTTGAATTTTCATTGTTTCCATAAAAATTTAAAGAAACTCTAAGAATAAACTTTTCGGGTTAACTGCCAACTGCAAAGCTTAAGCTGTAACAACCCCCTGCCCCCAAACTACCTAGAGAAAGAATCTCAGTTGAGAAAGTTGAGAGAAGAATTCTGTGTGTGAAGTCCTGCATGCCCTCTGCAGTGTCATCTTTTCAAAGAAAGAGCCAAGAAGACGCCAGTAAGGAGTGTCCTCACTTGCCTGAAGGATGACAACGGGCTGACCACCCTGAACTCACATCACCTCGTGGGTCCCCGACCCACAGGCAGCCACTGCTGGGCGCCCATCCACAGGGCCGAGCGGGAAGGCGGGGGGCGTCCCGTGCAGGTGGGCTGCTCGGGGCCCACGCTGCTGGCCTCCGAGCTGCACTGTCGCCCTGCAGCTTGCCCCTCACGAAGGGTGCCTGACTCAGGACAGGAGCCACGCTTGGGGCGAGAGCGGAAGGCACCTCTGAAGCACAGCAGACAGGACAGGCGGCCCCACAGGAGCGCTGCGCCCGGGGCATGCCAGGCGCCCGCCGGGACCAGCGACGGTGGCTGAGGCACCTCAACGGGCCCGGCCGCCCCGTCTGCTGCCCTGACACCAGGGGACACCAAGCGGGGCACGGTCACACAGCACGAGGGGGACAGGGAACGGAAAGCCGTGTCCTCGGGGAGGAGGGGACCACAGTGCGGCTCCCTCCCCGACTTCAGCACCCAGCTCGCTCTGCAGCAGCAGCAGACAAGCGCCAAGAGCGGGGGGAGCGCCTTCACGCAGGGAGCGACCACCCGCTCGCTGGGGAAAGGGAAGAGCGCCAGCCGGGGCGGGAGCTGCAGGGAGCACCCAGGCCCAGCAGCAGCCGCCCTGGAGGACAGGCGTCCCGGCCGCTGCCCCCGCCCCGGCTCACGCCGCCCGCCACCACTCACTCAGTTCTCTTTCCAGCCAAGAGGGTAAAAACTGACCCGTTCCAGCGACTTCTACAGAACTCGGGACACAGGCCAAGCCAGGGGACCCACCGCACAGCAAGTGAGTAGGACACCGTCCCCACACGCGGCGGGCAAAGATGCTAGTGGCATCCGCTCCACACTGGCTGTCCCGGCCACCTGCCTGGGAGCTGAGTGTACCCCGTCCCCGGGCGCCCTGCCTTCCAGCTTCCAGAAGGCCTGGAGGGGAGGAGAAAGAAGTGTGGGCGGCACCCTGCTCCTTCCTGCAGGGCCACAGGCCCCCCGACGCTCCCTCTGCTCTCTGCAGCCTGGCAGTTGACTGACTAGTCAACTGTCTAAGGCAAGAAAAAGAATTTGAAAAAGATAGTTTGTGACCGGCTGGGCCCAGCACTGAACAGGCTGGCTCCGACCACCGTCCGTGGCTTCCCACACCTGCCCACATCCGTGCACGTCCTGAAAGTCCCTCCTGGGGTGACCCCAATTTGAAAGCGCCACGGCTGAACTGCTTGGACTCTAATACACATCCCATGTTTTTCCCCAATCCAGTAACAAGACAAAATCTCTAAGTCAGTAAGCTCTCTAGGCACCCATGAACACAGGCGGCCCTGCCCCATTAAATGAAGCAAAGCCCCCGCCCACCCCAGTCTGTACAGCTACACAGGAGTAGCCAAAGCAGATTATCGAAATCCACTCGGTGACAGGCAGCCACAAGAATATCATCTCAAGGTTGAAAATGTTATTTTTCCTCATACGCTTGATTAGATGTCCAAGGAAAAAAAATAATTTGATAAAAAGTCTTAAATTCTCAAGTTTGTGACTCAGCTAGGCTAGGCATCTCTTCCTTAGAAATTAACTAAAACAGTGTCTCTTCATTTGGGTTTTAAAAAAAACGTGCAGACCCCTTAAGGTCATTTCAAACTAAGTGTTGAGCCAGCTATTTAGTTTTCTAGGGAACACAAAACAGAAATTACTATAACATGAAAACTACCCCTACCGCCGGCTACCCTGGGTCTTCTGTAACTGAGCCCCTGCGAGCCCTGGTGTGGAGCACGACAGAAAGGACAGCGGCCTGGCTGGGAGGATCTGATTCTGTGCCTAGCTATGTTACCTACAGGTCATCGAACCACTTCCAGACCCACCTTCCTCATTTACAAGATGGAATTAGACCATCCACTTAGTTCTTAACCAGGGAATGGGGGTGCCTATGAATCCTCTGAAATTATGTGTAACATTTTGTATGTGCATATGTGCATTTTTCCGTGTAAAGAGGTCACTGAAACAAAAAAGGTGAGAACCCTCAGACTGGACAGTCATTAAAGTTCCCTTACCTCACTAAAATGTTTATGATGCTATGGGCAAGAAAAGAGTTCAGTAGCCCTGGAGGATATTAGTCTATAAAGACAAGTATTTCACTATAAATAAACAACTTAAGCCCTCGCTAACTGGTTTCTTTCCTACAGACATGCACACACGTACTCATAACGTACATCCATGAAACTTCGTGCTACTAATTAACATGGCACAACTTGCTGTGTATCACTCGCATTGTTACCGGCATGCTCATGTGCAAAATCATTTATCTGAAAAGACAGTTCTGAAATAAAACAAACGTCTACCTACAAAACCTAATTCTGTGTGTCCACCAGGTAAGTAATCTTTATCGGTGAAGACCAGCTTCCACAGAATAAGCCAAAGTTACCTTAAAAAGAAAGTGATCTAAGAGGCTCGCTTTGGGCCAACGTGAGTGAGCTCCACCGTGTTGAGAGCAGAAATTACATTTTCGAGCAATTAGTTAATCAGTGTAAAGAGTAAGTATGCAAATAATATAGTAAAAATTAAGGACATTGACAAAAAGAAAACTCTTTCCTAAGCACATACAGTTCAATGCCTGGGATCGAAGGTTCCGCGTTTTCTACGCCAACAGTCGGGAAGCGGGTAAATGGGGAAAAGAGACCACTCACTTCCAAGAGCTTCAGCTCCTGCACACAGCTGTGCAGCAGCTCTAGGGCGCGCTGAGCCACCTCCCACGGCCTCTGCAGGAAGAGGAGCAGGGTGCACTGGCGAGAGAACAGGTAACTGCGCAGATCTAACAGGGTGGCTTCTTGCCTCTGTATCAATCCGCGCTTCTCCATATCTATGGGCTTTCGGAGGATCAATCCATTCCAGCTCTTCACCGGCTGGCAGAAAAAAGTCAGCCAGTTGGCACCATCTAAACAAACACACATCGTGAAAGGCGCTGACCGCAGATTCCTCCACCTCACTGCGCAGGACCGTGAGCCCTCGTGTACCGACAGGCGGCTCAGCTACTGGATAGGCCCGAAGCGCCGGCCCACCCCTCTGTCTGTGGGGACCCCGTCTAGGGATGCGGGACAGGGTGGTGACCGCAAGAACACCCACTGGGTACCTGGCACCTGGTGACGAGCACTGGGGGACAGGACGTCGGCCACGGGGCACAACGCCGTACCAGGCCCAGAAGGTCCTGAGCAGGTCAGGATGCAACCAGAGGCTGCCAGGCCGAGGGTCAGGGACACCTCAGGCTCTGCGGTCGGTCGGCCCCAGGAGGAGGGGCGAGGCCCGGGCGGGAGCAGGCTGAGCGTGCTGTGCGGCTCATCTTCCTTCATTTCCACACTCTGCCTGACTTATTTAAGCCTCGTGCCTGCCTCAGCTCAACCATGTCAATACCTGAGTCACGCTCCTAGAGGAAGGGACGGCAGGCACAAGGAAGACGTAGTAGCAGGAAGCAGAGGAGAAAAATTCTTTAACTGTCAAAAATTTCCAATAAGACTCCTCGATTTTAACTTACAGCCCTAAGACTCAAATGTGATCTTAAAATAAATGTAAGAATCTACAATAACAAGTCACTCAATCTTTATGAAAAATTTTTTAATCTACCCTTCTCACTCCAAAAGAGAGGTGTCACAGCCATCTAATTCTATGTTCTCTTCAGGAAGTGACTCAACACTGGCACACTGACGTTACTATATGTCTGAAGTGCCAAATACAGCAGAGCATCCTTTACTGATCTGAACTTAGACTCAGCTGATTCAGTGCCCACTAAGTGAGGTGTCCCCCACCCATCAGGGTCCCCTCCCCAGCAGGTCCCTCTGCCGGGGCCCCCATCCCCAGCACTCTCCTGGCTCCCCCCACATTTCAGTCAGGCCTCTCCTCAGAGAGCCTCCCAGGCCATCTGTCTAACACTGAACAGCACCTACCGTCACCCTACCTCTGCACCTATGTCCTCTTCTGCAGGCCACACTTACTAGTCTCACTACCTGACTTTAAGTCACACTTTTGTTTTTCTGTTTCTGTTTCCCCTTCACGTAAACTCCGTAAAAGAAGGAATTTTGTTTTGTTCCCTACTGTATTTAGAACAGGGCCTGGCACAGAGTGGGCTCTCAGGAAGTATCTGTTGTATGAATGAACAAAAATGAACAATATTATTTAGCTGCTAAAGTTGGTCCAGGCTTACTTTTGGATTTTAAATTGCTCCAGGTTTATTTTAAAACTGAGAGAACAAAGAAATTATGTGAAATACAATGTAAGAAACATGTGAGCTATTTGAGATATATATGTATAATATGGATATGTAAGATATAAGAAATGGAATTTTACCTCTTCTAAATTTTTAAAACTTAATTGGTAAATACTTTGCTTTGGTTATATGCTTATGTTTGTGTCTCAGCAAAGTAAGGAGATCCAAACCTGAACTGCATAAAAACTGTTTTGGAGTGGGACTCAACGGGTGACATTTCATCACTCCCAGAACAAGGGCAGTGCCCACAGCCCACGCTGACTGTCCCAGCACCTCACTCCCTACAGGTCTCCTAGCAGACACTACGGTGGCTCCTTGGAATCATGCCTTTCTTCAGACACTGTGACAAAGCTTCTCAAAAGAACCCCCAACAAAGATGTCTATCACAGCACTGCTTGTGGTAGCAAGAGCGGAAACAACCCAAATGTCCAACACCAGTGGGCTGAATAAAGTCTAACGAACCCACACCGTGAAGCACTCTGCAGCTATTATCAGAAATAGCTTAGAACCTGATCTGTTAGCTTGAAGAGATGCCTGTGATGGACTGTTAGTAAGAACAACAAGCTACAGACAAAGGTCATGATAATATGATGCCATTTCTTTCAAAATAAACATCAAGCAAAGAAAAGTGAGCACAATTATAAACTTTTTCTTTGTATATGGGTCACTGTGCTAGTTCTGTATTTTTAGAAGACTTTAAGACATCATTTAAAAGTTTAAAAGAAAGATGAACACCCTTTACAATGGTGTCATGTAGGACTCACTGTAATGAACTCTCAAATATTATAAAGACAACCTCTCAACAGAAGAAAAAGATTCCCACTCTTATGCTAGCAAGGAGACACAGAATCAGAAGCCTCACTAGCCAGCTGTAGGTTGTAGAAATGACACTTTATATCTAAAAAACTTCTTAAACACTTTCATTACTCAAGAGTCTTCTACAAGTGTAAGTGACTAATTCTTAATTCTCATTTCATTTCCTATAGGAACCATGCGAATATATTGTATTTAATGTTTTTTAAAAAACAACAACAAAAGATGATTTAATCATTAGGTAAATAAACAGCAGCTTCCATACTATTCAAAAGTGGGGAAAGCTATATTGAGAAAAGAATTTGTTTCTAAAATTTCATTACTCACCCCCAGCACCAAAGTTGACAACATACTGAGAAAACAGAGCATCCAGCTCATCGTACTGCACCAGGGCATCTTCAAACTGCTGCAGCATCTCAAAAACAAAGGCAAGTTCCTCCTATTTACCCAAAAAAAGTTAAAAAAAAAAAAGCAAAAATATAAATCAGTGTTTTGAAACAAGTAGCTATGAAAGATTACAACAGAGAAAAGCATGCAGCATAATGAATAACGCTTGTGCTATACCAAGAAAAGATCAATTTAATGACCCCACATGTCAACATTTATGCACACACAGAGAGAAGACTAGAAAGAAGCAGGGAACGGCCAACATGATCCCCCGAGTCTCTGCGTGACCTACCAGCAGACGGGGCCTGACTGGTCAGCCTCTCGTCCTCAGTATTTCCCTGGACCCCAGACACACACTTTTTCATTAGAATTCTGCTATATGGAAGAGCAGAATTTTCTCCTCCATTTACCTATTTATTTATATCTATATAGACTCATGGATATGAATTTTACCCCACGGGTTAAAACCGAAGTCTGTTAGTACTTATTTTGTTGCACAAACTGTTCCCGCTTTGGCCATTGAGGGGGCTCCTGGAGGTGGTGCATATCTTCTTTTGACAGACCTCCACCTTTCTTGTGCACCTCTTAACTTTCTGGTTCTACACGATACTGTATTTTCCCTACACCAGCCCTGCAATCAACCACTTCCACAGGAGCCCTGGCACCTTTTATTGGAGAATGCAGTTTAGAAACCAAGAACTTGGCACTGAGTGTGTTCATTGCTACTGAGGTGTCATTTTTTTCTAGGCCCCATCAGAGGAGAAAGCAAGGAAATATATGTATATGTATTAACCCTCACCTACACATACCTCTGTATTTGTGAATCTATCTAGCCAGCAGCCATCCAACCATGGGTTCACACTGATTCTAAACCAGCACCACTGGGTTCATTTAGACTCCCTCTTTCCTGGTTTGTTACTCTTAAAAAATAAGCTTAATAAGCTTGAAGGGTAAAGAGACAGGGAAATCTGAAAGATCTGTCATTGGTCAATCATACAGGGAATTATGAACACATTCAAATTCCCTTATGTGCCCAAAATCATCCAAATACCACTAAGACAGAAGCATCAGAATAAGAGATAAACTTCAAAATTTCTAATGAGAATTGGTTTTTTACTTATTCAAAGTGCATTATTTCTTCAATGATTAATATACAAGTGATGTTTAAATATGAAAATTACACTTTTTCAGTCAAAACACGGTGAACAAGAACAAGGAACCCTAAGAGCAACATTCTTATCACTCTGCAGTATTAAGAAGGTCTCCTCCCCCAAACTACTCTATTACACATCCCTTTGTTCTCTTAAGACTTTTCTTCTTAAAAGAGAAAGAGTTGGGACTTCCCTGGTGGCACAGTGGTTAAGAATCCGCCTGCCAATGCAGGGTACACGGGTTCGATCCCTGATCCA
This sequence comes from Balaenoptera ricei, assembly GCF_028023285.1. Classification (NCBI taxonomy): domain Eukaryota; kingdom Metazoa; phylum Chordata; class Mammalia; order Artiodactyla; family Balaenopteridae; genus Balaenoptera; species Balaenoptera ricei. Next base: position 159,882,601 of record NC_082642.1, on the reverse strand, counting down.
GGAAGATCCCACATGCCGTGGAGCAACTAAGCCTGTGCGCCACAACTACTGAGCCCGTGCTCTAGAGCCCGTGAGCCACAACTACTGAGCCCACGAGCCACAACTACTGAAGCCCGCGCACCTAGGGCCCGTGCTCTGCAACAAGAGAAGCCACCGCAATGAGAAGCCCGTGCACCGCAACTAAGAATAGCCCCTGCTCGACACAACTAGAGAAAGCCCGCACACAGCAATGAACACCCAACGCAGCCAAAAATAATAATAATAATAAATAAATAAATAATTTTTTTTTAAAAAGAGAGAAAGAGTTGATTACAGACCATACTTCTGTAAACTAGAGTAAAGAAACCAGCTAAAGACAATCTTTTATTGGAACCCAAGGTTATAAAACAAAACTACAGAGGAAACGTTCTTGGGAAGTCACAATTTAATCACAGCGCCAGGCAGGGAGTGGACGTCTTTATCATCAGGATCATCACCACTGCTGGGGCTCCTCTGCCTAAGCCATGTCCACGGTAGACGCCCCAGGAGGCCCGAGACACTAACAAAACCAGAATTACTCTGAGGACAAGGCCACTTCATAAAAGGCTAGATGCCAAGCTGTGAAGCAGCAGGGCAGCTGACAGAATGATTACTCAGCAGACCATCTCTGATCCTCTGCTTAAGAAGCCAAGAGAATGAAGCATCATTTGTTACCTACTGTATTGTCTTTTGGTTTTAAAAACTATGTCAATATGAATTACCAAAAGAGAGCTGCCTTAGTCATGAAGAATGAAAGAGGGAACGAGAGAAGAAGGAGACAGCCTAGTTCTATATAATCAGCCACGTACCTGCACCATGAAGTAGTCACAGAAGCTCCAGCCTGGCTCAGTTCTCTTCTCCCTCAAGGTTCTCATGTCATCCTCAAACTTGCCCAGGTTCTTGGTAAAAGACATAAGAAGCAACGTCCTGAGTTTGGTCAGGAAAGCATTCCAGGATTCCTGAGTTCGGGAGGAGTCCTTCAAGGGGTCGGAGAGCACGGCACACCTGTGGCGAGATGGACGGACTGTGGAGAAGCCACCGCAAGCACAGAACCGCTGCCCCACGGCCACCACTTCCCTGGGCTGCAGGTTGGCTTCCTCCCTCCCCTTCCTTTCTTCCTTCTTTAACGGGTAAAAAACATTAGGCAGGTGGTGAGAAATCAGATTAGGAAAAGGCTTCATCGTGAACTGGTCTAATGCCACATGAGCAGTCGGTGCTGTTCCCAAGAGTGTTGCTGTAGAATGGACTGGAAAGGGGGAGAGGGATTTATGATGAGTCTTGAGTCTTAGATCCTGTCTCCAGGGCTCTCTGTAAAATAAGGTGATCGTATCTCACTCAGTTCCCAAACCCCATTTGCCCTGCCCCCCTTCAAAAACCTTTTGGTTCCTTGTAACTGACAGACTAAACTTTAGATGTTTTAACATGGCACACGAGGCCCATGACAACACGGACCAACCCAGCTGTCCAGCTTTGGTTCCTACTATCTCCAGCTCAAGCCCACTCAGCTTCTCATGCTCTCCCATCTTTTTACCCAGCACCTTCCCCGCACAGCCCTGCTCAGCCGACACACCCTCACTGAACCTCTCCCCCAGCCCCGCCCCCGCGGCTCTGCGCTTGGCCCCACTGCGATTCCACGATTCCACGACCACAGCAGTCAGTGTGCCCTGGAAACACCTTCTCTCTTTGCTGGTCTGTTTCTCCCACCAGACTGTGAGCTCCTCGAGAGCAGCGTTAATAAATACTTGATAAATAAAGGCTTAGAAAGATATTGCTTAACTTGTAGGTATAATACAATTTCACTACAAAAAGACTTTGTATGCATGGTGTAAAAATATCAAAGGCATAAAATTACAAGTGTGTCCAATGGATTTGGAAAAGGCAACACATTCATCCGGGAGATTGGAAGAGGTAACTTTCTTTATCCTTGATAACAATAATTCAGAAAGATGAATACATCTGAACACAGAAATAACTTTTAAATATTGATGCTATGAGTTTCAACATTCCTCCTCTGTAAATATTTTACCTGAACTACCAGCAAGTAGCAAAATGAACAGATTCTAAGTTTCATTTTCTCTGGGCCCCATCATACCTCTTGGAGGGAGGACTAAAGCTATGGATTATAAATCAGTGGACAAAGGGTGAAACAGCCATAGTCTAGGCGGTCCACCAGGTGAGTAATCAGTACCAAGAAGAAAATTTTTAAGTCGGTGGCTGGCTTTAATCCAGTCATTCCATCCCCACTAGATTCTGTTTCTTCCCCTGAAAGATAAAGGGGTCCAGTCAGCTCACTCCTAAGCCCCCTCCCTCAAAGGACTAACGTGTATTTATTCACTATATGAGCTGCGAGGGTCTATCAGCTCAGTAGTTTCTCCTTAAGGCATTCTCAAGGATTATAATCCATGTTTATTCCTGACCAGACAGAGTTCTCTATACCTACAAGGGGTAGATGAAAAAGGAAACTGACGCAAACACCAATCACCAAAACGATATTTTCCTGCAGTGACCTGGAGCTTATCCATCAGAAAATATATTCATTACACTCTCCATCCCTTATTATGCCCTTCAACATTTACTGTTTCTACTACATCTTCTTCTTCTCTTATCAATTAACACAACAAACTATGCTTCAGAAATTCACATCGAGCGTCGTTAACTGAGAAAGGGAGAACCCACAACAGCCCCTCCAGTCAGGGCTGGCGGAGTCCGACCTGGCGTAGAGCAGCGCCCACAGGGCGCGTGGCTGCACGGCGGGGAGCTCCAGGCCGGGGTCTCCGCCAGCCACGGGGACGCTGCTGGCACAGACAAGGAGCACACGACCCTCTGCCTCAGCATCGCTTACCAAAAGCCTGAAAACGCACAAAACTTTCACCAAGCAATTTTCCTTTTAGGGAGTTATCCTAAGGAAATAATTAAGGATGTAGATAACATCTGAGCTAGAATGATGTTTGTAATTTTATAATAATAAGTAAGCAATAACTTATAAGTCCAGCAGAGGACTGTATAAATAACTTATAGTGCTTTAATACTATGGACTACTCTATACTAACTAACAATAATAGCGTAGAAACACAGTTACTGTTCAGAGAAAACATTTTGTATTAAGTGAAATCTATACTTTAAGAGTACAGATTTGTCAAAGGTGGCTTTGCAAATTCATGAAAATCAAAATGTTAGAAGGCATCTCTAAATACTGAAGATGAAATGTTAAAAATTTTAGTAAGTTAAATTTTTCGTACAAAGAATAGTCATTAAAAGCAAGTTAGTTTTAAATGGGCCTAGCAGAAACATACTTTTGGAAATTAGATAAAATTATAACGTAGACAAAAGTAATCAATAAGCACTTCAGAAAAATTATTACACAATTTGAACTCTTCATAAGTTTAGACTAACACACCCCATTAGTAGCAATTTATTTACTTAACAAAATCCCAAACAAATATGATTTCTTTTGTTATATTAAAAACCACTCAAGGACTTCCCTGGTGGCGCGATGGTTAAGAATCCTCCTGCCAATGCAGGGGAAATGGGTTCGAGCCCTGGTCTGGGAAGATCCCACATGCCACGGAGCAACTAAGCCCACATGCCACAACTACTGAGCCCGCACACCTAGAGCCCGTGCTCCGCAACAAGAGAAGCCACCGCAATGAGAAGCCCGCACAATGCAACAAAGAGTAGCCCCTGCTCGCCGCAACTAGAGAAAGCCTGCATGCAGCTACGCAGACCCAATGCAGCCAAAAAATAAATAAGTTAATTAATTAAAAAACAAAACAAAACAACACAAAACACCACCACTCAGAGGCCGTTCGGGTTTGACTTTGGGCTCCCCCATCTCAGCATTCCCTGTGGCCCACTTCCCCTCAGATGGTAAAGCTGCTCTCTTCCCTCCAGGCCTTACGGCCGTCCACTCTTCTTTCAGAACAAAAATGTTAGTACACCTAACCACAGAGAGGAAAAGGACACTCAGTAATGGAGCATCTAGCAGAATGTTAAACTGATTCCTTTGAGATAACTAACGTATGAATAACAGACCTCAGAAAAAAAATCCCCAGAAGTCCAGATTGAGTGAGATTTCCCTAAGATAAACTGTAAGCTCAACCATCTAATTCAAACTTTATTTTTTTTTTTTTTTTACTTTTTTTGTTTGTTTATTTATTTTATTTATGGCTGTGTTGGGTCTTCGTTTCTGTGCGAGGGCTTTTTCCAGTTGCGGCAAGCGGGGGCCACTCTTCATCGCGGTGTGCGGGCCTCTCATTATCGCAGCCTCTCATTGCGGAGCACAGGCTCCAGACGCGCAGGCTCAGTAACTGTGGCTCACAGGCCTAGCCGCTCCGTGGCATGTGGGATCTTCCCAGACCAGGGCTCGAACCCGCGTCCCCTGCATTGGCAGGCAGATTCTCAACCACTGCGCCACCAGGGAAGCCCTAATTCAAACTTTAAATAAAGCAAGTGTGAACATTACTGTGTACCCAGTATTGTGTGGAACATAGAAAGGAAGCCCACACATGGCTCCCTCCCCGAAGAACTGTCAGCTCATCAGGTGGCCCTGACACAGGATGCGGTCACGTGGCAGCCACGTGGCAGGCTCTGGTTGGGACTCCTGGCCGCACACACCCAGGATCTCTTCCCTTAACTCCTCGCACGTCCTTCATTTCTTAGCCCCCAGAGCAGGCCAGCTCCCCTACTCCCAGCTCTTGCCGCACTCTGGAACCTTCTGCCTGGGCATTTGCCACTGTGGTGACCGCAGGTGTGATGACTTGGGTGTGAAGTAATGCCCGCCTCTGCCACTAGACCACGCAGTACCAGAGCAGGGACGAGGCTCACCACTGCAGCCCCAGCACCTCAAGCGCTAAACTGGCCGGGTGTTAAGAGAGGCACTGGCCGGCACGGCTAGGCGTGGACTCACTGGAGAGGCGGGAAGTGAGCTACCAGCAGGAGAGAACAGGGCCCAGACACGGCTGAGCAAGAGGGGAAAGTCAGTCCAGGCACTGAAGCAGCCACCAACGTCTCAGGTTCCCTTTTAAAGTTTCTGAATTAGATTAAACCAGCATTTTATAACTTCTGGCTTAAGGAACTCTTACTAGGTGTTAAGGTAAACAAAACACAGGGTCCCAGCACCAAGGAACGCCCAAGGAGCCCTGCTGTACACAGGCTGCAGACGTCTCAGAGCCCTTCCTGTGCTAACACCCATCACCGGCCTTCCAAGGGGACCCACTGTGGTCTCTCCCACGGTCACCAGGCCTCGGGGCCTCCCCTGCCAGGCAACCCGCTGCAGATGACTGTTCAGAGTTTCTCGCCAGCCAGCCAGGAGCTCCACGAGGAGAGGGACCTGGTCTTCTCTTCAGCACCCATCACATGCTCAAGTGTCAGGCATAGGACACGTGCTCACAGAGCGAATATTTACTACTACCTGGAAGCCAGTAAACTATGTCATCCAGACATCAGCCCAAAGAGGTAAAATGAAACATACACTTACCTGTCACTCTGTTTATTACAAAAATCGTTTCTTATTTTGTCCACAATAGAAGTTCGGGGAAGGATGTTGGTTTTGTTTTTTTTCTTGGCATCATTTTCAACTACCACTATTAACCAGTCCACGGAGCTGTGAGCTTTCAGAACATTCTGCCACTTGGTGAGGTCGTCTTTTACTGTAGCTTTATACACTTCAGTATCCTGAAAATAAACAATTCACTGTGAAAGCAGGTTAATTAATATCCTTTAGTTTACATGCCAAACGTGTCCGAGAACAGAAGACAGCGTGCCTTTCTGCTCCGGGACGGGGAGACAGCACGGAAGCCCGGCGCTGGTCCCGGCTGCTGGCGCTCCGGGCAGGCTCAGCCCCACGCCCCACGTGTGCACCGTCCCCCAGACCGGGACGCCGAGGGGAGGTCTTCCAGCGCTACAGAGGAAGAGGTGGAGAGGCAGAGGGCCGAGCAAGCTGCCCACAGCGACACAGTCTGCTAAGTAAGCTGGGACTTTAAAAGGCCCCCCAGGTCTGCAGGGCCAGAGGCCCTGGGCCCAAGCACAACAGGGTCCCAACACAGTCACAGCCCCGCCTTGATGGGAGAGGCGAGTGGCTCGTCCCACTTCAGGCCAGCTGCCATCCCGGGGCGAGGGGGGGGGGGGGCGGCCTCCCCATGGTTCCTCCGCAGCCCCTCAGCACTCTGGGAGCCCCCAGAACCACTCCAACCTCAAGGCCACGTGCAGGCCACGTCAGGGGCAAGGCAGCTTCAGAGGCGAACCCGAGTAAAGAGGACACTCTAGGGCTTTTGAAAGTTGTTCTCATTCACGTGGCTCGATAGGGGAGCCGGCCTGGGCCTAAAAGTCAAAGCTGCTCCTGACTCAGAGCACCACACCCCAGCCTGCTAAAGAGCGCCCCCCGCCTGCACGAACGCCAACGAGGCGAGCCTCGGTTCTCTTCCAGGAAGAAGCAGGGAAACAGAAGTCCTCCTTGCTTTGTAACTGTTTACAACTGACGTTATGCTCCATCAATCCACTTAGCAGATTCAGAGTGAAAAAACCAAGATGCTTAACTCATGTCAATATCAGGCACTTGAAAACCTTTGGAAACTATAATTAATAGCTACTGCCTAAATATATGCTTTCCCCTCTTTTAATAGAAAGATTCCTTACTATCCTGCCTATATTTTCTCCGGATTTTTTAGTCTCTATCGAGTAACACTCATGTGATTGATCCATGAATGAGTTAAATCTCAAATTCTGTATCAAGTCCCTCCTTTCGTTTAATTAATAAGTGAAAAGCTCCAAAAGGCAGTACTTAAAAATTTTAAGAACTGCTATGTCTTCAGTTTAAATTTGAAATAAGTACAATCTGAAAAAGATCTTTTGGTTAAAAATTAAAAGGAAAACCATCCTGCAAAAATCTAATTTCTGTGAATTAATATCCAACAGTAACATACACATATACTGCATATTTTCCATACAATGGCAGTGCTTAGGACTGGAAGCTTAGATTTTACAATGCTGGTGTTCTGTCGGAACCCAGATGCATGACGCCTGGAAAGTGAAACCAAAAGGCCAGGGGGCTGCAGCCACAGACCCCGGCAGCTTTAAAATCAAGGCGCAGACACAAATCACAGGGCGGACAAGGGGCGGTGAGGAACCCTGACAAGCTCCAAGGCCGTCCCGGGGCCAGCTCAGGGCGCCCTTCACCAGAATCCACACTGAGGAGAGGTGGCCGCACCCCAAGGGGACACCAGCCCCTCTCCTGGGGACATCCTGTGGCAGCTTGTGGGGACTCTCGGGAAGAGGTCTCGCTGAGCAGCCGGCTGGACAGAGTCCCCCAAAGTTCTGGCGGAATCGGGAGGAAAGAACCCAGTCCATCACTCACGACGGTGAGCAAACAGTGAACGTTCCTAAAAAGACTCGCTGACTCTGCAGAAGAGGAACCCAAGCTGAGCCACTGAGGTTAAGGGTCTCTCAGGAAACCACAGCGAAGAGAGGAAGACGCCATCACAGGGAAGGAAGGGGGACGAGGGGGTCCTAGTGGGGAGCAGCCGCCCCGGTGCCAGAGCCAAGCCAGGTGAGGAGGGCATCACAGAGCAGATGACAAAGGACTGGGGGCTGGCTTGGGGTGTCCCAGGCCAAGCAGGGCAAACAGGGCCTCCGAGGGGGGTCATGGGTCACATGAGGTGGGGAGGGGGTGATCCAGCAGAGCATCAGCCCCGGAGCCGGGGGTGGGGGGGGCCCCCACGCCACAGGGCAGCAGGACGGCAGTGACGGGAAAAGGTTCACAGGCAGCGATGATTCCAATAAGCAAACCTACAGACGATAATGAGTGCCTGGCTTCTCCAAGCCGGAGAAGGGGGACTCACAAGGATGGAAAGGGAAGGAACTATGTCTCAAGTAGTATAATATGACTTGGAGGAAAGAGGTGCATACTGTAAACCAGAGTTCCCCAACCCCCCGGGCCAAGGACTGGTACCGGTCCACGCCTATTAAGAACCGGGCCACACAGCAGGAGGTGAGCGGCGGGCGAGCGAGCGAAGCTTCGTTTGTTGCTCTCCATCGCTCCCCATCACTGGCATCACCACCTGGACCATCCCCCCACCCCACCCCCATCCTTGGAAAAACTGTCTTCAATGAAACCGGTCCCTGGTGCCAAAAAGGCTGGGGGCCGCTGCTATAAACCCTAAAGCAACTAGTGAAATAACATAACAAAGAGTTTTACTTTTAAATCTAAACTCCTAAACATTGTCAACTTGCTCCAAAAAATTTTCTTAACAGATGGTAATCAAAACTATCAATAGGAACTTCCCAGGTGGCGCAGTGGTTAAGAATTCACCTTCGAGCCCTGGTCCGGGAAGATCCCACGTGCCACGGAGCAACTAAGCCCGTGTGCCACAACTACTGAGCCTGCACTCTAGAGCTCTCGAGCCACAACTACTGAGCCCGCGTCCCACAACTACTGAAGCCCGCACACCGCAACGAAGAGTAGCCCTCACTCCCGCAACTAGAGAAAGTTTGTGCACAGTAACAAATACCCAACCCGGCCAAAAAAATTAAGTAAGTAATTAAAATTAAATTAAAATTTTAAAAGACTATCAATAAAACAAAACAAAAAAACTAAAACAAAACAAAAAAACCCCACAGGCTCCCTACTAGAAAACAAGTTTAAGGAAAAAAAAAAAAAATCATCCATAATGCCCACAAAAACTACACCTAGCAAAAAAATTCAAGACTTCTATGAAAAACATTATGACATGTTATGAAAACATATAAAAGCCATAAAGAATGGAGAAACAAACCAGGTTCCCAGAGGAGAAGATTCATGATCATTAAAATTCTTCTCAGATGAACGTGTAACTCTTTCAAAACAATCCCAATCAAAACACCTCAGTCTTTTGTTGTTTTCTTTTCAGTCACTGTTCCAGTTACCTATGGCTTTGTAACGAACCACTACAATACGCAGTGGTCCAGAAGATTTGCTCACAGACCTGCACCCTGGAGATTTGGTGGACAGCTCGTGTGCCCCACATGGTGTCATCTGTGGCACTGGAAGGCTGGGAGCGCGAAGGCAATGACGTCTGCTGGTGGACGCTAGCTTGTTGACAGGATCTGCCAGGGCTGGCAGTGCACACCTCCAGATGGCCTTCCCACAGGGGCACTGACTTCCTCTGAGAATGGTGGCCGGGATCTGACAGCAAGCATCCCAAGAGGATGCAGCAGAAGATATATTCCCTTTTAGGACAGTCTCAAGAGTCACAGCTTCCCTTCTGCCAGTCAGACCCACCCAGATTCAATTGGAGGAAACACAGACCCAGGCTCTCATGGCAGGAATGTCACTGCCGTGCAGAGAAGAACACGTGGGATGGGAGATACTCGTACAGACATTTTTGGAAAATAAAATCTGTACACCTAACAATCGGATTCTAAAATTCATATGAAAGAGAAAATGCATGCTAGCCAAGAGATTTATTTTAAAAGAACAGATATCAATACATATTATAAAAATGTAATTAAATGTAATTAAATGTAATTAAATGTCTGGTCCAGGCATAGAACAGACAATGATTAATAGAACTGATGTGTCCAGAATATTGTGCATAAAGGATACTGCTTTAAAATAAAGGTGACGGGACTTCCCTGGTGGCGCAGTGGTTAAGAATCCGCCTGCCATCCCCCATGCAGGGGACATGGGCTTGATCCCTGGTCCGGGAAGATCTCACATGCAGCGGAGCAATTAAGCCCGTGTGCCACAACTACTGAGCCAGCGTGCCTAAAGCCCATGCTCCGCAACAAGAGAAGCCACCACAATGAGAAGCCAGTGTACCACAACGAAGAGTAGCCCCTGCTCGCCGCAACTAGAGAAAGCCCGCGCGCAGCAACGAAGACCCAATGCAGCCAAAAAATATAAATAAAAATAAATAAATAAATAAATAAATAAATAAAATAAAGGTGACATTTTCAGTAAGTGGGGAAAAGGTAGATTATGAAATGATATTGGGTCAAGTTGCTCCCCATTTAGACTACAAATTAGACACTGAACCCACACTGCTCCTACCGTATACAAAAATAACTTGAAGCTATACAGATCCAAATATAAAACACAAATTATAAAAATATTAAAAGAAAATATAGGAGAAAATCACTTATTATCTTCAGATAGACAAGGCCTTCCTAAACATGAAACACTACTCAGAAACCATGTTTTTAATGACATATTTCATTCCATAAAGATTATAATAGTTATTAATATCCATGCACTAAATAATACATCAACTACCTATATGAAACAGAAACTACAGAAGATGCAGGAGAAATAGAAACATTCTAATAATAGAAGACTTTAACATACCACTGTCAGTTAAAGATAGATCAAGTGGACAAAACAAAATATAAACGACCTCAACAACATAATCAGTACAATAGCTCTTATGGGTACATATTTAATATTACAATCTAAAAACAAAGAAAATACATTCTCAAGTACACATGGAACATCCACAAACACTTTATTAGGTCACAAAGAAAAAAAATTTTCCTAATAGCAGAAAATATTGAAAACACTACTCTAATCACAATGCAATAAAATTAGAAATGTTAAAGTGAAAATATTTTTAAACTTCCTTCTGGAGATTAAAAAACTTTCTGTTAAACTATTGAGTGTAAGGGGCGATACAAACAGAAAATAGAGAATTTCTGAAAAATAGTAACAGAACATGGGGATATATTTAAATTCACATCTTTAAAGACCTATATCACTAAAAATTTAAGAATGAAAATAAATGCACTCCCAACTTAAAAAAACTAGGAAAAGAACAAAGTAAACTATAAGAAAACAAAAGGAAGGAAATAATAAAAATGGAAGCAGAAATTAATGAGATAGAAAACATGCTACTAGTATATCAGATTAATAAATAAAACTCCTGTTTCTCTGGGGGGGGAAAGAAACAACTAGCTAATTTAATCAAGGAAGAAAGGAAGAAAACACAAATATACAAAGAAATAATGATGGGGAAATATCTATTGACACAGAGCATATTTTAAAAGTTGAAAAAAGACCACTTCATACACCTCAATGAAAAGAAATTTTAAAACTGAAATGTATAATTTCTAAGAAAAATACAGTTTATCAAAATTGACAAATGGCTGAAACAGACCAATTTCCATGGAAGGGATACAGAAAGTGATCAAGGAACTATCCCACAAGAAAGTACCAGGCCCAGATGGTTTCTCAGGAGAACTCCATCAAACCCTAGAGACCAGACAGTACTAGTGCTACATAAATTGTTTCAGATATAGAAAACAAACAAAAACTTCCAAGTTATTTTTATGAATCAAGTATAACATTGATACCTAAACCTGATAAACACAGCAGAAAAAAAAGTTATAGACCAATCACTTGTGAATATATTGATAGATGCAAAAAATCCTAAATAATGTGAACCAATACCACATTAAGAAAATAATACTTTGACCAAGTGGAATATACCAGGAATGCAAGTATGGTTCAATAATAAGAAACCCATTAATGTAATTCAACACATTAGTAGACATAAGTGGGAAAAATCATATGATTATCTCCACCAGGTATGAGAAAGCCTTTAATAGGATTCAACAGTGTATTCCTAATAAAAACCCTCGAGAAAATAGGAACGGATGGAAGTTCCTTCACACACTCGCTCAAATTTACCTTATTCCCATAGCCAGCACCCTACTGTGGGGAGACACCACAGGCATTCCCACTGAAGTCAGGAACAAGGAAAAGATACCCACTGTCTCCACTGCTACTAGACAATGTCTTACAACAGGAAAAGCAATTTGAGGCATAAGAACTGAAAAGGAAGAAATAAGACTCTCTGCAGGTGACAGGATAGGATATCTGGAAAACCCTAGACTTTGGGGCCTAGAGAACCAATGATAAAACTAACTCAAGCAATAAAAGAATTCAGCAAGGTTAACATGAAAAAAATCAATGTCTTCATATACAAAAAAAATAACCAACTAGAAGATATAATGGGAGAGAAAACCCCGTTGACAATAGCAACTAAAAAGTAAAATACTTAGAAAAGTAATTTGATACTAAAATCCATGTGGAAAAACAAACATGCCAGAGCAACTAGGCAAACACTGAAGAGCATGACCCCTGAGAGAGGACCAGCCCGAGCAGGTACGGATGTGGACTGTCAGTCTAGGGAAAGCACAAACTGCACACAAACTCTGAACTCTTCACAGCAGGTTTGTCCCCGGCTGTAGCACAGGTGTAGCCATTCTGAAACTATCCCATGCATACTGGAGGACTGAGCAGGTGAGTGAACGTGTTGACGCGTCAGAGCCAGGGTAGATACAAACACGGAACAGGGTAGGGCAAGAAAGAGCCCTGTGGGGTTAGGCTAAAATCAGAGGCATCAGCATCAACTCATGATTTCTAAGACACATGCTTCCCTAGCCCTGTGTAGTCAAAAGGCATAGAAGCGGGGACACTCCCACAGTGCCAAGGGAACCAGGGCTCTGTGAAAAAATGGCTGATGCCAGCACAAGAGTAGCAAAGGGACAAGAACCCAGAATACCTTGTTGTGCCGGAAAGTTAGAAAGTGCTCAAAAGGACACAGGAGCCAGATTGAAGTGACTCTCACTGGCCAAATCTGGGACAACTTGAACATCAAAATAAGTAAGGGTAATTGACTATAAAGCACTAAATAAAACAAAAGCCCACACAGGCTCTTCCCTAGAGTAGAGCGCTGACTGATAAATTTGGGGAAGTGGTATGTGCAAGCCTTGGTAATGACTGGTGCAGGAAGAATCATCACTGGGGGCTAAATCTAGTCTGGATTTTGGAGGGGTTCCCGTCACTGTGCGATAGGGGTGCCTCCCTGGGCGTAAACCGTGCAAACAACATGGCTTATGCTGAACATCTGCATTCCCCCGGGAGTCTAGCCACCCCTGGAGTTTTGCTGTGTGCCAGGCGGAGGCTGCCTATGTGCCTGGCCCAATAAAAACCCTGGGCGCCAAGTCCCCAACGAGCTCCCCTGGTGGACCGCATCTCACATGTGCTATCACACTTGTTCTCGGGAGGAAGCACATCCCACGTGACTCCACTGGGAAAGGCTACAAAGCAAAGTCAGCAAGGGCAACAGGTGCACGGTGTGAAGGGGAGAACAGGCGTGAGCTTCAAGTCCTTTCTCATTAAAACTACAAAAACTACTTCTGCATCCTCAGTTTCAGGTTAAAATGTCACAATATGTAACGATTTATATATTTTGTATACTGCTAAATGCTTGTTTTATTAGAGTCAAACAGACAGGAAGAAATGACCCACAGAATTTTCTGTTCGTTCATGAAAGAAGAATTCCGTCAAGAATGGGTTCACGAATACAGAACTGCCAAGTACGAGTAAAGGCCACAGTGCCCGCAGCTGCAGCGTCCCCTCCCTCAATGGGCATCCCAGAGCGCCTCCTGCACCAGACACAGATCGTGAGTTAGAAGACACAGTCCCCTGCCCCCAGAGAGCCCGCAAACCAGAACCAGAGACAAACAAGGATTCGCAAGTACAGTAACTGTCATGATGGTGAGTACAGGGTGTTATGAAAACAAAGCTCAAAGTAAATATTAAAAATACCTAGTGCCCACTAGGCCACAGTGAGATGGCTCACAAGAACTGGAAACACAAGTAAGACTATATTTGGTGATCACCACGAGTGCCCCGCGCTGGGCCAGAGCAGAAAATAGGCCACGGCAAAGCCACACGCTTGGCTGAAGGATGGATAAAAGAGAAGACTACCAAAAAATTAAAATGAAAAAGTAAATTTCAAAAAGTATAGCTGTCTTAGCAAAACCCAGACCTCTGAATCTTAACCCCATTCCAAGACACGTTCTTGTAACTTTTCCCTTTAAATGAATACTTACACAGCATTCCGTCCAATAAATATGAAGAAAGGGGAACGTGAGCAGAGCTTTGTTTCCTTCTTTGGGCAGCAGCTCCTCTTTGAATTGAACAAAGTTAGATTCTAGGTGAATCATCTTTGGAGCTCGGCCATAGGACCTATAAACAATTTTTAACAAGTCACTGAGAAAAATGAGAATGTTTAGCAGAAAGAAAAGGAGGAAACGACAACAACAATTTAATCCTATCTATGAGTTCAGAAGTACACATAGGGCACTAAGCCTGAACTGTAGCGATTACATATGCTACCCGAAAAGACGCTGTAACTTAGTTTAAACACAGCCCACGTGGACACGTCAAGGCTCCCCATAAATCTGTCGGCTTTACTTTGCCTGCAACACAGACTTCTAAGAAAAACGGACGTTAACCTACAGTCACTTTTAAAGAAGAAAAGAGTTTCCCAATTGTCAAAAGTGCTGTGTGAAGCTATCAAAGCTTTAAACTGCTCTAATACTTTTGTGACAACCCGTATTATCCAAAAAAGAGAACTGTCTGGTGAAAAAGAACAGGTTTCGTTCACATAGCATAAATAAAATAGTGGTAACCACCCTCCTCCATTTTTTCTCAACCCAAGAACAAAGGACACATAGAGAAATCCCACAAGCTGCACTCATCTAATCTATGGCTATCAGAGGGTATGGATGCTGTTTTATTATACTTATAAAAATAAATTATGCTACATACATCTTTTTTCCATACCTCTATTTTCCACCTCTACTAGCTGTATCTCTTTTAAATATCTATAGCTGGATTTTGTACTTTTTATCCAATCTAAGGAGTCTTGGTGATTAATAAGCTGAAACCAACCAAATTTAATGTGATTATGCTTGAACTTGTGGATTTTCTATTTCAGGCTCTCTATTTTTTTCTGTCCTTTGAGAGATTAATCAAGTTTTCTTTTTTCATCCTTCTTCTCTGTTAGTTTGAAAGCTTAACCATCTATTTCTTTTCTGCTGTTGGTTACATTTTAGTTTTTAATATGCATAAACTTAAATTTCCCTCTCAAAGACTGCAGTAAATGTCTACCTCTCCTTGAACAAGACAAAGATAGTACACTGTCTTCTCTCTGCTTTCCTCCACAATCTGAAATTTTAGATTTTTTAATTCTTAAAAGCATTGACACCATAACATAGCACAGTATTTATGACTTGCTTGCTGGCAGCTGCTTCCTTCATCCTGTGAATTCATGGTTCATTTCCCTTTTTCTTGAGATACATTCCTTAATTATTTCACAGAGAGTAGTACAGTTTCTGATCATACATGTCTGAAAATGTTTCCCAACGATCTCCATCCAGTGGCAAGCAGCAAATATAAGATGTGAACAGCACTCTGGAGAGAACACGTGTGGTGCCGTGCGGCCAGAGTGGCAGATCAGGGCCCCCGGCCATCCTGGGCCCAGCTGGCATCCTGTCTCTCCCAAGGCCTGGGGGAGGCTGAGGCAGTCTTCCTGCTTGTATGAGTGTGAATAATACAGAACTCTAGATTCAGAAGTACTTGCCCTCAAGACTCTTCTTAAATGCTATATTTTATGCTACATTCTAAATGCTGTTAAGAGACTGCAAATTTGGTTTTTCTTTTCTCCTTGTTGCTTGGCATGGCTTTTTGTTTGCTTTGTTTTGTTTCCATTCTGCTTGACATTCAGCGGCCCCTGCAATCTCCGAACTCACTGCTGGGAAAATCTTGATGCCAGTTCTTCAAGTATCGCCTGTCCTCCACCCTCTCTATACTCTCCTTCTGAAACAGCTTCTACAGGGACATTGAAACTTCTGGACTTGGCCTTCACGGCTCAGCTTTCCTTTCACACCTCCAACTCCAGCTCTCAGCATTCAACTCCAGAGTTTCCAAGCGCAATCTCCCAACTCACTACTTTGCTTTTCAGCTACACAGCAGTTCACTGCATCAAGTAAAGTTTCTGCTTCAATTTTTTTCCCCGAAGATCTAATCAATTAACTTAAAATTTCATCAAAGTAATATATATACACTTTAATATGTCAAATAGTACTAAAGAGCTTTATACACACACACACACACACACACACACACACCCACGGCAGAAGGAACCCTGCCCAGTCCTTCTATCACCCCTTTCTACCCCTCGCCTACCAAGGTCCTGGGCCCTGGGCCCTGTCACCTGTCAGGGACTCGCCTGCTTCTCAGGGAGCCACCTCTGCAGACACATGGGCTCAGCTTTCCCTCCTATTCCTCTGTCCATCCTCCTTCTCCCAAAGAGGCGTCCACGTCTCTGCTGCCGCCACTTCTGCCCTTCTCTGCCCTTGAACGTTTCTCGTTCTTTTTTCTCATTTAGTTTTCAAGAAGGTGAAGAGATGAAAATACGTATTAAATCTATGCAGTGTCTCTATTTCATTTTTTTCCTCATAACCCCCTTTCCTGTTTCTTCTATCTTTCTGAATGTTTAAATAACGTATACTATTGGAAACCCTCTACAGATTACTCCATTTCTTCAGGTATTAAAACTCTTCCGTTTGCTGGACTGTTTTCTCTCGTTCACAGCACTGTGCCTCTTGAGATGTTGAATACTTTTTCTGTAAGAGAATTCTCCCACATTCTGTACATTCTTCATATTACATGTAGGTAATTAAATACATTCCTTGTAACACTATAATCAGGCACAAAAATTAGACTAGATTCATTAGAGAGCCTGGATAAGTCACCTAGAATGTTAACTCTTCACGTTAGTAGATTACAAACTGGTGATCAGAAAGGAATAACACAGCAAGAATCAGAATTACACGAACATAAGTAACAACAAGAAATTCTTCATATGCCTTGGTTAAAATCAGATTACCGGTATTAACAAGTCACAATCCAAACATTTTCTACAAATAGTATCTAATCTTACCAGAAATTAGTCTTCCAGTAAGATAATTCAAAGTCAATTATTTCCTCAGAACAAGTCATTAGAGGAACAATTACAAACAATAGGGCAAACGGGAGGATTGATCTGGTTTCCCTCCTAATTTTTTTTTAATAAATTTATGTATTTTTAATTTTTATTTTTGGCTGTGTTGAGTCTTCATTGCTGTGCGCAGGCTTTCTCTAGTTGCGGCGAGCAGGGGCTACTCTTCGTTGCAGTGTGCGGGCTTCTCATTGCAGTGGCTTCTCTTGTTGCGGAGCAAGGGCTCTAGGTGTGCGGACTTCAGTAGTTGTGGCACGCAGGCTCAGTAGTTGTGGCACACAGGCTCAGTAGTTGTGGCGCACGGGCTTAGCTGCTCTGCAGCATGTGGGATCTTCCCGGGCCAGGGCTCGAGCCCATGTCCCCTACATTGGCAGGCGGATTCTTAACCACTGTGCCACCAGGGAAGCCCCTCCTTCCTAATTTTTAAGTAACATCTTTCTGTACACTTTCTCATCCTTAAGAGACGAGCCAGGAGCTCAGGGCAGAGAGAAGGCCTCATAAGACAGCAGACAGAGGCACCTGCTCTAATGTGGAATCGGAGTGTGCGTCTCCTTTCCAAAATGCCATGAGGGATCAGAAGCCATTCCTATAAAAGTGGGCCTTCAGCTCAGAAGAAGTGTCCCATTTCTACCGTCCTATGACTTGTCAAGAAAATCAACACATTCCTTAGAGAAGAAGGCCCACGATTACGTGGCTCCACTCAGTTTCCTGAGAACTTAGCCTTTAACTCTTACTACTTCACTTGCTCACACAAATGCCTACAAAACGAGGGAGATGCAGCAAAAACCAGAGGCGCCATACCTTCTCCATTCCATCGGTTCTCTTGGAAGCTGCTGGGAGAGCGTCGGATAAATAGAGGTAAATAAATTCTGATCTCCAGCACCTACAACAGGAATAAAAATGGCATTTTTAGGTAAATATAGGAAAAATGGCTCTAAAATTTATGAATTGGTATTTTTAGGCAACTTAATAATTTAGCAGAATGACATCACAAAACAAGATTTTTTCATATCTTTAAATAAGTGGTCTCAAGAAAACCAGCACTTGACATGTGATCTAACTAACCCTCGCCTGGCCTCTCTGAGGTGGGTATGATTCTCCCCACGAGGAGGAGGAGGAGGAGGATCAGGAAAGTGGAGTCACCTGCCTGGGGTCTGAAAGCTAAGGAGAGGCGGAGCGGGCCCAGCTCCAGCCAGCCTCGCCTCTGTGTCAGCTCACACAGCCGCTGCTCTCTTCAACTTGGACAAAACAGCCATGAAACTCCAGGCAGAGTAGGAAACCCGGACAAGTGAACATGAGTTTCTTCACCAAAATAAGTTCGATACGCATCCAAATGCCACTAGGATCCGAGACGTACAATACGCTCTCTGTGCCCATGCCACCCAGGACACCGGACACGCCTGCTCTCGTCCAGTCTACACAGGAAGTCCTGGAGGCAGACCCGACCTCACGGCCGAGGAGGGGGAGCACGAAGCTGGCTGGCTGCGGAGACCAGTGAGGAACCCAGGAGTGTCTGACTTCGCATGCTAAGCTGTGAATTCAGCTCTTTCATCCTAGCTTTGATGGAACTGAAAAATCCACTTAGCTCTCATAAAATGATAGCATAACCATATCGTACTTAGGCTTAAAAAGAACCTTTCAGGGCTTCCCTGGTGGCGCAGTGGTTGCGAATCTGCCTGCCAATGCAAGGGACACGGGTTCGAGCCCTGGTCTGGGAAGATCCCACATGCCGCGGAGCAACTAGGCCCGTGAGCCACAATTACTGAGCCTGCGTGTCTGGAGCCCGTGCTCCGCAACAAGAGAGGCCGTGATAGTGAGAGGCCCGCGCACCGCGATGAAGAGCGGCCCCCGCTTGCCACAACTAGAGAAAGCCCTCGCACAGAAACGAAGACCCAACACAGCCATAAATAAATAAATAAATAATTTAAAAAAAAAAAAAAAAAAAGAACCTTTCAGTAGATGACTCAAATTCTTATACTCAGAGGATCCTCTAACTTTAAGCAAAACCATTTTCCATTTGCTTTTGTATTGATCTTAAAGAAATCATTGGGAATTGATGTGGGCCATTAACACATTTGCTTATTTTGCTATCATGAGCCCCCCAAAAAAACCAAACCAAAACAAAACGAAACGATCCCCAAACCACATAACACTGTCAAGTGACTGCTGAAAGGAACGGTGTTTCTGGGCAGCTGAGCTGCTTATCCGAGAGGCAGTGGGGCACGGTGACTGGACACAGACGCCGAAAGGCTGATGGCCTGGCTCCCACCTGAGCTCCACCACCTACCAGCTGCGGACGCACGGGGAGACCACCGAGCCTTTCTGTGCCTCGGGGACCACCTGTGAAATGGGAAAATAAGCACAGCCTCCAACGGGGCTGTGGTGAGACTGAGTGAGTCAACACAAAAATCCTTGAACAAGGCCTGACACAAAGTAAATCCTTAATAAGGGTTCCTATTAATAATTTATTGTTGACATAAAAACAACTTTTATGTTTTAACTCATCA
The DNA here is from genome assembly GCF_028023285.1 of Balaenoptera ricei. Lineage (NCBI taxonomy): Eukaryota > Metazoa > Chordata > Mammalia > Artiodactyla > Balaenopteridae > Balaenoptera > Balaenoptera ricei. The sequence continues at coordinate 159,863,253 of NC_082642.1, read as the reverse complement.
TTTTTCATCATGTTCATTTATTTGGTAGTTGTCTTAGAAATCAAAGTAAGAAAACCTTCAGTTAGCTTCAGATTTCTTATCTTTGAGTGCCAACCCCTGCTGTCTCTTTTAAAGGTTCTAAGATTAACATATAAAAATCACTACACTTTGCTAAATAGAAATTAGGGCAAACACATAGAAGCTTTCTCCTCTTTCACTTGGTTTTATATATATATATATATATATATATATATATATATAGTCCTTGCAATAAAGTCTCACATAAAGGTACAGAGGGCGGAGTCAAGATGGCGTACTAGGAGGACGCGGAATTCGTGTCTCCACACAACTAGGGCACCTACCAGGCACCAGTGGGGGACCACAGACACCTAAGGGGACGAGAGGAACCCCCAACAACCAGGTAGGACGTGGGCATGGCGGGAGTGAAGGGGGAGGAGAAGTGGAGGCGGGAGGGGACTGGCGTCCCTGAGGGGCGGCTGGGGGAGGGGAAGGGATCCCACGCCTGAAGGGGGAAATTGGGGGACCACTGGGAGGGCAGAGGATCAAAAGGGAGCGTGGCCAGGTTGCCCCTGCCCGGGAGCCTGCTGAGATCCCAGGCCCAATCCTGTGCCCACCGAGGCCTCCTTCAGCCACGAGGGTCCTGAGGGAATGGGAGGGAGGGAAGGGGGAGCAAAAGTAAAGGCCGGACCTCCGGGGCCTGCACCCCTGAGGGGCGGCTGGGGGAGGGGAGGAGTTCCTACACCCAGCGGGACCCACCCACGGTTAGGGGTCCAGCAGCGACAGGGGAGATCCTGGGAGAGATGGTGGGGAGGGGTGCGAAGGAACGGACGGGAACGGGGCCAGTACTTGCCCTGTCCACTTAGGCACCAGGGAGCCTGTTGGGCTCCCGGGCCTAATCCTCTGCCCTCCCAGCCTCCCTCCTGCTGCGCAGAGCCCAAGCCCCCCCCCTACACTCGGAGACCCCCTCTGAAACCCCCTCCAAGGCACTGGGACCAAGCCCCGCCCACACACCCCCACTCAGGGCCCTACCTCCAGACTCCGGAGCTCCACACTCCAGAGGCCCTCCTTCCACGTGCTGCCTCTCCCCTTCCGCCCTAAGCAGAGGTCCCGCCCCACGCTCAAACGTCACCCCCCCACCCGCCTAGGTCCCGCCCCACCCTAAACCCCACCCCTGCCTAAGTTCCACCCCCACCTGAACTCCGCCCTCATAGCCAAGGCTTCTTTTTGTTGTTGTTGTTTTTCCCTCTTTTAGACTGGGGTTCTGTTTCACCTTGTTGATTCACTGTTGTTAATTCTTTTAGAATTTTATTTTTCCTAATAAATCTTTTATTTTTCTAATTTTATTTTATTCTTTATACTTTGTTAGTGATCTCTCCTTTTGGCTTGTTCGACCCCCCCTTTTCTTTCTTTTTTTTTTTTTCTTTTTTCTGTTGTGGCTTTATTTTACCTTGTGGCAGTTGTTTCAATTATAGTTTTATTTTTCCTAATATATCTTTTATCTTTCCAATTTTATTTTTTTATTCTTTGATATTGTATTGCACCTTTTCTTTCTTTCTTTCTTTCTTTTTTTCACAGTGCCACAAAGCTTGCAAGATCTTGGTTCCCAGGCCAGAGATCAGGCCTGAGCTCCTGTGGTGAGAGCTCTGAGTCCAAACCACTGGACTGACAGAGAACCTCAGACCCCAGGGAATATTAACTGGAGTGAGGCCTCCTGGAGGTCCTCATCTCAGCACCAAGTCCCAGCTCTATCCAACTGCCTACAAACTCCAGTGCTTGACGTCTCAGTCCAAACAACCAGGAAGACAGGAATACAGCACCACCCATCAAAAAAAAAAAAAAAAGAAACAACAAAAAAAAGTTACAGATGAAGGTGCAAGGTAAAAACCTCAAGACCAAATAAATGAAGACAAAACAGGCAACCTACCTAAAAATGAATTCAGAGTAATGATAGTAAAGATGATCCAAAATCTTGAAACAGAATGGAGAAAAATACAAGAAACATTTAACAAGGACCTAGAAGAACTAGAGCAAACAAACAGTGATGAACAACACAATAAACGAAATTAAAAATACTCTAGAAGGAATCAAAAACAGAATAACTGAGGTGGAAGAACGGATAAGTGAGATGGAAGATAAAATAGTAGAAATAACTGCCAGGGAGCAGAATAAAGAAAAAAAAGAATGAAAGGAACTGAGGACAGTCTCAGAGACCTCTGGGACAACATTAAACGCACCAACATTCAAATTATAGGGGTCCCAGAAGAAGAGAAAAAGAAAGGGACTGAGAAAATATTTGAAGAGATTATAGTCGAAAACTTCCCTAACATGGGAAAGGAAACAGTCAATCAAGTCCAGGAAGCGCAGAGAGTACCATACAGGATAAACCCAAAGAGAAACACACCGAGACACATATTAATCAAACTATCAAAAATTAAATACAAAGAAAACATATTAAAAGCAGCAAGGGAAAAGCAACAAATAACATACAAGGGAATCCCTATAAGGTTAACAGCTGATCTTTCAGCAGAAACTCTGCAAGCCAGAAGGGAGTGGCAGGACATATTTAATTAAAGTGATGAAAGGGAAAAACCTACAGCCAAGATTACTCTACCCAGCAAGAATCTCATTCAGATTCGATGTAGAAATTAAAACCTTTACAGACAAGCAAAAGATAAGGGAATTCACCACCACCAAATCAGCTTTACAACAAATGCTAAAGGAACTTCTCTAGGCAGGAAACACAAAAGAAGGAAAAGACCCACAAAAACAAACCCAAAACAACTAAGAAAATGGTAATAGGAACATACATATCAATAATTACCTTGAATGTAAATGGATTAAATGCTCCAACAAAAAAAGACATAGACTGGCTGAATGGATACAAAAACAAGACCCATATATATGTTGTCTACAAGAGACCGACTTCAGACCTCGGGACACATACAGACTGAAAGTGAGGAAATGGAAAAACATACTCCACACAAATGGAAATCAAAAGAAAGCTGGAGTAGCAATTCTCATATCAGACAAAACAGACTTTAAAATAAAGACTATTACAAGAGACAAAGAAGGACACTACATAATGATCAAGGGATCAATCCAAGAAGAAGATATAACAACTGTGAATATCTACGCACTCAACATAGGAGCACCTCAATACATATGGAAAATGCTAGCAGCCATAAAAGGGGAAATCGACAGTTACACAATCATAGTAGGGGACTTTAACACCCCACTTTCACCAATGGGCAGATCATCCAAAATGAAAATAAATAAGGAAACACAAGCTTTAAATGATACATTAAACAAGATGGACTTAATTGATATTCATAGGACATTCCAACCAAAAACAACAGAATACACTTTCTTCTCAAGTGCTCATGGAACATTCTCCAGGATAGATCATATCTTGGGTCACACATCAACCCTTGGTAAATTTAAGAAAATTGAAATCGTATCAGGTATCTCTTCTGACCACAACACTATGAGACTAGATACCAATTACAGGAAAAAAACTGTAAAAAATACAAACACATGGAGGCTAAACAATACCTTACTAAATAACCAAGAGATCACTGAAGAAGTCAAAGAGGAAATCAAAAAATACCTAGAAAGAAATGACAATAAAAAAACACAATGACCTAAAACCTATGGGATGCAGCAAAAGCAGTTCTAAGAGGGAAGGTTATAGCAGTACAATCCTACCTCAAGAAACAAGAAAAATCTCAAATAAACAACCTAACCTTACACCTAAAGCAATTAGAGAAAGAAGAACAAAAAAAACCCCAAGTTAGCAGAAGGAAAGAAATCATAAAGATCAGATCAGAAATAAATGAAAAAGAAATAAAGAAAACAATAGCAAAGATCAATAAAACTAAAGTCTGGTTCTTTGAGAAGATAAACAAAATTGATAAACCATAGCCAGACGCATCAAGAAAAAAAAGGGAGAAGACTCAAATCAACAGAATTAGAAATGAAAAAGAAGTAACAACTGACACTGCAGAAATACAAAGGATCATGAGAGATTACTACAAGCAACTACATGCCAATAAAATGGACAACCTGGAAGAAATGGACAAATTCTTAGAAAAGCACAACCTTCCGAGGCCGAACCAGGAAGAAATAGAAAATATAAGCAGACCAATCACAAGCACTGAAATTGAATCTGTGATTTAAAAATCTTCCAAGAAACAAAAGCCCAGGACCAGATGACTTCACAGGCAAATTCTATCAAACATTTAGAAAAGAGCTAACAGCTATCCTTCTCAAACTCTTCCAAAATACAGCAAAGGGAGGAACACTCCTAAGCTCATTCTACGAGGCCACCATCACCCTGATACCAAAAGCAGACAAAGATGTCACAAAAAAAGATATCTCTGATGAACACAGATGCAAAAATCCTCAACAAAATACTAGCAAACAGAATCCAACAGCACATTAAAAGGATCATACACCATGATCAAGTGGGGTTTATCCCAGGAATGCAAGGATTCTTCAATATACACAAACCAATCCATGTGATACACCATATTAACAAATTGAAGGATAAAAAATCATATGAAAATCTCAATAGATACAGAAAAAGCTTTTGACAAAATTCAACACCCATTTATGATAAAAACCCTCCAAAAAGTAGGCATAGGGGGAACTCACCTCAACATAATAAAGGCCATATATGACAAACCCACAGCCAACATTGTTCTCAATGGTGAAAAACTGAAACCATTTCCTCTAATATCAGGAACAAGACAAGGTTGTCCACTCTCACCACTATCATTCAACATAGTTTTGGAAGTTTTAGCCACAGCAATCAGAGAAGAAAAAGAAATAAAGGGAATTCAAATCAGAAAAGATAAAGTAAAGCTGTCACTCTTTGCAGATAATGTGATACTATACACAGAGAATCCTAAAGATGCTACCAGAAAACTACTAGAGCTAATCAATGAATTCGGTAAAGTAGCAGGATACAAATTTAATGCACAGAAATCTTTTCCATTCCTATACACTAATGACGAAAAATCTGAAAGAGAAATTAAGAAACACTCCCATTTACCACTGCAACAAAAAGAATAAAATACCTAGGAATAAACCTACATAAGGAGACAAAATACCTGTATGCAGGAAACTATAAGGCACTGATGAAAGAAATTAAAGATGATACAAACAGATGGAGAGAGTTCTTAGATTGGAAGAATCAACATTGTGAAAATGACTATACTACCCAAAGCAATCTACAGATTCAATGCAATCCCTATCAAACTACCAATGGCATTTTTCACAAAACTAGAACAAAAAATTTCACAACTTGTATGGAAACACAAAAGATCCCAAATAGCCAAAGCAATCTCGAGAAAGAAAAACGGAGCTGGAGGAATCAGGCTCCCGGACTTCAGACTACACTACAAAGCTACAGTAATCAAGACAGTATGGTACTGGCACAAAAACAGAAATACAGATCAATGGAAAAGGATTGAAAGCCCAGAGATAAACCCACACACATATGGGCACCTAATTTATGACAAAGAAGGCAAGAACATACAATGGAGAAAAGGCAGCTTCTTCAATAAGTGGTGCTGGGAAAACTGGACAGCTACATGTAAAAGAATGAAATTAGAACACTTCCAAACACCGTACACAAAAATAAACTCAAAATGGATTAAAGACTTAAATGTAAGCCCAGACACTATCAAACTCTTAGAGGAAAACATAGGCAGAACACTCTATGACATAAATCACAGCAAGATCCTTTTTGACCCACCTCCTAGAGAAATGGAAATCAAAACAAAAAAAAAAACAGATGGGACCTAATGAAACTTAAAAGCTTTTGCACAGCAAAGGAAACCATAAACGAGACGAAAAGACAACCCTCAGAATGGGAAAAAATATTTGCAAACGAAGCAACTGACAAAGGATTAATCTCCAAAATATACAGGCAGCTCATGCAGCTCAACATCCAAAAAACAAACAACCCTATCCAAAAATAGGCAGAAGACCTAAATAGACATTTCTCCAAAGAAGAGATACAGATAGCCAAGAAGCACATGAAAAGCTGCTCAGCATCACTAATCATTAGAGAAATGCAAATCAAAACTACAATGAGGTATCATCTCACACCGGTCAGAATGGCCATCATCAAAAAATCTACAAACAATAAATCCTGGAGAGTGGGTGGAGAAAAGGGAACCCTCTTGCACTGTTGGTGGGAATGTAAATTGATACAGCCACTATGGAGAACACTATGGAGGTTCCTTAAAAAACTAAAAATAGAACTACCATACCACCCAGCAATCTCACTACTGGGCATATACCCTGAGAAAACCATAATTCAAAAACAGTCATGTACCACAATGTTCATTGCAGCACTATTTACAATAGCCAGGACATGGAAGCAACCTAAGTGTCCATCGACAGATGAATGGATAAAGAAGATGTGGCACATATATACAATGGAATATTACTCAGCCATATAAAGAAACTAAATTGAGTTATTTGTAGTGAGGTGGATGGACCCAGAGTCTGTCCTACAGAGTGAAGTAAGTCAGAAAGAGAAAAACAAATACCGTATGCTAACACATATATATGGAATCTAAAACAAAAAAATGGTCCTGATGAACCCAGGGGCAGGACAGGAATAAAGATGCAGACGTAGAGAATGGACTTGAGGACACGGGGAGGGGGAAGGGTAAGCTGGGACAAAGTGAGACAGTAGCATTGACATATATACACTACCACATGTAAAACAGATAGCTAGTGGGAAGCAGCTGCATCACACAGGGAGATCAGCTCCGTGCTGTGTGACCACCTAGAGGGTTGGGATAGGGAGGGTGGGAGGGAGACGCAAGAGGGAGGGGATATGGGGATATATGTATATGTATAGCTGACTCACTTTGTTATACAGCAGAAACTAACACAACGTTGTAAAGCAATTATACTCCGATAAAGATGTTAAGGGAAAAAAGAAAATAAAAGAAAAACCTATGTACAGAGTAAACAAATGAAGTGCCTCTTACACGCCCCCTCCCAAGTGTCCCCCACAGGAAATCCTGTTATATGATATAAAACTTGTCTAAGTGGGGACTATAAAGTAACAATTTTTCTTATATTCAATCATGAAATAAATCTTTAATCTGTGTCCTAAATTTAATTTTAAAAGATTATAGGTCAATTAGCACATCTGTCAAGGGCAAAGACGTCATCTGACAATAACTGGGGACTTAACAAGTGACCATTTGATCTCAGCGCCTGTTAGGAGCTAAACTGTGTCCCTGCAAAATTCATATGTTGAAATCCTAACCCCCAGTACCTCTGAATGTGCCTGTATTTGCAGATAAGGTCTTGAAAAGCTGATTAAGTTAGAATGAGGGCTTTAGAATGGGCCCTGATCCAATCTGATTGGCATCCTTATAAGAGAAAATGTGGATACACAGACTCTGGGGTGGGCAAAGACCACATGAGGACACAGCAAGAAGAAGGCTGGCCACCTCCAAGCCAAGGAGGGAGGCCTCAGAAGCCAACCCTGTCGACACTGTGATCTGGACTTCCAGCCACCAGAGCTGTGAGAAAACAAGTTTCTGTTGTTTAAGCCACCCAGTCTGTTGTATTTTGCTATGGCAGCCCTAGGCAACTGATACAGCACCCCTGATTTACATTTGAAGGTCAAATTCTTCTCACCCATTGAAATTCTACATTGATTGAACATGAAGAAAAGCCTCCATGATTTTCTCAGAATATATAGCTATTATTAACGATAATACTCCTAAGTCTTTATATTGAGTATTATGAAAAATAGAGATGTCTTTGAAAATGAGCTATAGAGAGTCAGAGCTCTAAAAGAGAGGGACAGGAAAGAGCTTAGGTGTAAAACCCCAAAAGAATTAAATCTAGGCTTATGTGATAGGTAATTAAATTAACAGTGTATACTTTGTAGCTCCCCAAAATAGCCCAACCACCTAGCAGAAAACCCATTCGAGTTCTGAGGTCTGAATTGTAAGAGCCACTTCGTTTTGATCCCATGGGCAACAGGGGCATGAGAAAACCCAATAAGGATTCAGTTGTTAGAAAACAGCTACTAGAAGCAAAAATGAGGCTTAAGATTGATGTGTTCAGAGAACCCTGTTCAGAAAACTGCTGTTTATTTTTCTTACCCAAGAGGCCTATTAAAAGAGTCAACTCAGACTATTTATTTCAACAACTAAGATTTCTTTCTTTCTTTCTTTTTTTTTTTTTTTTTGGTGAGAGAGGGGAGACTTATCAAAATAATTTGTAAAAGTAATTCAGGGCTTCCCTGGTGGCGCAGTGGTTGAGAATCTGCCTGCCAATGCAGGGGACACGGGTTCGAGCCCTGGTCTGGGAAGATCCCACATGCCGCGGAGCAATTAGGCCCGTGAGCCTGCGCGTCTGGAGCCTGTGCTCCGCAACAAGAGAGGCCGCGACAGTGAGAGGCCCGCGCACCGCGATGAAGAGTGGCCCCCGCTTGCCACAACTAGAGAAAGCCCTCGCACAGAAACGAAGACCCAACACAGCCATAAATAAATAAATAAAAATTTTAAAAAAATTATAAAAAAAAAAAAAGTAATTCGAAGCACAATCCCATTAATACTGGGTTGGCCAAAAAGTTCCTTCAGTTTTTAAGTAAAAATAAAAGACATTTTTCATTTTCACCAAGAACTTACTGAATAATGTATTCACTATTTTGTCCCACTACCTTCTGCCATTTTTCAGGCAACTTCATAATTCCATCTTTCCAAAACTTTTTATCTTTTTAAGCAAAGAACTGTTCCAGGTGCCTTTTACAGTCTTCCAGGGAATGGAAATTTTTTCCATTAAGAGAATTTTGTAAACACCGAAATAAATGGAAATCTGAAGGTGCAATGTCTGGTGAATATGGCGGATGAATCAGAACTTCCCAGCCAAGCTGTAACCGTTTTTGCCTGGTCATGAAAGAAACATGCAGTCTTGTGTTGTCCTGATGGAAGATTATGTGTTTTCTGTTGACTAATTCTGGACGCTTTTCGTCGAGTGCTGCTTTTAGCTGGTCTAACTGGGAGCAGTACTTATTGGACTTAATCGTTTGGTTTTCCGGAAGGAGCTCTTAATAGAGGACTCCCTTCCAACCCCACCATATACACATCACCTTCTTTGGATGAAGACCGGCCTTTGGTGTAGTTGGCGGTGGTTCATTTCGCTTGCCCCACGATCTCTTCCATTCCACGTTATTGTACAGTATCTACTTTTCACAGCCCATCACAACTTGTTTTAAAAACGGAATGTTTTCGTTATGTTTCGGTAGAGAATCGCATGCAGAAATATGGTCCAGGTTTTTTTGGCCTATGTGAAACCCAAACACCAAAGCGATTCACATAACCAAGCTGGTGCAAATGATTTTCAATGCTTGATTTGGATATTTTGAGTATGTCGGCTATCTCCTGCGAGGTATAACGTTGATTGTTTCTCAATTATTGTTTCGATTTGGTCGCTATCAGCTTCAACTGGTCTACCCGACCGTGGAGCATCGTCCAGTGAGAAATCTCCAGCACGAAACTTCGCAAACCACTTTTGGCACGTTCGATCAGTCACAGCACCTTCGCCATACACTGCACAAATCTTTTTTTGTGTTTTCAGTTGCGTTTTTACCTTTCTTGAAATAATCTAGCATAATATGCCGAAAATGTTGGTTTTCTTCCACCTTCAATATTAAAATGGCTACACAAAAATTCACCAATTTTGGTAATTTTTTTTTTTTAAACGCACGCTGATATGACAGCTGTCACAATACAATCTACCAAATTGTTTCAAATGAAGTTAAAGACAGCTAGGCGCTACCAGAGCCATCTTACGGAAAAAACGAAACGAACCTTTCGGCCAACCCAATATAAATCTCTCTCTCCCTGTGTGTGTGTGTGTCTTGTCACTCACTTGGGGACACGTGGATATGAGGCTGGGGCAAGTCAGGGCACCCACAGGCAGCTCCAGGGGCATCTGCAGACCGTCAGCATCGGCGCGTGGCAGCACCCGGGCAGGAGCAATGACTGACGACAGGCAGAGGGGCCACTCAAATGTAAAGGGAAACATCAAGGGACAGTGGCCTTGCTCTGCAAAGGGACGCAGGCACTCCGTCTGGATGGTGCCCAGGCTTGCTGACACCTGACCCCAGGCTTGGGCCTAAGCCCAAAGGCTGAGGAAAGCCCAGCTCAGACGCTCCCCAAGAGAGGGGGCCAGAGCCCCGGGTTTCTGATTATCTGAACCTGTTTTCTTATTTACGCCAGTTGTGATTAGATTTGCTGTTCCATGCAATCAGATGACTGATGCAGACCTTCACTATTTCCTGAATTATGACTGCATGCTCTGAGATTTTTAGAAGCATACATTCATGTATTAATCATGTAATTTTAAACTTTATATGTTAAAAGCAGATAAGAACTAATTAAACACGGGGTGGGGGAAGTCGATTATACCTAAAAATAGAAATGTGTAGGCTAGACAGTCTTTTAGACCCGAGATGCTATCACTAAGATGAGAGTCTAAGCAAAGCTAAGTAACAGGCCCAGACAGACGCATGAGGATGCGGCAGACCCAGCTCGGCCGGCTGTGGCCAGGGCCAGGCACAAACTGTCAGTCACTCATCATCTGTTGCACCCTTCACCAACCTAAAGAGCAATGGAAACTTTCAATCATTTTACGCACAAAACTTTTGTTTTAGGGCCCACTAGAACTGCAAATCCACAAAGTTACTTAGTGTCAAAGCATTTTTAAAATTCAGATTTTCAATTCTTAACAGTCAATTGCAACCAGAACAGAATCAGTCTTAACGTTGATACGTAAAGAGCAGAGGACTGAGTCCACAGCCCTGCTCGGTGTGAAAACGCCTCCCGCAGACAATCAAGCAGTGAGTGCTTCATCCTCCTGAAAGTCTGCATCCAAACCAAACCGCGCAAAGTGGTTCCATCAGGGGGAGGAGATTTCAGAGGGGCTCACGGTCTGCATCTCAGGAATGTGGGATGTCCAAACTAGACTAAAATAAAGGCACATATTCTCTTAATCTAGAAGAAAAATGTTTGCATCTATGTTCAAAAAGCCATACACTCGTTGTTGCTAATGTTCCTATAATGTTTATGTAATAATTTTTTAAAGATTTTAGGACTCGGTTATGACATAAGATTGAATTTGGCACTAAACAGTCTGCAGAAAAAGTAGCGTAAGTTACCAAACGTGGTTTGAATGCTCCAGAGCTACCAATTATGCCTCGGGGGAAACTGAAAAAAGTCACCTCTCATTTGGGAAGGACACAGGGTTTTCATACTTATAGAATCATTACTTCCAATGGTTCTCTCCCAGACGCATGTTTCGGGCAGTCGGAAATCTACGTAACTGGCCTACTCCCTGGGGCCTGGGAACATGTTACATTACATGGCGAGGGAGAATTGAGGCTGCAGGTGAATTAAGGCTGCTAGTCAGCTGACCTTAAAGAGATGATCCTGGATTATCTGGACAGGCCCATTGTACAAACAAGGGTCCTTAAGTAGGGAAGAGGGAGGCGGAAGAGCCACAACCAAAGAGATAGCATCACGAGAAAGACTGAACTGGTGTCACTGGCTTTGAAGGTGGAGGGGCCCAGAGAGCCAAGGACGCGGGCACCTCTAGAAGCCAGAAAAGGCAGAAAATGGATTCTCCCCTGGAGCCTCGGGAAGGATCAGCCCTGCCCACATCTTGATTTTAACCTAACTAGACCCACCGTCAGACTTCTGGTCTCCAGAGCTCTGAGAGAATATCTCTGTGTTACTTTAAGGCACAAAGTCTACGTAATTTGTTACAGTAGCCGCAAAAAACTGACACAACTATGAAAAGAGTATAACAGACTTAAAAGGGAAAAATAAAAGCATTTGATTTGCGCTGCCACCCCCTGCCCCCCCCCAAAAAAACTGTAATCTGATCTGATGATCCGGGAGGATGTGCTAACTATAGAGGGTTTGGCCCCAGGTGAGAACTAGCTAACGAAAGTCAAGAGAGGGCCCGTCTGTTTACCGTGCATTCGCGGACAGCACTCTGCACAGGCGCCCCGAGCCCTCCCAGCAGCCCCGGGACCGAGGGCCACCCCACACGTGGGGGCCCAGGCACCCAAGCATCTGCCCACCCGGCTGAGTCAAGCGGCTCCCGGGCACCAGAGCTGGGCCGAGCCGCACCGGGCAGCCCACTCTGAACTCAACGTTCTTGGCTGCCGCTCCGAGCTGCTTCTCTGCCTCCTCATTTTATTGTTTCCTACGGAATCTGCAGTGACTGTGTTGACACCGCTTGGCTGAAAACACAGGTTCCAGAAGACCTTCCACCAACAAGAGTGCACCTTTCTGTCACTGGCATCCCACTGTTACCAGTGCTTAAACGTGCAAACTGTGAAGGTCCTAACACAGAAGTATGAAAGGATCAGGAAATTACAACCATGAGAAAGTGGCAAATAAAACCCAGTGTTCAGCCAATCTGCCGCTGAGGTACAGCTTTCCTAAACAGCTGCGACCACATATTTTCAATATCAGTATCTTTATTTGGAGACTTATGTTGGATAAAAGATCTTAAATAAAGATTTTAAATATTTGTTGATACTCTCATACAGTACAATTCTTCTTCAAATTCTTTAGTGTAAGTAATCTCAGTAAAAGGAAAGAGTAACTTTTCTAATAAAATGCATCTCGCGTTCTATCTTAAATTGTTGAAGACATCCAGACTACTTAGTCTGTTAATACGATGGCTGTCCTCAACTATCTAGTGGGCAACGTCTTAACTTAAAAACAAAGGGTCAGATTTATCCCTTAGGGCTCCACAGGCCCCACAGCACTAGTGGGTGGACTGCGGCTCCACGTGAAGAAGGGTGTGGTGTCGACAGGGGATCTGCCTTTGGCTCATCCGCACCTGACGATCTCCTAGCTGGGTCTCTGGAGACTGGGCCGCTGTGGAGTGGCCGGACTCGGACTAGGTAACCTACCTCAGGCCCTTCCAAGCAAGAGATGCTATGATTTTACTTCAAAAAAATCAGAGGAAATATATAATTTATCTAACATTTGCTTTATATAAAAGTTTATAAAAACAGCCATTCTTTAAATATGCTGTTAACAAAATAAAGCTACGCTTCACAGTTAGGCAGCTGACTCCCAGTTGAAAACAAGAAGTGTTAAGGAGGGCACTGTCTTTAACCCTAAGCACACGTGCGCTCACCCTCAGACCGTACATTCCTTAATTTCTCCTCAGCAGCTTCTAGTACAACAGACCTTCAAATGGACAAAAAAATGTCCAAAGTCACAAACTGGGAAGTCATTGCAGCCTATTCAATAATATGTAAAACGTATTTGCCATAATTTATGTGTAGTGTCAATGTAGTAATAAAATTGAATTAATGCCTCAAATTGGTAGCTCTTTCATGGGGAAAACTAATATCAAATGTGTACTCCTGGAACACGGAAGCCCTCCCCAGGGGTCTTCCCAGCGTATCTGTACATGAAAGGCTTTCACATTTGGGGGGGGGGGGCGGGGCAGGGAGTGAAGGCTAATGAGAAAGAACAAAAAAGACCCAGATGGTATCCAGATTCTGCAAGTACTGATAGAAAGTAAGGTTCAGCCTGTGCCCGAAAACAACCAGGCAACTGATGGCCCATTTCTATGCGTAAACACTGCGCTGCCTTTACTGGAAGGTGCATACTGAGAAGAAAAGCAAATGAACCCTCCCACAGCTCTGCGCCGCAGAGGCCAAGCTTAAAGAACAGTAATTCCTCCAGTCGACATGATGGGAATCGCCTACACTTGGTCGTCAGTTGTCACAGACCCCCTGCGTCAGGCCTTCCAAAATGACGGTGATGTTAAATCACAACTCAGCACGCCCTGCCATGTCATCACTAGCTTTCATGTTAGGCTGTTCCATCCAGCTTTCCCCCGAGCCTGACTGTGACAGACACACGTGCTCCCCTCCCCCACCCTGTGTCCCTCACTCCTGGTACCCAGTCTACGCAACAGTCACCACCCCGCAGGTGTGACCAAAGGGACAAAGTACAATGTGTGAGTGTTAATCAAGTTTCATACTGTGGGAGTTTGCAGAAAAGGAACCACAACCAATACACAGAGACCACTCACAAGATAGACAGTCCCGAAGTCTTTCTTTCTGGACATGAAACAAGTTAGCACACATGCCAAGCGTTAAGGAGGTCTGAGTACACACTTCTAACCAGGGGGACAGCAGTCACCTTCTCTAGCACTCAGACACCACACTAGACTTAAAACTGAAGAGTTCCAACAGAAAAAAAAAGATTGGATAAATGCATCTAAATATGAGAAGACTGAAGAATCAGCCTTTGAAGGTTTACATATTTTTAAAATAAAGGAAATACAGTAAGACTGTAGCAGTTTGAATCACAGCATTTGCAAGTTCAGGAAGAGCTCTTGCTCACTCCAGGCACGCCCCTGACCCGAGGCTTTGGATAGAAGGGTTCCCAAACCGCTCTTTCCCTGGATTTCCCCTTCACCTCCTTAAGGTCTGTTTCTCTTTCTCAATGTGGTCTAACTGCAGTTTTCAAAAGGTGCGCCATTATGAAGGGGGTTTGAAAACATCTAGCAAGACTAAGTGTTTACCACAGTCCCAGCAATCCTTGCAGCGCTCTACCCCGACAGGTACACAGGGAAAATGAGAAGACAGACGCACACGCAAGGCTATTCAATGCAAGACTATGTCAAACAGCAAGAGACGAAACCATTCAAATTCCATGGGAGACCGGTGGAATAAACCACGGCACACGGACACGACAGAGTTCTAGGGGACTATAAAAAGCAATGGGAAAGATCTCCACACACTATGTCCACCAGGAAACGTTGAGGGAAAAAAGCGAAGTGGGCAAATGTGTGTGTAGTTTGTAATCTCTTATGTAAGAAAGGGAAATACAAATATGTATGAACGTCTCCTATAGAAGGAGACTATTTAGGTAAGGGCAGGGATAGGGTAGAGAGGACAGGGGTATACGCTAGATTGTTTTAAATGTATCGTGTTGGTAGACTTGCCTTTGGAAGCATGTATTTTATATACTTATAAAACAAATTTTAAAAAAGCTTTCCCTAAAAATATCAGGAAAAAATAAAACAAATGAGGTTATTAAATGTATGCGCAGTTGGCAGAAATTTGACTATTCATTCCTAGTGGGGTAACATATCCAAATTCCACAAAGAACTACTGAAAAGGTTTTAAGTCTGTCTTCACTAGTCACACTGTTGATGGCAGAGTTAAAGTGTTATTCAGAGGCTGTGGAAGGTGGAGTAAGCAGTTCCCCGGACCCGCAGCACCAGCACCGTCCGGGTGTCTCTTGCAAGTGCTGGCTCCCAGGCCCCACCCCGTACCTGCTCAGTCAGAAACTCTGGGGTGGGGCCTGGCCTCAGGTTCCAACGGACGCTCCACTGGATTCCGATCCAGTCTGAGAACCTCGCTCTAACACTATCATCCCCAAGCATCCCTGAAAACTGGAAGAAAGAAAACATAAAAGAGCAGGAAGAAAGCAAATATAGAGGACAGAGCGGTTAAATAAAACCTTGAAGTCCTGAATTTGAATTGAAAAGATCAAAGTGAACTCAGGAGGTGCTTCCACCTTTAAATTCCTAGCTCTGCCCCCTGAAAAAGCCCAGCAGCAACTTGAAGCCCAAGCACACAGACTGGGGTCTCCAAATACCATCTCCCACTAGAAGGAATCAGGGCTCCCTGGAGAATGGCTACTCCAGGTCCAGGGCAGGAAATGCATAAAATGAGTCTGGAACATTGCGTCATACCACAGAGCAAGGAAACTAACAAAGATTCCTACACTCACAAGCCCGCTGGCAAAGAGGGAACCTGCCCATCAGTAAGGATAACAAGTGCGATGGACTGAAACAAACCAAGTATGTTTAAATCCTTAAGTTCATAATGATACTATAAAAATAAAATAAAATAAAAATAAGTAAAACTTAATTGGTCACCAATAAAGAATACCAGTGAACTAACTCATTTTGAGAAGTTATGTAAAGGAGAAGAATCAAGCATTTGGTCTGCCTTTCCTATACAAACTATACCACTGGGTAACCGAGTAACATAAACAAATGTGTGTGTGTGTGTGTGTGTGTGTGTGTACACAAATACACACTCTTTACAGAAATCTTTCAGATAGTAAACGGTAAAATTAGAATAAATAGCACGGTTTTGCAACCCTTAGGGAATTAATGATGTGAGAATAAATATCTGCTAACATCACAAAGAGACCACCATACATTACTGCGCCTGCTGACGGAAGAACACACCACCACCTGTGCAAGTCTTGCCAGAAAAACCCAAACTGCATTCTGACCCAAACTCAGGCTCTGACACCCTACAGGAAACAGAGGACAGAGGATGGTGTTCAAGGACACCACAGGACACAGCTGGCACAGTCCAGGGAGGGGACCACAAGACACACCCCCTGGGCTCTTCAAGAAGCTGCAAGGAACAAAAGAGGGATGGGGGGGAAATCAAGATTTCAAGAGAGACTGAAGACATTTATCTAAAAACATAATTCAAAGAATTTTTTAAAAAAAGACATTTCAGACGTGTTGGAAATGTAAACGCTGAATATTTGATACTAAGGAATTGTTTTATTTAGATGCCATAAAAGTTTTGCAGTTATGCTTTTTAGAAGTCCTTATCTTTTAGAGATCCATACTGTCTTAGCTGAGGCTGCCGTGACAAAACACCCCAGATGGAGCGGCTTAAACAACACAAGTGTCTTCCTCGTTCTGGAGGCTGCAGTGCAAGGCGCCTGCCTGGGCCCCCGGGGCGGGCTCTCCTTCCTGACTTGCAGAGTGCAAGCGCCCTTCCACTCTCTCCTCCTCTTCTTATGAGGCCAGTGACCCCACCATAAGGTTCCACCCTCATGACCCAAGCCAAACCTGACGACCTCCCAGAAGGTTGCATCTCCAAATACCACCACATTAGGGGCTTGGGCTTCACTATATGAATTTGGGCGGGACACACAAATATTCAGTCCATAACACATACATTTACCAATAAATGTGTGATGCCTGAGATTTGCTTCAAAATAACATAGGATTGGAAGGAATGGGGGGCATAAAGAAGCAAGATTGACATTCATTCAATTGTTGAAGTTGAGTGATAGGTTTGTGGGGTTTCTTCACACAAATCTATTTCTTTTTACATATTTGCAAGTTTCTGTAATAAAAAGTTTGAAATGTTAACAACTCTGCCATTTCTCTTACCCTTTTCTCTTTCTCCTTTTTTGCCTAGCACGTATCACCTATTACATTACATAATTTACTATGTATGTACACTGTCTATCTCCTCTTGCTGGAACGTAAGCTCTAAGAGGGCTGGGGTCTTTGCTCGCAGGTGTAACCCAAGCACCTGCAACAGCGCCTGGCACAGAAGAGATGCTGAGTACACCTTCGCGGATGGCGAATCTAGCCCAACTCCCTCACGTTCTACGCTAGACAATTCAGGGCCCCCAAAGGACAGGATATCCTACAGCAGATGCAATGACGGTGCTGGCTGTCAAGTTCTCAGAGTATGAATTTAATTTTAGAATGAGGAAGATTACACTAAAAATTTCCAGTACGGCTGCCCTACTCAGTTCTTCGACTGATGAACTAAAGGAAGTGATATTTTTATTTTACTTAACTCTATGGCAAAGGCTTTCTCCCACGGGTGACTTTAGGGACAATCCCCACTTCCGTGTGGGCAGACAGTGTCTGACACCCCGACCACGAAGAAAGGTCGTGGTGGACGAGGAGTCGCCACCTGGCTGCTGGTCCTCGCCGCGCCACCAAACACTGAGGGGTCCTGGTCAGGCACAGCGAAATTGGCCCTCAAGTCTTCAACCTCAAAATGACCTGACGGCCCTTCCCACTGTGCACCTCAATGCCTAGAAACTTCTGAGCTGACCCAGCCAGACTGAGAGTGCCTACAAACGGTGAGCTACAGATGTAGTAAAAATTGTTACCACAGGGGTTATTGTTAGTTCCAAGGTTCTACCTAAAACTTCAGCTCTGAAACTTATGCAACAACTTCCAAACACTAAACAGATCTGTTAAAAATAAGAAAACTTCCAAACATATCCCACTCCCTGGTGAAACCAACGTCTAAGCCTATTGTCAGTTTCTTCATAATTTCTCTGCTCACTTTTTAAAAAATTTTGCAAACAAAGGCCTAAAATAATATTGAGGAATGAAACATCATGTAACACTTGTGCAGGAAGACAAAAGCATTTATTTCCGTAGGGGAAAAAAGAGGGAAAGAGAGATTGCAGAAAAGGTTCATCTTTTCCTAAGAGATCATCCCACCCTGTATCAACATCTCAAGCCCAAAATTCCAGATACCAGGGAACTGCTCCTTGGTCCGGAGCACAATGAGGACAAGCCTCCAAGGACAGAAGAAGTGATACAAAACCAAAGACACACGATGGATGCCGGCCGATGTGCACCTGAATGCCAATGCAGACACTGTAACGAAGGAGCTGAACGGGGCACCCAAAAGATCTGTCCACGTCTTGACTCCCCCAGAACCTGAGAATGAACCTTATTTGGAAAAAGCGTCTTTACAGATGTGATTAAGCTCAGGCTCTCAAATAAGATCATTCCAGATCATATACAGATGGGACCTAAATCCAATGACAAGAGGTCACTTGTCAGGTCAGATAAGAAACAGAAGGGAAAACACAGGGAGAGAGAAAGCCGTGTGAAGACAAGGCAGAGACTGGAGTGATGTGGCTACAAGCCAAGGAATGCCAAGGATTTCTGGGAGCTGGAAAGAGGCAAGAAAGGATTCCCACCCCGCCTCCCCCCACCCCAAAGCCTTGGGAGGGAGTACAGCCTTGCTGATACCCTGATTTTCAACTTCTGGTCTCCAGAACTGTGAGAGAACAAATTTCTGTTGTTTTAAGCCATCCAGTTTCTGGTAACTTGTTACAGCAGCCCTAGAAAACTAATACATATGGTATAAAATACAAAAATAGAATGTACATCTTTCCTAGTGCTATACCAATTCATCTTTTAGGTATGTTTTTGGCCATACTTCTCATATGTCAAAGTAAACCCAGATGAACAAGCAATTCAGAAGAGGTCCAAGCACGAATAAACACATAAAAAGAACCTCATTAATTGTCAGGTATATAACACCAAAACAACTCTGATGGCCTTGGGCTGGGCAAAGAGTTCTCAGGTATGATATCGAAAGTACAATCCATAGAAAAAAAAAAAAAAAGGTAACTGGACTTCATCGAAATTTAAAATGTTTGTACTTCAAAACACATTAACTGAAAGACAACCAAAGATCAGGACCAAATATTTGCAAATCATATATCTGATAAAGGACATATATCAAGAAAATATAGCGAAACCTTACAACTCATGCAAATGTACAGAGCAGCATTACTCATGACAAAAAGTTGGAAACGATCCTAATGTCCATCAACTGGCGAATGGATAAACCAGATGTGGTCCATCCACACAGTGGAATACTAGTCAGCAATAAAAAAAGGAGCAAATTATAGTTGGTGCAACACGGATGAACCTCAGAAACACTGCAGAGTGAAAGAAGCCGGACAGAAGACGGCATATTACGTGATTCACTTCTTTGGAATGTCTAGAAAATGCAAATTTATAGGGACAGAAAGCAAATTAGTGGCTGCCTATGTCTGGGGATAGGAGCAGAGATTGACTACTAACAAGTTCTTGGGGTGATGGAAATGTTCTAGAACTGAATTACGGTGATGGCTGCACAACTCTGAATATTTACTAGCAGTCAGAGGATTGTACATGTACAATGGATATTAATTTTATAGTATGTAGATTAGAGCTCAATAAAGCTGTTCAGAAAAAGTCATCCATCAGACTGGCAAAAATTAAAAAGATGACTCCCATCCAGTGGGGCAGAGGATAGCTTTTTCACAGGGTGGTTCAGGAGCAGGTTCCAAAATTTAAACTGCTCCCCCCTTCTGACCCAGCAATTACACTTCCAGATTCCATTCTTTATAATGAAAATGTATTCCTGCTTTTATTTATACACATTTAAGGTTAAAGTTTCATTTCGAAAAGTTACAGCTGTATCTTCTTTCAAGGCTTCATCCAAATGCCAGGTTGACAGTCCCTCAATCCTAAATGTTCCACAGCAGAAGCTGAATCATCGACCCGAGAAAGCTTTGTTTTGGTCATAGTTAAATTTCTACTGACTTGTAGTAAAGAAAACATATCTGAACACAACTCAGAAGGACCATGTCGGGGGCTTCCCTGGTGGCACAACGGTTAAGAATCCGCCTGCCAGTGCAGGGGACATGGGTTCAAGCCCTGGTCCAGGAAGATCCCACATGCCACAGGGCAACTAAGCCTGTGCGCCCCAACTACTGAGCCTGCGCTCTAGAGCCCGTGAGCCACAACTACTGAGCCCGCGCGCCTAGAGCCCGTGCTCCGCAACAGGAGAAGCCACTGCAATGAGAAGCCCACGTACCGCAACAAAGAGTAGCCCCCGCTCTCCGCAACTAGAGAAAGCCGGGTACAGCAACAAAGAACCAAAGTAGCCAAAAATAAATAAATAAATTTATTTAAAAAAAAAAAAAAGAAGGACCATGTCAAAGATTATGGTCCCTACCATACCACTGAGCTTTTCTTCTACTGGATTAACATGTATTTCCTCAATTCAAAAACTCCAAACAGAGAATGTCCCATTATCAAAAAGAAAAAAACAAACTAAGGGCACAGCAGTTTACCTAAAAACAAGTCTGAGCGATCAGGATTCAAACTCTACAAAACGATCTCGATGAAGACGTGTATTTAAAGAAAGTAACTTTACACCATCAGAAGCGCCTACCTTATGGAAGCATTCAATGACATACAACACGGTTTTTCCTTTACAATAATGTTTACTCACTTATTGATTTGATTTCTTCAACAAATACGTCCTGAGCACCAACTACGTGCTCTGCACCGTTCAGGTGCCAGAAACACAGCAGTGATCGTAACAGATAAAGTTCCTGCAATTCTGAACCTCACATTCTAGTGTGCGGGCAGCCTGGGTTAGGGGTGAACAGAAACAATCAACCATGAAAAAACAAATGTTCTATCATGGGGGTGCTGAGCCAATAAGACTGAATAAAGTCAAAGCGATGCCAAACCCTAAGCAGGCCTGGGAAGTGGCACATGAGCAGCCCCGGGAGCGGGAGGGAAGCACCCAGGGGGTCAGGAAAGCAATGCGGGCACCACGGGAACAGGGGCTGCAGGGACCGAGTGGTAAAGGCACAGCCAGGAGGCCAGTGTTGGGGCCAGGGGGCGGTAGGCCGCAGAGGGTCTCAGAGCCCATGGGAAGGTCTGGGAATATTACGCTGAGAAGGTGGGTGGCCCCTGGAGGGGCCTGAGCAGAGGAATTACATGTTGTACTTCTCTCTTAGAGAGACTGCCTTCAACCCCAGAGAGAATGAGCTTCAAGGGCCAGGCTGGAAATGGGGTGGCCAGCTGGGAGGCTGCTGGGGTCCCAGGGAGAGATGAAGGGGGCCGGGGTTTGGGGGAGCAGCAGTGAAGGTGGGGAGAAGGGGCTGAATTCTAGATCAATTCAAAGACAGAATGCTATTTGCTGGTAGACTGAATGTCGGTTGTGAGAGAAAAAAAAGAAGTTGGGAATGACTACAAGGTCATCAATTTTAAATTTAAAAACCAAATATTCTCTAAGTGCAAAATACTGTGAATACATTTAAAATTCACGTTAAGCGCAGTTCCAAAGGAACAATTTGACTGAAGGCGGGGACAGAAGGGAGGAAAGACAGAAGGAAAGGTGATACAAAGGGAGGAGAGAAAGCCCAGGAGGCTGTGAGAGAGAGGGGTGATCGGGAGAATCTGAGGCTGCGTGGTCCCCATCCCGTGGTCTGTCATCTAGATCCGAAGCCCCCAGGCCAGAGCAGAGGGCCTGGAGATCAACAGGGAGCCCCTGGGAGACCACGCACCAAGTTGTGCAATCCATGTGAAAAGACACTCCACTCCGTCAACTGGCAAAAAAGTTTTTTTAGACAAAAAATTCTTTCGTAAGTCACTGGCCTTTTCAATAAAAGGTAACCAAGGTGGCCTTTCCTACCTCTTGTTGTGTGGACCAACCACCATGCTGTCAGTTCCTTTCTAGGGAAAGACCGGCTCATGTGTTATGTCTGCCATGCTTGATTACTTCAGAGATTCATCAGTGCTTAAATAAAAAAAAAAAAATCAGACCCCTGAGTCTCATTTGCATAAACCAAACTTTACTAGAAACTCTTCAGAAACACATCTTGTAAATCAGGCACATGAGCTGACGCTCAAGTGGAAAAGGAAGCTTTTCACTTCTGAATTATTGGTTCAACTGAATCCACCCTAGAGTTGGGCTAACATACTAGTAACATGGGTTCCCAAATGTGTACCCAGGTGCCTCAGGGTACCGCAGCAAACCCAGAGAGGGCCCAAAGGATGTTCCAAATTTAAATTTCTGAGGGAAAAGAGCAATACTGAAGACGTCCCAGGCCCCAGCTGAGTTAATCAGTCTCAATACCACATCGTGCTACAGTTCTTTCAATGACATCATTATCATCACAAAACAGGGTAACTGCTGTAATAAAAGGCCAAGAATCACCCCCCACCCCCTGTCAAATAAACAAAGCAGCAGTGTCCAATCTGATTCCCAGGTCAGAGAAGTTGTGCAGTGCCCAACAGGTGCAACCATCCTTAATATGTTATTGTGGTTATGTAAGAATGAAATAAAAATTTTCTTCCAATTTATGTGTATTTTTTTTCAAATAACTGTTAGGACACAATACTTAATAAAATTATTTGAACCTAACTACTTAATAAATAGAATTACTAAATATTCTTTTTAGCCTAGAGATGCCATGAAAAAATTACTGAAGACACTAAGGCCACCATGAACAGAGAAAACCGAGAAGTCTCTCCTGAGTAGCTAACATTCTTTTTGCACATTCATCACTCTTCTGAGTGCTTTGCACATATTCATTCAATCCCCATATCAACTCTCTGAGACTGGTACCATCCCTGTCTCTATTTCACAGATGAGGAAGTAGTCACACAGTAAGTCTTGCCTGTTTCTAACCACGCACAGGTAGAAGTGATTTCTTCTTCTTCTTTTTTTTTTTAAATATTTATTTTTTTATTTTTATTTTTATTTTTGGCTGTGTTGGGTCTTTGTTGCTACACACAGGCTTTCTCTAGTTGCGGCGAGTGGGGGCTACTCTTTGTTGCGGTGCGCGGGCTTCTCACTGTGGTGGCTTCTCTTGTTGCGGAGCATGGGCTCTAAGCACGCGGGCTTCAGTAGTTGTGGCATGCGGGCTCAGTAGTTGTGGCTTGCGGGCTCTAGAGCACAGGCTCAGTAGTTGTGGCGCACGGGCTTAGTTGCTCTGCACCACGTGGGATCTTCCCAGACCAGGGATTGAAACCGTGTCCCCTGAACTGGCAGACGGATTCTTAACCACTGGACCACCAGGGAAGTCTGAAGTGATTTCTAAATGAAGGGAAGTACAGGTACTAATGCCTCAGTCCCTGCCCTCCAAATACACCCCATGGAACTGAGGTTTCCTAGGGAGAAATGTTTCTCCCACTTCTCAATAGCTGATTCCCTACTGGCTTAAGGATTCAATATGGACCAAGACCTGCATTTATGTGTATCAGTTTAAAAAGAGGACATTTTAAGTTACTTTCCCGGCAATGAAACTGAGAGTGGTTAAATCACAAGCACCAGACTTTCACGCTTGATAGAAAATTGCAATGTGCAAATTTAAAAACTTTAACCTACAGGGGGGAAAAAAACAAAACCCAACCAGGTAAAAAGCATTACGGATCTGCTCAGTTATGTTGCCTTTTTCCCCCTTTGAAAATTCATAATGTCGGATCCGGAACCCTAAATATAGAGATTGAGAAAAATTAAAGCAGCACCATCCGATGTGACTGGGTGAGAACAGATCATTCGAATGAACACTGTTGTTTTTCAGATACGACACAATTCCACATTGATAGTTATGTGCTATCTTAGGTAGGATGCCAACAGCCAATAAAGAAAAGCCACAAATCAGTGGAATTACAATAGCTTTGTCTACTAAATGAGATAGCTGGAAAAGGAACATCTCTTTCCTAACATACCCTTGGATCAGAAACCTCAGTCTTTATTCCAAAGCAGAGAACTGATCCAGTGGTTGAAAAAAAAAAAATCTAAGCTCTAACTTAAATTTAGATCAAATGGATCTGCTGGATTTGTTTCAGTTTCACTGTGCATCTTCCATGATTAGTCAGTTATACTACAGGTATTCACGTTGCTATGACCAGGTGATTTATCGCCCAACGTCATCACACCACTAGTGCCGCAGACTGCTCGCTGGACACCCCTGTGCATTTCAGACACAGCCTCCAGTACTCAGAAGCTTCACCAGGCCTGGGAGCCTAAGCAGACCCTCCACAGAGGCCGTCACTCTGCACCAGAGGCAGGCAGGCAGCAGCTGCGGGAAATTTTAATTACAGACTAACGGCCATTAATACTTTTAGGTAGCTTCAGAATATTATTTAAAAAATTTAGCAAGGTTTTCAAGGAATGCTGTATTCTGTTTACCCCTAATCTCTGGAGACTTTCCACTCTTCTCATGGCCACAAATGAACAGTTCCTAAATTTACCTGAACTGGTAACATTCTACATTCTTCTCAGAAAGGCTGATGCACAATTAGCTTTCACTCAAAGTAAAACGTTCTAAATCCTATGAAAAAAACTGAAAACGAGCACAAACTCTGCTATCATTTTACAATGAACAAACACAGACCTCCTCAGGTGCAATGGCTGGAAAAGTATTAAACAGACAGAAAACTAAAATGCTGCATACTAAGGGAGCTATGTACACAACAGCAAAGCCTCCAGATGGATTTTTTTTTTTTTTAAGGAATTCCTTTATTTTTTTTATTTTTTTATTTTTGGCTGTGTTGGGTCTTCGTTTCTGTGCGAGGGCTTTCTCTAGTTGTGGCAAGCTAGAGCCACTCTTCATCGCGGTGCGCGGGCCTCTCACTGTCGCGGCCTCTCCTGTTGCGGAGCACAGGCTCCAGACGCACAGGCTCAGTAGTTGTGGCGCACGGGCTTAGCTGCTCCGCGGCATGTGGGATCCTCCCAGACCAGGGCTCGAACCCGTGTCCCCTGCATTGGCAGGCAGATTCTCAACCACTGCGCCACCAGGGAAGCCCCAGATGGATTTTTTTAAAGCAACTTTCCTACTACCTTTGTCTACATTGCTTACACTAGCAGCTCCCTTCAACACATGTGCAGCTGAAAGAATGGAACAAGATAAAGAAAGTATAACGTGAAACCAGGACAGCAAGTGCTTTTACCGCAGCTTCAGTCCCAGACACACCAAAATGAAGTCAGCCTTCCTAAAACTTAAAAAATCTTTAACTTTTAAAGGGATCTTTATTTTTCAAGGTAACTTTCTCTGAAAGTTTACTGAAGCCACTTTCTTTTCTGAGACTCCAATGAATGAATGGTTGTGCCTTTTAAAACAGAGATACCGTCAGTACAGACAACAGTTTTAAACACTGGAAAAACCTCCACCAACATAGCTTTTACAATAAATCTGTAGGAAAGGAAACTATCCTTTAGCTGTCTGTCATGCATGCGGGTATGAAACTAAACACTAGACCCATATCTCCAACACTACTAGGATAACGATTTACCTGTTTAGTCAAGGTTGAACTTTCTCTTCAGATGTGTATTTACGTAACGCCCACAGAAGCACTGCTACGAGGTGAGAGCTAAGGGGCGTGTATGAGGCATAATTAGACTTGTTAACGTCTCTACGGGCAATACTGACCCAGCACTCACAGTGTGCAGGGCACGTGGGGAGGAGTCTCCAGGGTCTGGAAGACGCCGAAACCTAACAGGAAGCCCACCCCGAGCCCGGCTCCTCTTCCCTGAGGGTACAGAAAGCACCTGGGAATTAACTGCAGGGCCTTCCGATCAGCTCTACACACACCTGTTCTCTCGACTAAAGGTGTAGGCTGGAGCAAGACTTGCAGCTGTCCTGGTGAAAAGAGAAAACAGCTTCGAACTATGCAAGTGTCCAAATTTAGATGTGACACCGTCCATTTCCCGGAGAAAATTTATCAGCTAAAGATAAAGCAACAGACTTCAACTTTAAACATACAATTTCTCAGGGATCCGACAAGAGAAAGCATACAAAGAGAGTATCCATTAATCAGAAAAAAAAAAAAAAAAATGAAAAAGAAAGAGAAAGAAACAAGAGAGGGCTTAAGACCTACAGAACCATCTACTAAGGCCTAAGTGCCTGCCCGGATGTTGCTGTAGAAAGAGTGCTTCCTTTCAAAGTGTGGAAGACCATCTGAAAAAATTAACTGAAGATAAGAACACTGTCAAAGGTCAAAAATCCTAACAGTCTGAAACAACTGTCTGCAAGTCATCAAAATGTCAGCCAACATTTCAACACTTTCCATAAGCTCAGTGTTTTTCAAAGTATTTAATTCCGAAGTTATGGCTGTAAAAATTAGAGAAAATTTTCTGTAACAGAAAAACAATTCCTTTGTGGATGCGTAAATGTGGCGTCAAAAGAAAAAAAAACCCGACACTCAAAATGAAGAGGCACCAGTCCAGTGGTCCAGAGCGTGGATGAGCCCACCGAACCTTTGCAGCCTCA
Source organism: Balaenoptera ricei (assembly GCF_028023285.1). Taxonomy (NCBI): domain Eukaryota; kingdom Metazoa; phylum Chordata; class Mammalia; order Artiodactyla; family Balaenopteridae; genus Balaenoptera; species Balaenoptera ricei. Next base: position 159,836,572 of record NC_082642.1, on the reverse strand, counting down.
TCTGTGAAATGGGTTTCTGCTCTGTGCCAGCGTCTCGGAAGTGCCTGAGCGGCCTGCGGGGAAGAGCCCCGGGTCGCGTTCGCGGTCCCGGCCCGGCAGAGCCGCCGTGCCCAGGCAAGTGCAGCTGGGCACGGCCGACGGGTCCCCTGCGTCTTACACTACTTAACACGTTACTGAAGTACAAACCCCCACCTCCTAACAAACACGACAACCGCACGCAAACTTCGTCCACGCTCGCAACCGAGAGCCGAGAGACCCTCTGCAGGACCGGAGGAAACAGTGCGCCTGGAGGAGACCGTCCCCGCCGGGAAGGACCGGCCCGCGCGGGGCGAGCTGCCGAGCCTGCGGCCGGACGGGGCGCACAGCGGGGCCCCCTCGGGGCGCGCCCTCCGTCCCGGGCGCCCCGCGCCCCGAGCGCTGTCCAACTGCAGCCGGACAACCGAAAGAGCGTCCCCGAGGTCAGAGATCGCCTCCAGGAGAGAGAGATACGAGGTCGGCCCCGGGGAGGTCGGAGGTCGCCCGCGGGGTCAGTGCCCCGCCGCAGCCGCCGCCCCGGCCACACCTCCATTCCAGGAAGCGGCCCGGCCGGGAGCGCGGGGGCCGGGCCGCGGGGGCCGAGGGGCCGGCGACCGGGGCCGGGCTGCACGTCGCGGCTACTGCCCCCTCCCGCGCCGCCGGGCACTTACAGGTGACGATGGGCTTGTTCTCCATGGTGTAGATCACCGGCGGCACCGGCTCCTCAGGGGCGTCCATGGGCGTCCGGCGTCACCGGCCCGGCCTCCTGCGCCCCATGGGCAGCCCGAGGCCGCGCCGGGCCAGCCCGAGCCTAAGCGGCGCCGCAACCGCGACAGCGACGCCCGCCCGGCCGCGCGAGGTAACTCCCGAACCGGCCGCCCGCCGTCGCCGCCCGCCGGCCGCATCCGCTTCCGGTGCCGGCGCGCGGTGGTACCGCTTCCGGGGCGCGCGCCTTAAAGGGGAGGCCTTTCCGCCGCGCGGACGCGGTCCTCCGACTGAAAGGCGGTCCGGGCTGCGCGAGTGTCGGCGGAGGTATCCTCCACGCCTCGGGCCCGAAGTCCGCGCGGGCCGGACGTGGGCGGCTGTGGGTGCCGCGTGGGGCCCGTACCGTATGGACTGGACGGCCGGGAGCCGCCCCCCAGGCCGGCGCCCTCGGGCGGACGGGGCTGGCGTGGGGAGGGCAGCCGGGACTCGCCGCGGGGCGCCCACAAGCATCGCCCGCAGGAGTGCCCGACGTCGAGGACGGCCCCGGGGGTCGCTGACCGGGGGCCCGTGGAACCACCCGGGGGTCGCTGACAGCCGCGTGCGGACACGGGGACCACCCGGGGGTCTCAGACACCCGGACACGGGGACCACCTGGGGGTCGCTGACACCGACACATGGACCCCGGGAGTCACCGACATCAGCAAGTGGACACGAGCGTGTCCATTTCTCACCTGTGTGGGACTGCCGCCCATAGCCTAGCATTGTTATTTCTACCAGAGGCCTGATGCCTCGGGGGGGAATCAGGACACCGGGTTAATTCCCACCACTGAGCCGAATGGCAGTTACCCCTTGCAACACTCTTGGTCTTGTGTTTCTCGTTACATTGGTTTTATGAAGTAATATTGCTGCCATGAAGTAGAACAACATTATATACCTTCTCAGTACAACCTAGACTCTCCAGCACCCCGGTCCTCCTCAAGGCGCCCCTGGGAGGCCGACTCCCACAGACTCTGCCCCGCAGTTGGAAGCAGCCACCTTTCTCTGCATTCCCACTAGTTTCCTGTCTCCGTGACACTGTAAAATTCTTGAACTTGGGGCTGCCTTTTACTTGTGTCCCCACCCCCAATACCCAGCCACACAGGGCCTTCCACGGAGTAGGCACCTTCTGAGAATGCCACAAGATAAAACCTTACTTTAACTGCATGTATGTTTCTTATGCAAGGAAAGTAGGTTTGGGGTAACTTTTGCAATTGAAATAAGGTAAATGTATGTGAAATAGTTTGAGTGTGAACACAGCTGCTAAATGTGTGTGCACAGGGCAGCGCTATGCTTTGAGGCTGGGTGAGCAGGCAGAGGTCAGGGTCTAGGACAGCTGGAGCCGGTGAGGCAGGGCAGCGGAGAAGAAGGAGGTAAGGATGGGAGCCAGAAGTCTGCGTGGGGTCAGTGTAAGTGCTCAGCCTCAGCTGTGCTCAGCACTCGCTGGATGAGGTTCCACAGGGCTTACCAGGAAGACAGTGAGAAGAGGGCAGAAATCCACAAATTCGATGGAAAGCATTGAATTCTTGACTTACAGATCGAGAAACTCAGGAAAACCTCAGTAGAATACCTACAAAGAGGGACTTCCCTGGCGGTCCAGTGGTTAAGACTTCACGCTCCCAATGCAGGGGGCACAGGTTCAATCCCTGGTGAGGGAACTAGATCCCGCATGCCACGCGGTGAGGCCAAAATAAAAAGATAATAAAAGGTAAAAGAGAGAGAGGACCACCACGAATGGCCAGTTACCACATGAAAAGATGCTCAGCATCCATGAGATACCCGGGAAACGCAAATTAAAGTGACAACGACATATCACTTCACGTCTACTCAAATAACAAAAATGGAAATAAAATATGAAACAGAAGAAACCAAATGTAGACTCCAAGGCCAGGTCTCCACATCTTTAGTCTATTCTAACAGGGAACTAAGTCCAGAGAGACTCTGAGAAGACAGACACTAACAATTCTTCCTTCACGGCAATGCTGTGGCCTGGCCCCACTGGCCAACTCTTGTTTGGAAGAATTTTCTTTCTGGATGGAGGGAAGGGGAGGTCAAAGCTCTTCCGCTCTGTACCAGGCAACGCTCCGGCTCAAAGGCAGTAAGGGGACTCCTGGGCTATTTTTTCCCCGAGCAGACCTATCAGAGATTTTTTTTTTTTTTTCACATGGGAATTTAGAAAATGCTTGAATTCAGCACACATACTGGTTTAGCAATTCCTTTCAATATTGGTGAAAATGATGCTATTTCTATTAATCGATGTCCATTCTTCTTTCTTTCAGATCCTTTTCTGCTGAGACAACATTTGTTTTTTTAAAGGTTGCTGGAACTTGAGCCCAAATGGTCTTTCCTGGTAGCCCATTACATTGTCTTCAGGCTGCAGAGAGCCTGTTCAGTTATGTATTGGGATATTGCAGATGCTTTGTCTAAGGGGAGGCCCCCTTGGGCTTGCTCTGCCCCACTGCTCAGGCCCTCTCCACAGACGGCTGTGCTAAAACCGAAAGTAAGCCAGCACATGTTCACAGCGGGTTTATCACTGGTAGCTGAAACTGGAAACCACCCAGGTGTCCTTTGACGGGTGACTGGTTAAACGATGTGTGGTCCATCGGCACTGTGAAAGACCACGCGGCAACAAAAAAGACTGAACTATTGATACACACAACCACCTGGATGGATCTTGACAGAATTATGCTGAATGAAAAAACTCTAGGACTTCCCTAGTGGTGCAGTGGTTAAGAATCCGCCTGCCAATGCAGGGGACATGGGTTCGATCCCTGGTCTGGGAAGATCCCACATGCTGCAGAGCAACTAAGCCCGCGAGCCACAACTACTTACCCGCACGCCGCAACTACTGAGCCTGCGTGCTGCAACTACGAAGCCCGCGCACCTAGAGCCCGTGCTCTGCAACAAGAGAAGCCGCTGCAATGAGGAGCCCGTGCTCTGCAACAAGAGAAGCCACCGCAATGAGAAGCCCGTGCACCGCAACAAAGAGTAGCCCCCCGCTCACTGCAACTAGAGAAAGCCCGCGCACAGCAACGAAGACCCAACGCAGCCAAAAATTTTTTAAAAGAAGAAAAAAGAAAGAAAAAACTCTAACCCCCAAAGGTTATATATTATATGATTCCCTTTATGGAACAGCCTTGAAATGACAAAATTATAGATGTGGAGAACAGTTTATTGGTTGCCAAGGGTTAAGGGGCGTGTGGGGGTAACGAGGGAGTGGATGTGGCTGTAGAAGGGCAGCAGGAGGGACCTTGTGTGCCTGGAATGTTGTGAGTCTGGACGGCACCAGTGTCGGCATCCGGCTGTGATATTGTGCTAGAGTTTTACAAGACGCTGCCTCTGGGGGAAACTGGGTAAATGTTACCAAGTCCAAGCTCGTACTGCTTGCCGCACACAGGCCAATAAATCGAGAGATGAGGTGTTGGGGCAGGAAGAGCGACTTTATTGGGAAAGTCAGCAGACAGAGGAGAGGGTGGACTCGTGTCCCAAAGAACCGTCTTGCCCAGGTTTGGATGCTAGTTTCTTTTATAGAGCAAAGAGGGGGAGGTGAGGAGGTAAAGTTATAAAGGCCGTAAGTTGTTGCAAATATTTCCTGGTTCCAGCCAGACTCCCGGAGGGGATGTGTCAATTTCTGCTTTCCTGCAGCCATTTACAGGTGGGCCTGGTCAGGGTGTTTCTGGTGAACTGAAGAAAAGGTATTTTAGCTTAAGCTCACGCATGGGAGGCAGGGTTCCCAGAGATGGGCCATTATGTTTACCTTAAGTTATAGGCAACATCCCTTTACTGATTAACTTGTAACAAAAGCAATAGAACATAAAGATTAAAGTAAAAGAAAGATCCAGTATGAAGTCAGATTTGTTTTTCCCTATTACATAAAGGGTGCATGGGAGCTCTACATACACCTGCATATGAATCTACATGGTCTCAAAATAGAAGTTTGATAAACTCAACTGACTTTCAAGATGTAACACATGAGTTTCCAAAGAATCCACCAGGTGAACTGTGTATTGCTTTTACCATTCCACAGCGTGCCAGCTCCTCTAACTGCACCTCCTTCACTCACCAGATGTTCAGGAACATCGCCACGGGCAGCGCTCGGCTGGGCAAGGCAGAGTGGTCCTGACCCTCTGGGGGCAGGTGTTTCCTTACATTTAACCAAGCCTTCCCTAAATGGTAGCCTCAGGGGAGCAAATAGTCCACAAAAGGGAAATAAGAGTAGTGATAATTATGTGGAGAAATAATCTCCCTCATGAGTCATAGAGGAAATGCCATATAAACTTTTTTTCTACTAAATTAATAAAAACTTGTTTGGGGGGTGGGGGGAGGCTGAGGAAGGTGAGGGTGTGGGAAAGCAAGCAGCCGAGCACACCTGGACAGCGGTTTCTCTGCCTCGGTGGATTCTCTGAGATGCCACCTTTTCAAACAGCAGTAGCACCCTTTCATCGTCTGACCCAACAATTCCATTTCTAGATCTCTTTAAGGAAACAGTCTCTCCCAAACTTTTATGGATAAAAACACACGTGGCAGCGTTGTTGGCAGTAGCCAAACATTGAAAACAATGAAAATAAATAAAAATGACTGTGTTACATAAATTATGCTGTGTTTATTTGATGAACGATTATGTCACCATCAAAATAGTGTGTAGAAGGTGTTTATGATAGTCTGGAAAATCGTATAATGTTGACTGTTAAAGTGGATCCCTGGATCATAAAACTTTCTCCCTTGCCATGACGATGATTGCTACTAGCACTGTATTTCCCCTCCTTATTGGCGTGGTACCTTTGATGACGTATGCTGAAAGTCGGAGGAATCCGCCACTCCCCAGCTGGAAGAGTCGTGGAGGGATAGAATTGAACAGGTTGAAACTGAGGCTTTAGCAACAGAGAAACCAACAGTCAGCGCCTGCCTGTTATCTTATCTGAAACCTGGATATCTTTAAGGCCTTTGGACCTTTTTAAAGTCTCTGGAGCATTTTAAAAGGAATAAACATTGGCTTTTAAAAAGCTTAAAAAAAAAAAAAAGTCTTTAACAAACATGAAAGTGTGATATGATCACCACTACATAAAAGTAAAAAAAAAAAAAAAAAGAAAAACTATTTCAAAAGAGATTGGACGGAAATGCATCAAACTGCCTTGCCCTGGCAGTGACTTCCTCACCCTTTTTCCACCTTATCTGCATTTCCACTTGTCTGTAAGGAGCCCGACTGTGTACAAAAAAGAACAGAGCCGCACTGCACCGTTGGCTAGGTAGCTGATTCTGAGCAGGATACTTGGATTCCAAATCATTCTTCCCTTTTCCTGAGCCTCAATTTTCTCAGCTGAAAGCAGGGATCATGATAGAATTTTCCCCTCCAAAACGTGTGCTATGCACTTAATTCCCTCAAAATCCTTGAGACAGGTATTCCTATCTCCATTTCACAGATGGGGAAGTGGAGGAACAGACAGAGGAAGTGCTCGCCAGGTGGCAGCTCAGAGAACAGCCCCCGGTGCTGGGCCTCTCCGGGAACACGGTGAGTGGCGCTCGGGAGCTCCCGGAAGCCACGGCTCCGGGAGGTGGTGCCTCACCTCATCCCATTTTATACAGGAGGAACCCGAGGCACAGCGGGTTAAAGGGCAGAGCTGGGGGACAAACCGGGCGGAAGCCCCAGCCCACCTGCCCTCCTCTTAGTCTCAATAATGGGCTCAGTTCACTGTTCAGTTACTGGCTTTGTGCATTACTTTCCACATTTGTTTGTATAGACACAGTATCCTCTTCCCAGGTTTTATTCTGCGTAATGCGACTTAAATAATTAGCGATAATGAAATCCAGCCTGGCACTGTGGGTGGCATTTCCGGACATTCAGTTCAATGCTCCTATTTTTAGCTCAGTTGCTTCTTTCTTGGCTTTCCGACAGCCTGGATTCTCGCCCTCTCCTTTCAAGCTGAGGTTATCCCCCAAGAGGCCTTTCCGTGCCCAAACCTCCTGTCCCTCACCTGGGCCCCTGCCGGACGCGGACGGGAGGCAGGGGCGGGAACCACCACCGTGCAGGAGGTCCCCACACGTCCTCCCTCCACCTGCTCGGACTGTTCTCCAGCCCAGGGGGCCGCCCTCTTCCCCGGTGGCAGAAGCCCGCTGTGGGAGCAGGGCTAGTGGCTCTTGTGCCAGCTCCTGGCACACCTAATATCGGGGGCCGGGGGCAGAAGAGAGTGGTGGGCGGGAAGGCTGAGCCACCCAGAATGCCAGCCTCCAAAGGCACCAAGCTCCATGGGCATAAGCAGGAAGGGTGGGGTCAGCTAACCCAGATCTCCGGGTGTGTCTCTTTGCCCGTAATCGTCCGGTCACAGTGGCCTGCGTGGTGACTCAGACTCCAGCAGATGCGTAGGGTGCCCCAGGCCCCATGTCCACAGCTTGCTCTGATTCAGCTGCAGCTAGGCGGCCCTGGCACGGGTAGGGTCCCCGCTCCAGGACCCACTGGGGCCTCCGGAGCTGGCTGAGCAGGAAGTGGTGGGAAACTGACACCACCAGGCCCTCCCTCAGTGAGTTGGGGGATCAATGTGCAAACCTCACAGTGTGGGGTGCACAGCTCCCGAGCGGGCCCGGCGGCGGGTCGAGCCCACGGAGACAGCCAGCTCAAAGACAGTCACTGTCGCGCGCCTGGTCCTTGCCCCCCCCCTCCCCCTCCCCCATGCTCTTCCTCCTCTTTCTGGGGCCACCGACAAAGAAAGCCCACCTGCGCCAAGTCTGGCTCACACCCGACCTAAGACGCAGCCTGTTCCGTGTCGTGAAGGAGGCATGCTGCCCTAAAGTCTGAAATAGACGCATCCATGGCCTGGTCACTGAAAAGCAGTGATTCGTTGATTACTTAAATGTTACATGTTTAGTGTGCTGACCAGGAACTTGGCTGGCTCAGAAAAATCACACGTAATAAATGCTTTGTATTTTTATTTAAAAAAAATTTTTTTTTGGCCTTGCCACGCAGCTTGTGGGATCTTAGTTCCCTGACCAGGGATCGAACCCATGCCCGCAGCAGTGGAAGCACGGAGTCCTAACCACTGGACCACCAGGGAAGTCCCCAAATGCTTTGTTTTGAACATCAAGAGTACTTAATAAATAGAAAACCCTTTTTTCCCTTGAATCCTTTAATGAATGTGGAAGCAATATTTGAGGAACACGGCCCTGAAGGAGGCCTGGCAGTTGACATGGCCTGGCCGCCCTCACGTCTCTGTCAGCTGTCCCTGACCGGACAGGCCAGGAGCTCCAGAACGAAGGTGACAGAAGGCGACAGAGCTGGGCCCACACAGTGTCGGTGGTGAGCTTGCCAGTGTCTGTCTGGCCTGCTCTTGCCGCAGCTGGCACAGAGGCCCCAGGTAGGTTTTCTGAGTGAGGGGCTCGCTGTTGTCTCTGGGGTCCTTGCTGCTGTCTGGGCCCCAGGGCTGCTTCCCCAGGCCCAGCGGCCACCTCTGACCCCCGGCTCCTCCTCGCCCCTGCCCTTCCTTTGCAGAGATTTCTACAGACCCAGGCAGCCAGATAAGATGGCGTGGGGGAAGGAAGACACGCTGTCCTCCCAGAAACCTCAGACAGAGCATGTTCTTTCTTCAAGGCTACTGCATGGAGGAAAGGAGTAGACCGTTGTTTAAGATACAACCTCAGGGACTTCCCTGGCGGTCCAGTGGTTAAGACTCCACGCTTCCACTCCAGGGGGCACAGGTTCCATCCCTGGTCAGGGAACTAAGATCCCACATGCCGTGGCATGGCCAAAAAAAACCCCCAAAAATATACATCCTCATGTCAGGAGACACAGAGAAAGGCTGGCTCTGTTGGTAAGAGGGGCGTTGACTCTGCCTCTTAGTCCGTGGCAGAACCAGTGCAAAAGCAACCATATTCACAGCCCAACAAGATGATCAGAAAGGTGGACGTGAGGGAGGCATTTCCAGCATAGCTAAGGGACAGGCACCACCTCTCCACGTGGCCCTGGAACATTCACAAATGCCGACCGTACACTTAGCCACAGAGAAAACCTCAGTAACTTTCCAAACTGTAGGAAAATACAAGATTTTCTGATCATAATGCAATAATACCAGAAATTGATAACAAAATAAGGAAACAGAAAAGGCATCCTACTTGGAAATCTACAAATTTTTTCCTAAACAACTTGGGTCAAAGGGCAAATATAAAGCCAACTGCACAATTCCTAAAAATCAAAGATAATGAAAGCACTACATGTTAGGACCTGTGAGCAGTGCTTCATGGAAAACACATCGCCTTAAATTCAAATATATCAATTTTTAAAAGAGGAAGAATGAAAACAAATGAATTCATCACTGAATTAAAAGATTAGAAAATGAAAAACAAAAATAACTGATAGGAGAGAAGGAAGGAGTTACCAAAGAAGATATACAGATTGCCAACAAACAGATGAAAGGATGCTCAACATCACTAATCATTAGAGAAATGCAAATCAAAACTACAATGAGGTATCACCTCACACCGGTCAGAATGGCCATCATCAAAAAATCTACAAACAATAAATGCTGGAGAGGGTGTGGAGAAAATGGAACCGTCTTGCACTGTTGGTGGGAATGTAAATTGATACAGCCACTATGGAGAACAGTATGGAGGTTCCTTAAAAAACTAAAAATAGAACTACCATATGACCCAGCAATCCCACTACTGGGCATATACCCTGAGAAAACCATAGTTCAAAAAGAGTCATGTACCACAATGTTCATTGCAGCACTATTTACAATAGCCTGGACATGGAAGCAACCTAAGTGTCCATCGACAGATGAATGGGGTAAAGAAGATGTGGCACATATGTACAATGGAATATTACTCAGCCATAGAAAAGAACGAAAATGAGTTATTTGTAGTGAGGTGGATGGACCTAGAGTCTGTCATACAGAGCGAAGTAAGTCAGAAAGAGAAAAATACCGTAGGCTAACACATATATATATGGAATCTAAAAAAAATGGTCCTGATGAACCTAGGGGCAGGACAGGAATAAAGATGCTGATGTGGAGAATGGACTTGACACAGGGAGGGGGAAGGGGAAGCTGGGACGAAGTGAGAGAGTAGCACTGACATGTATACACTCACAAATGTAAAATAGATAGCTAGTGGGAAGCAGCTGCATCGCACAGGGAGATCAGCTCGGTGCTTTGTGACCACCTAGAGGGGTGGGATAAGGAGGGTGGGAGGGAGACGCAAGAGGGAGGGGATATGGGGATATATGTATACATATAGCTGATTCACTTTGTTATACAGCAGAAACTAACACAACATTGTAAAGCAATTATACTCCAATAAAGATGTTTAAAAAAAAAAAGGAAGGAGTTAGGAAAGACAAAAGAGGTGAGAAAATAGAAAGCTGTAGAAAGAAATAATCTGGCACTTTGGAAAAAATAAGTAAGTGACTAGCTAATTGGGTGAAGGAAAAGGGGAGAGAAAGTACAAATACACACAATAAAAATGACAAGTTGAGAAATAACCACAGAGACAAAAAAAGTCTTTAATTTAAATGACTAATTTGTACTAATTAATTTAAGCAACTATTTGTTTAAAATAAAATTTAAACCAAGATGAAGTTTCATTTTCTAGGAAAATGTTGATTCATAAACATAGGAAGACCAAACAGATAATTTCCAAAAAGGAAATAGAAAAAGTAGTTTAAGACCCACCCCCAAATCCCACCCAATCAGACAGTTTCCCAGGGACAGTCTACCCATCTTTAAAATACTCCATAACATAGACAAAGAAGGAAAACGTACAACTTTTTTTAACTGAAGAAGTATACTATTGATGCCAAAGCCTGATGAAGACTGCACACAAAGAGAAATCTAGAAATCAGTGTAACTTACAAATATCAATGCTAAACCCTTAAATAAAATATTAGCAAATAGGATCCATCAACTCTCTTTTATAAAATTAACTTATTTATGCCTGCGTTGGGTCTTCGTTGCTGTTCACGGGCTTTCTCTAGTTGTGGCGAGCGGAGGCTACTCTTCGTTGCGGTGCATGGGCTTCTCATTGTGGTGGCTTCTCTTGTTGCGGAGCACAGGCTCTAGGTGCGCAGGCTTCAGTAGTTGTGGCGCACGAGCTCAGTAGTTGTGGCTCGCGGGCTCTAGAGCACAGGCTCAGTAGTTGTGGCGCACAGGCTTAGTTGCTCCGCGGCACATGGGATCCTCCCCGACCAGGGTTCGAACCCGTGTCCCCTGCATTGGCAGGCAGACTCGTAACCACTCTGCTACCAGGGAAGTCCGATCCATCAACTCTTAAAAAATAATCTATTACCAAGTAGAGTTCGAAGCAAAAGTGAAAAGGCAAGTTAATATTAGAAAATTTATTCATATAACCCATCATAGTAATAGATTTAAGGATAAAACCCTTATGATTATCTCTATTAATTCAGAAAAAGCTTTTCCCAAATTCAACATTCTTGAATTTAAAAAAAAAATGCTTCATAAGATAGGAATTGATGGATTCTTCCTTAAGTTAGCAACATGTATAACATTATACTCATATAAATACCAGCCCCAAACTCAGCACTGTACGTAAGGAGGAGACTCTGGACTTATTCCCATTAAGGTTAGAAACAAGACAGGAATCCCCAATACCATTACCCCTGCGTAACACTGAACTAGATACCCATCATCAGCGCCATCAGGCAAGAGAAAGAAGTTAGAGTCATAAAAACGATCACTATTTTGGAAATCAGATTCAATAAAGAATCCATTTTAAATGAGCACGAATAATAAGAGAGTTTAGCAGATTTCTTTTAAAATTAAAATAAGGGCTTCCCTGGTGGTGCAGTGGTTAAGAGTCCACCTGCCAATGCAGGGGACATGAGTTCGAGCCCGGGTCCGGGAAGATCCCACATGCCGCAGAATGGATAAGCCTGTGCGCCACAACTACTGAGCCTGCACTCTAGAGCCTGCGAGCCACAACTACTGAGCCCACGTGCCACAACTACTGAAGCCCCTGCACAGCAACGAAGACCCAACGCAGGCAAAAGAATAAAATAAAATAAACTGGAGCAAGTTAAAAAAAAAGCCCCCCCAAAATAAATTAAAATATATTAAAATTAATAATATATTAAAATTAATTAATATTGTGTTAATATACAGTAGACTTCATATATGTCTATAGTGATCGGCAGATTGTGTGTGTGTGTGTGTGTGTGTGTGTGTGTGTGTACCGTATAGAAGATACGGGAGAGAGAACCTCACAATAGCAACAACAACAAAAAAGTTAAAGTATCTGTGAATACCTGTAACAAGGAATGTGTGAAATATGTATGAGAAAAACCTCAAATACCCCAAGTTGACTTGCATGCTCTTGGCTGGGACAACTCAACATCGTGGATATGCCAATTCTCCCTAAATTGACTTCTAAATTTAATGCAAGCCTTATAATTAAAAGTACCAACAAGCTTGTTTCTCTGCTTCTAGAAAAGCTGATTTCAAAAAAATGATATGAAAACTAAACAAAAGAGGACAGCCAGGAAGACCCTGTAAAGAAGAGTAACGAGCAAACCCTAAAGCACCCTTGTAAAGCATTCCACGAAGCCTTAATAACTAAAACGAGTGCAAGGGACTATGTGCTACCCACAGAGCGGTGGAACAAAATTAGAAAATCGGAAATAGACCCAAATACATATGGGGATTTAGTATGTGATAAAGTTGGAATTTCAAATCAAAAGGTAAAAAAATGGACTTAAGTGAAAATCATTTGGAAGTATAAGGAGAGATTGAGAGGCACTGAATAAAGAAGTATAGATTGTACTTCTGTTCTTTTTATAACTATTTTCAGCAATGGGGCCGAATTAGTGCAACAACACAAGCAAGAAGACTTTCCTGTTCATTTATCTGCCTGCTGCCCTGTGGCCACCACACCACCCGGGCTGATTCTGTGATTCTGTGTCTCAGAGTGATTCTCATTGAGTGCAGTGATTTTTTAAAATACCATCTATTAGCAGTTACTGTGTGCTAAGGGATTTACATACATGTATCTAATTGAATCCCAACCACTGATAAAATAGCTCTTATCTCCATTGTGTCATTTTGGATCTATTTATCAAATGGAATCAATACCAATCTTATAGAGCTTCTGGGAGGCTTATCAGATATTTGAAAAAGAGTCATCAAATAGACAGATATTTAATAAATTATGTTGGGACAACTAAGTACCCAAGTAGAAAAAGATCAGATTAAATCCTCGCCTCAGGGAGATCAAAAATTTACATGTAGAAGGGACTTCCCTGGTGGTGCAATGGTTAAGAATCCACCAGGGATTCCATTTGATCCCTGGTCCGGGAAGATCCCACATGCCATGGAGCAACTAAGCCCGCGCGCCACAACCACTGAGCCTGTGCTCTAGAGCCCGTGAGCCACAACTACTGAGCCCGTGTGCCACAACTACTGAGCCCGTGTGCCACAACTACTGAAGCCTGCCTGCCTGGAGCCCGTGCTCCACAACAAGAGAAGCCACTGCAATGAGAAGCCCGTGCACCGCAACGAAGAGGAGCCCCCGCTCGTCACAACTAGAGAAAGCCTGTGTGCAGCAACAAAGAACCAATGCAGCCAAAAATGAATGAATGAATTTTTAAAAATGTACAAGTAGAAAGTGAAACCACGAAATCATTAGAAGAAAACACAGCAAATTTCTTTATGACCCTGGAGTGAAGAAGGCCTTTCTAATATGTGTCAAAATCCAGAGACCAAAAAATAAAAGATTGATGAATTTGGGTAAAAATAAAAACATATGCCTGGGAAAAAATATCATAAGCAAAGTCAAAAGATAAAAGACAAGCTGGAAAAAAAATGGTAACATATATCATAAAGGGCTAATCTTCCTAATATATAATATATAAAGAGCTCCTACAAATCAAGAAGAAAAAGAATAACCCAATAAAAAGAGGTGAAGACATGAACCACCCCCAAGCCAGTTTGTAAGAAGTAGTTCCTCAGGTTACCCATAGCTTTTGCCCAACTTGGCCACCAATTGAAAGTTTCCGTGACCCCCTCCTGAGTCCAAATAATTTGCTAGAGTGGCTCACAGAACTCAGGGAAACACTTATTTTCATTTACCAGTTTATTAAAGGATATGATAAAGGACACAGATGAAAACCCAGATGAAGAGATACACAGGGCGAGGTCTGGGAGGGTCCTGAGTGCAGGGGCTTCTGTCCCCGGGGAGTTGGGGTGCATTACTCTCCAATTATGTGGATGTGTCCACCAAACTGGAAGCTCTCCAAACCCACACTAGTGGGATTTTAGGAGCCTTCCTCACATCGGTGTAACCGATTACTAACTCCATTTCCAGCCCCCTCCTTCCTCAAGAGGATGGGAGGCAGGCCTGAAAATTCCAAGGTCCTCATCCTGGCTTGGTCTTTCTGATGACCTGCCCCCACCCAGGAGCCACCCAGAGTCACCTCATTAGGACAAAAGATGCTCCTGTTGTTCTTGTCACTGGGGAATTGACAAGGGTTTCAGGAGCTCTGTTCCATGAACCCAGGACAGAGCCCAATATAAATTTTCTGTTATCTCACACCCATCAAACTGGCAAAAATCCAGTCTGACAACACACTGAATGGGTGACAGGGTGGGAAACTGGCCTCACGTGCAATGCTGGTGGAAGGGGGAAATGCCGCCACTTCCGTGGGTGCGGACTGGCGTGTCCATCAAAACGGCAGGGCCTTCAGCACCACCGGATCCGACCGCCAGCTGCTCGGAGGAGGTGTGGCCGCCGGGCCTGCCTGTCGACGGAGAGTAGGGGCAGGAGACACGGGCAGGAGGCCCTGGGAGACTGGGACCTCTCCATGCGTGCTGGGTTATAGGGAGAGTGCATTAACTTCTCAGAAAAACTGGATCGACTGTATTTAACCTTTCCTCTCATTTAAGAACCCTCCTCGAGGGCTTCCCTAGTGGCGCAGTGGTTGAGAACCTGCCTGCCAATGCAGGGGACACGGGTTCGAGCCCTGGTCTGGGAAGATCCCACATGCCGCGGAGCAACTAAGCCCGTGAGCCACAACTACTGAGCCTGCGCATCTGGAGCCTGTGCTCCGCAACAAGAGAGGCCGCGATAGTGAGAGGCCCGCGCATCGCGATGAAGAGTGGCCCCCACTTGCCGCAACTAGAGAAAGCCCTCGCACAGAAACGAAGACCCAACACAGCCATAAATAAATAAATAAATAAATAAATAAATAAAATTAAAAAAAACAAAAAAGAACCCTCCTCGAAATGGAGTGATTTTTCTCATCTGAACTTTACACGCAGACAGACATTCCACTCAATAAAACTGGGTGGGTTTGAGGTTCTTTATAATAAAGCGATGTCTTAAGGACTGTCTTTAAAAGCAGGCAGGCCCCTTCCTCAGAGGCGCAGCCCTTGTGTCCCTGGCAGAGGATGTATGGTAACCATGGCAACTGCTGCACCCGGCCTTGCGCAGGCAGCTGTCACTTCCTGCTGTCACTCACGGGAGGGTCCTGGGCCCACGGGCCCCTCACTTCCCAAATTCCTCGCCAGCCAGTTTGCTCAGGACTCACTTCCACCAGCGGAGGTTCAGCCTAGAGGGCTTTGGGGCTCTTAAGACTCCCTCCAGGCAGCCCTCCTGAGAACACAGGTGCTGGGAGGCCGTGCCCGCTGGGGAGATGGTCGCCTGACACCCCACAGCCTGTCACGGCCTCTGCCGTGGACGCTGCCAGGCCACGCATGCACGTGTCCAGCTACCCTCCAGCCTGGGTTGGCTGCACAGACGACACGCTGGCCCTGACCTTGTCAAGCTGCAGAGCAGGTCAGCACGGACCTGGATCTGTTCTCACTGCGGGCAAATGACTCACTCCTTGTTTAGGCCACTGTTAGGGTTCCTATCACTTGCAGCTAACGCCATGAGAGCGGGCTGTGCTCTGTGATGACTAAGTACTCAGACAAAGCGCCACCTGCTGGGCTTGGGCGCAGAGCGTGGCCGGCTGGGGCCCCGAGGTGACGGCAGGGTGCTCTGGGCTGCGCTGGTCACTGCAAAGTCCTGCAAGAGAAGGCTGGACTCAGACCAGAGGGGCCACTGTGAAAGCAGAGACGCACAGAGGCGGCTCCCACCCGAGAGGAGCCTCCGTCCCCGCCCGGGAGCTGCGACCCCCGTCCACACGGTGTCCCGTACCCTGGCGCCTCACGGGATCGCCAGAGCCAGATCCTGCAGCCTAGGCTGAGGCTGGGACTCACTGGGAGCCGCAGGGGACGGGGATGGGAAACGGTATGTGTGGTGCTCTTGGTGCACTTGGGTGGGAAACGGGCCAAACAGCAGCCTCAGCCCTGGCAGCCTGGCGTCTGTCTCGGTGCCGTGTACCCGTGCAGACCCTAAAACCCGTTTGCTCGGCAGACACCCCCGAGATGAGAGAAGCCGGTGACAAAGCTCAGGGCGGCAGCATTTGCCCCGAGGGGGGTGAAGGGATGGTGGGCAGGAGGTGGAGCAGATGCTGATTCCAGGGCCCTCGGGAGAGACCTCAGGGATCGATCCTCCCAACACCACCCAGCACCTGGCCGGAGCCGAGGTCATGCGTTTTTAAGTGGCCATTAGTCTGGGCCACCCCCTAAGTGGGTTGTGTGGCCACGGACGCGCCAGCTGGGTGCCAGGAAGGCCGTGGGTGGCTGCAGGATGTGGTTACCCCTCCAGAAACAGGCCACTGTGTTTATTATCTTCGCTCTGTCTGTGTCCCCAGATGACCTCTCAATCTTTGCTGGAAAATCAGGCTGTGAGCGAGAGGAACGCTGCGCCCGGGACACAGTCGAGTGCCCCAGGTGACTCTAACCTCGGTTCCTGAACTAACCAGTCTCACCCCCTGTACATCTGTGAATTCTGAACTCGGCATTTTTAAAGTAAATGAAACCACCTGTTGCTCACTGTTGGGGTCCTCGGGTTCCCCTTATCTGAACACAGTGTTAGTCATGAGATGTCTCCCTGGTTTAAATGACGATGGTCCCGGCCAGTTCTGGTTTCAGGCAGCGCACTGGTTGGGCCCTCAGCGGGTTTCTCGGGTTCTGTCCCTGGACAGTCAGTCACCTCACTTGTAATTGGCCTGTCCAGAAAATCGGGCCCAGGTGACTGACTGCCCATGACCGGGGCGTTTGTTCCCGAGGATGTGGGACTTTCAGGGCTAGAACCAGGACAGTCTCAGGGACACTGGGATGGTTGGTCACCTGAATCACGAGAGAGGCACAGCCCCAAGGCGATCTAGCCATGTGACTCTGACGGGTCTCCCGTGCTGAGGACAAGGCATGGGGTGGGAATGGGACCCCGAGACTCAGGAGGGAAAAGCTCACCCAGTCGTGAACTCCAAGTTGCCCCGAGCTCTGGGCTGGCAAAGCAGCCTCCGTCTCCCTTATGCGGGAGAGCATTCCCCCTTCCCTGGAGACCTGCAGAGGCCTCCCCTGAGTCAGGCGCCCCCCAGCTGCCACCAGTCCTTGATTCCAGAACAGCCACGAGGGCCAGGCCTGAGCCTAGCCTGAGCGGGGGAACGCGGGCTCTGCTCGCTTCGCTGCAGCGTCTGGCTCCTGCGTGGCAGTGGTCCTTAGGGGGCTGGACGGTAGGGGCAGGGGTGCAGAGCGTACGGCCGGGTAGGGAAGAGGCTGCGGGGCTGGGCGCTCTGCCCCAGAGCTCGGGATCACTAGTGTGCTGGGTGGGGTGTCTGGGGTGCTCCCGACGTGCTGTGGACGGGCTGCCCTGGGGCATGGCCATGGCGACGCCCTGTAGCACACGGAGATGCCAGCACTGCCTGGGCAGAGTGTGGAGGAGGGGCCTGGAGGCTCAGGAGGTGAAGAGTTCTAGCAGATTCACACGTGCGGTTGGAGAACCCGCCATCTGACTAGTGTTCTGAGGAAGGTCAGAGGTCCCCCCCACTCCACTAAGGCAGAGGGGATGCAGTAGCGTGGGGCACTGCCATCGCGGAGAAGCTCAGGTGGCCGCCCTCTGCGGCCAGTATGGTGGTCGAGGATGCTTCCACCAAACTCAGCTCCCTGGTGGCAGCGGGAACAGCCCCACAGGAACGTCGCAGCCCAGGACCCTAGGACTCTGGAGTGATGCCATGCCTTCTGCATCAGGGAACTAAACACTGTTTGCAAAGCGGGTCTTGGGTCCTGGTACTTCCTGATGGCCTCAACATGGGATGTCAGGTGTGATTGGAACCGTCCTTCCCGAGCTAGGTGCTCTCAAACCAAACCACCGTCCTTCCCAAGCTAGGTGCTCTCAAACCCCTGGGTCACAGGATGGGCAGGTGCAACAGCGTCTGTCCCAAGATGGAAATGGGATGTTTGGTATGAAGCCTGAGTACGAAGAAGTTACACAGACCGTGGTCCCGCCCCTCGTGTCACCTCTGTCACCCTGACACCTCCCTCTCAGCCACACCTTGCCCCTTGGGGTGTCCCCTAAGTCCTAAGACGCTGCTAGAGGGAGCGTCCTAGGTCTGATTCATGAGTGGCTCAGCCTGGTATGATGGCGCCAAAGGAACATGCACAGCGACTGCACCCCAGCGCACGCAGGTGGCCCCGAAGGCCAGTGGGCAGCGATTAGAGGGATCACTATGCCGTGCCTTTGGACAGAGGGAGAGGTGGCTTGAGGTGATGCCATGGGAGGACTTCTGGGCAGCGATGAATGGCTTGGCTCACTACTCAGTTGCCTGGAAGCAGCAAAATCGGAAGACCAGATCCAGACGGTTTGGGGGAAAGGCATCCGTGGGATGCCTTAGGGAAAGTGGATTGGTCTAAGGGGGTGGCACAACACGTGTGGATCTTTGTGTCCCGCCAACGTCCACAGAGAACATCCATCGCAGAGAAAAACAGGTGGACAGATGGCTCATCGGGCCATCGGGCAGGTGTCAGCATCTCACTCACTGGCCACTGCACGAGACAGCTCCTCCTCCCGCTCTCCGAGGATGGTGTGGCCGAATGTCCAGCCTGCCAGCAGAAGACTCTGATTCTGAGCCCGTGACAGTGGTCTCTTTCCCAAGGAGCCCAACCAGCCAGCTGGGGGTAGATTGGTGACAGGAGACCTCCATCCACACTGGAGAGGGCAGCGAGTCGTCACCACCAGAGGTGACATCAGCTCCAGCCAGGGGCTTGCTCTCCTGCCCCCCAGGGCCTGGGCCCGCCCTGCTATCCAAGGGTTCCTGAAGTGCCGAGTTCACAGTCAGGAGACCTCACGCATCACAGCCTCAGGTCGGGGACTCACTTCATAGCAGAAGAGCTGTGGCCACAGAGACCACTGCTCTGTCACTGGTTCCCCATCCCCCAGGGCAGCCAGCCTCAGAAAACGGCCGTGCGGAGCCAAAGCTCAGCGACTGCGGGGGTAGGGCGTTAAGCTCCAGGACACGGTCTATGTATTTAGCCAATAGCGGAATGTACAGTAATGTCTCCCCATAACCAGATTCCCCAGTAATACGCCATCGGGGACCCACGGTGGGGGGTGGGGTTGGGTCCTCTCACCATCGATCCCAGAAACCCACTTGCAAAACGTGTGCTTCTCATCCCTGCGACCTTAGATCCTGTTGGGTTAGAGGTTCTGGTTTGGGGGAAACGTGGAGGGTGCTCCATGGGGGATACACTAAGTATTGCACAGAAATAAAGCTACGGCCACCTCCGGTCACTTAGCGTTCCTCATGCCAACGGCCTCATAGTCAAAGAAAGGAGGTACCTCCCCGGAGAACGGCTTGGCCCTGAGTGTGCTGGGTGAGGAGGAGTATTTCCAGAACTCAGGGACTCTTGGGACTTAGCCATTCGTGGTTTTGTGGGTCCAAAATGTTTCAAGTGTTGAAAGAACAGCAAAAGCACAAGGCGGAAACATGATACTATATGAAAAAGAGAAGTGTTTTTTTCTCTTTTAAAAAAACATAGTGATAAAAATGTAAATTTTAAGACTCGGTGGACAGTTTAGAGAGCAGATTAGCTGTGGCTGCTGAGAGAATGTGCAAACCAACAGATGAACAGAAATGTCCGTGATGCAGTGCAGGGAGACACAGAGGTGGAGCCCGGGAAAGAGGGTCTGAGACCTGGGGCTGGAAAGGCAGGTATAGCACACCTGGCTGGAGCTGCAGAGAGAAAGCGAGAGGGAATGGGACAGAGGCAATATGTGAAGCACGATGATGGCTGAGAAATTTCTAGAACCGATAAAAGACTATATTCTCAGATGCAAGAGGCAAATCAAATTTCAAACCAGATAAAAATAAATTCATGCTCAGACATATTCTAGTGCCGCTACAGACAGCGAAGATAAAGAGTGGGGAGAATTTTAGATCAGACAGAGAGAAAGGACGGATTAGCAACCGGTGAGGGGGGGGAACGATAAGATCCTGTCCGCTGACCTCCAGGCAAGAAAAGTAGAAAATGTCTTAAAATATTGAGAGAAAGCAATGATACCTTGTAATTATCGCACAGCTAAACTCCCATTTCAAAACCAGGATGAGATAAAGACATTTGCAGAAAAGCTAAAATTGAGACGTTTACTACCACCGGACCCACTCAAGGAAGTTCCCAAAGGTTTGTTTCGAGGAGAATGAGCCCAGGGTGGGGTCCTAAGATGAAAGAGGGCCGAGGAGCCCAGAAGCTGCAGATGCGGGGAAATCCAGGCAAATGGGAACTCTCTGAAAATAGCAACAGTGACTTTGGGGGTAAAAATGAGAAAGAACTGCAAATGCTGGAAAATATTCAGGGTGGGAAGGGGAGCGACAGATGTGACACTGCCTTAGGCACATGCATTGGTAGGAAGGAGAGTGAAAAATGCCCATGAACCTCAGGGCTCGTTACCTTAAGAAAGTATGTTAAATGGAAACAACCTAAATGTCCATCTACAGATGAATGGATAAAGAAGATGTGGTACATATGCACAATGGAATTCTACTCAGCCATAAAAAATAATGAAATAATGCCATTTGCAGCAACATGGATAGACCTAGAGATTGTCATACTAACTGAAGTAAGTCAGAAAGAGAAAGACAAATACCATATGATATAATTTATATGTGGAACCTAAAATATGACACAAATGAACTTATCTGCAAAGCAGAAACAGACTCACAGACGTAGAGAACAGACTTGTAGTTGCCAAGGGGGAGAGGGGCTGGGGGAGGGGTGGAGTGGCAGTTTCGGATTGGTAGATGTGAACTATTACGTATAGAATGGATAAACAACGAGCTCCTACTGTATAGCACAGTAGGAGCTATACAGTAGCTCCTACTGTATAGTATTGAACTATATTCAATATCTTGGGGTAAACCATAATGGAAAAGAATATAAAAAAGAATGTACGGGAATTCCCTGGTGGTCCAGTGGTTTAGGACTCTGTGCTTTCACTGCCGAGGGCCTGGGTTCAATCCCTGGTCAGAGAGCTAGGATCCCGCAAGCCATGCAGTGCGGCCAAAAAAATGAAAATAAAAATAAATAAATAGGGATTTCCCTGGTGGCACAGTGGTTAAGAATCCGCCTGCCAGTGCAGGGGACATGGGTTCGAGCCCCGGTCCGGGAAGATCCCACATGCCACGGAGCAACTAAGCCCGTGCGCCACAACTACTGAGCCTGTGCTCTAGAGCCCGCAAGCCACCACTACTGAGCCCGCATGCCACAACTACTGAAGCCCGCATGCCTAGAGCCCGTGCTCTGCAACAGGAGAAGCCACCGCTATGAGAAGCCCGCACACCACAATGAAGAGTAGACCCCGCTCATCGCAACCAGAGAAAGCCCGCGCGCAGCAACAAACACCCAACGCAGCCAAAAAATAAATAAATTAAATAAATAAATATATTTTAAATAAATAAATAAAATATTAAAAGAAAGTATATATATGTATAACTGAGTCACTTTGCTGTACAGCAGAAATTAACACAACATTGTAAATCAACTATACCTCAATATAAGAATTTTAAAAAAGAAAAAGTATGTTAAGAGTAGCCCCTAAAAGAATAAAAATAACCAGTAGAAGAGGAAAAGTGGGGGAAAAAACCTTAATCAGGAAGCAGAAAAGAGACACACAGAAAATGCTGAAAAGATGGTAAAAATAAAGTCCATAATAAAAATACATGTACATAGTTTAAGCTCACTGGTTGAAAGGTATTTATTTTCTTACTGGTTTAAAACCAAAATAGACCAGTACCTGCTGCTTACATGCTTACAACAGATACGAGAGACAAACCTCAAAATATAAAGACACAGATAAGTTAAAAGGAAGGAAAAATTATACACTAGGCAAGAAAAGTAATATGTAGCTCTATTAACATTAGATTAGATTTAGAGCAAAAAGCAGCTCACTACGAAAACGGAACAATTGTAACTTCATAGGCACCAAGCCATAGAAAACAAAAACTGATAGAACTTCAAGGAGAAATGGACAATGCCAACTTTGTGCGGAATTTTAATATCCTTCTCTTCATGATAGATTAGCAGGTAGAAATGAGCAAGGATATAGAAAATTGCAAAAATAAAAGTAGCGAGCTTGATTTCAGGGGCACACGTAAGACTCTACAGCCCAGAATGGGTGGCTGGTACTTATGAACAAGAGGTGTGCATAATCTGTACGGAAAAATCATAAAACTTTATTGTAAGACATGAAAGAGGACTATATGAGAGGAGGAATAGGGTGCTCACACACAGGAAGAATCAGTGTTGGAAACGGCCATCCTCCCGGGTTAATCCAGCCTCACAATGCCAGGGAAAGTTCCAACAGGTTTTGTTGGTTTTTAAATAGAACTTAGGAGCTGATTCTAAAATCTGTGTGGAGGAATAAAGCTTGTTGAATAACCAAGAAAAATTTGAAGAATAAAAAACAAGGGCTTGCCTTACCAGATGCCTGGACTTCTTGTGAAGCCACAGCCATCAGAAACGTGGGGCCAGTGGGCCAACCGCATGAAATAAAGGCCCAGAAGCAGACCCCGCATGTCACGTCAGGAGGCCTGCGGTGACCCTGGGGGCCCTGCTGATCAGTGGGGAAGGGCAGGATCTTCAAATGGTCCTGGGGCGACCTGTTCCCCAGGCAGAAAACGTAAAATAAAATAGGATACTTACTTCTATTTGCCATCCCCCAAATTCAGTTTCAGGTGGATTTCGGTTCCAAATGAAAGCTAAACATTACAATTTTCAAAATAGAGTGTGAGAGAATCAGTTATGACTTCAGGAAGGGAACGGATCTCTTAGCAAGACACACAGAGTCCAAAACCACAAAGGAAACGATGAATACATTCAGTTCCATTCAATGAAAAAAATTCTGTGAATCAAAAGACACAAAAATCAAGGGAAAAAACAAAGCAGAAATGAGAAGACTTTGGTAATGAATAACGCCGCCAAAAAAATGAGTGCATCCAACTTACATAAAGAAAGTCTAGGAATCAATAAACAAAAGGCCAGCAACAAATTCGAAAAGGGAGGGAAGTTACAACACCTCTGCAGAGGAAGCTCCCACAGCCAACACGCATGTGCTGGGGCTGCCCCCCCCCCCAAGTGGTCAGGGAGGCATAGGCTGAACCACACGGGACCCCTCGCACCCCTGGAGGGGCAGCACCTGCCCTCGCCGTGGACCTGTGACCGCACACCCATGGTGGGGGTTGGGAACAAAGGGAAGATCTGGGAAAGCAGGGCCTCCTTCCTCCTAGATGTAGCCGTTCTAGCCCCAAACATACGCCCGAGGCTCTCGCACCAGAACCAGAGCGCAGAGAAACGTGGACGGAAGATTCACTGCAGCCAAAAATGGCGCACCTGTGAGTCCAACAGGAAAATAGACTCTGACATGTTCACACAAGGAAGCATGACACGGCAGCAAAGCTGGACCACAGCTCCTGCGTGAGTCCCCCCAGCAACGCTGGAGGACAGCAAAATGCAGGGTGACCCCTCAGTGCGACCCCATGCCGCTCACCTGGGTGACGTCCTGAGAACCAATCCCGTGGAAGGCAGGGGCTGCAGGCCCGGGGTACCACGGCCCGGCCCCTCTAGCTCTGCCACCTACTGCGTCAGTGTTTCCTCCTGGTTTGATGTGACATTTGAGTTACCGCATGTGAAGCTCCCAGAACACGGCCTGGCCCACGGAAATCACCACGGATGGGCCTCCGGCTAGGATGGGCAGGACGCCCGAGGCTGTATGGTTTACGGACAGGCACATGGGCAATCTTTTCACTATTCTTTCCATCTTTTTGTCTGTTTCAAACGCTTGATTGTATGGTTGCTTTGTTGGGGGTGCTTTGTTTTCACTTCAGCTCTTTTTCCTTCCGAAAGTTCATCTTGGGGCTTCCTTTCCAAACCACCCCACCCCCTCCCAGCTCCAGGCCTTTAGAGCGACACAGAACAGCCCTGGGAGCGTGAGAGCGCGGGTCACGCGTGCTGCGGGGGGACTTCCTCTGTAGTGGAGCGATTCCCCTTGGAAATTCCCCGCCTTCCCACTCTGCCGTGACCTTACCAAGTTCCCTCCGGCAGCTTCTGTGCACGTTGGCTTCCCTTTGCTCTCCAGCCCCGGTGACCCCGCTTCAGGGGCTCCGTGCCCCTATGCGCCACGCCAGGGGGCAGCTAGCAGGACGGCCCTTGTCCCACAGCTCCTTCCGCAAGGTGGTGAGATCTGCAAAGACTCTGGGACCAAGGGCTCTGTCCAAACCCCACACTGAGACCGACCCGGCTCTGCTGACCCCTGCCTGTTCCAGCCCCGCCTGGCGATAGGCGGGGGCCCCTGGAGCCCCTCTCAGGGCGGTTTCTCGCCGGCTTGTGGTTACAAATCCTCCCCCGCCCTTCACCTTCAGACGTAAACCTCCCCGCCCGGAGCCGTTGCCCCGAGGACCAGGGAGCAAACGCTCAGTGCGCCCCACGCTCTCCCCGTCCCGTCCCGTCCCGGGGCAGGTCAGGGCCTACCCTCCGGGCCCCTCGCTCCAGGCGCACCACGGCCTCCTGTCCGCAGGGTGCCAAGGGCACGTCCAGTTAGCGCGCCCGGGTGGCCTGGCCTCACGGCCCCAGCCCTGCTCCGCGCCCTTCCTTTGGGGCGCCCAGCCTACCGGAGCCTCCTGCCTTGGCGTGGGGAGCAGGGCTCAGGTCCCCCTGGCTCTCCCCCTCCTGCAGCAGCTGTCGCGGAAGAAAACCTGCCTTGGCCGCCTTTGACTGGTGACCGGCTACCACCGTGTCCCGGGAGCGGCCCCCCCTATTAACCCCTCCTGACTGGGCGGGCGCGTCTCTGTCTGTCTCCTGCTGGGACGGAGCCGATAGCACAGGTCTCGCCAGGCGTGCCCGGCACGAGGCCAGCTCTCCTGCTCCTCTGGGTGCTGCAGGCCTGAGGGACCCGGGAGCCATTTGTTGGCTGAGACCCAAGGTCCGTCTCCCGGCCCCCTGCTTCCCCCAACCCTGGAGACCTGGATGTCCCGGCCGAGAGGCGTCTGCCCTGCTGGCTGCTGCCGTGTCCTGGGGGAGGGCGGCCTTCGACCTCCAGACTGTAGGCCAGCGCCCGCCTGGGGTGGGGTAGCAGCCCTTTCTGGGACGAGCAGGAAGAATGCCCAACGATGCCGCGTGGGTCACTTACATCCTACAAGTGCGAGGGGCCTTCTGGAGGTCTCCCCGGGAGATTCCACGCGGTGATCTGTTAACACGTGGTTGTGACAGAGGACGGAATTCACTCGTGCTAAGGACACTGGGAAAGGCACTGCAAAAGGTCTAAGTGGGGGGACTTCCCTGGCGGTCCAGTGGTTAGGACGCTGTGCTCTCACTGCCGAGGGCATGGGTTCAGTCCCTGGTCGGGGAAATAAGATCCCACGCGGTGCAGCCAAAAAAAAGAAGTCTAAGTGGGAACAGCGTTCAGGACAGTAAAATGAGTTTCCCTCCTTGGGGACAGGGCGTGGGAACAACAGAAGGGTCAGCCCAACTCCGGATGGCCCTGCGCAGGGCTAGACTCCCAGCTGCCAGGGAGCGGCACGTGTGCGCTTTCACCGCCACCCCCAGCAGCTCTGCGGGTCATCGGGTCCCGGAGAGCGTGCAGCAAACTGGGCCGCCAGGAAGAAACGCTTCTCCTCACGCTTGTCCTGACTCAGCGCCATCGGGGCGCCGAGGACACTGGCGATGTGCGGGGCTGCCCCGGGGGAACAGCGGGGCTGAGGAGGGGCGCCTGGACTACGTATCTCCCACGCCCAAGGGCGGGCGCCTCTCCAAACCCGGAGTCCTGCGTGACCCCAGGGGCAGCCCCATGCCGGACACGCCCCCCCCCCCAAACCCTGAGCCTCCCCAGGGCCCATAGCGCCCACCTCCTTCTGCACCAAATCTTTCCCTGGAGAAGGAGCCGATGCAGGCTGGCCCCAAACCCTATTTTCTGTTTGGAGCCGCAGAAAACGGGGTTGAGCAGGAGGGGTGGCCGACAATGCCTACCTGCCCGGCTGACTTCGGGCACTGAAGGTCCATCCTGAGACCAGGAGCACAGCTCCGTGTTGTGTCCGGATGGCACAGTCCCAGGGTGGCAGCCAGCGCCCTGCCTTTCATAGGGTGGAGGGCATATCCACGGCCTTGGGCTGGCCCAGTGGGTCAGCTTTCTTACAAAGTCCTGGGCAGGTGGGACCGACCGTTTACTCAGACATCAGTGGAATCCTTTACCAGTAAGTGGTGATGTTTTAACACAGTCTGCGGGGAACTATGTTCCAGAGGCCTTCTGGTCCTGAGTCATGACTGAGGAGCTTGGGGTGGGGGGAGCCGGAGGAGCCCCTGGGGCCGGTGAGCAGTGCCTTCCCAGACAGTGCACCCCTGCCCTGCGGCTCCCAGCCTCGCCGTACCTGGAGTACCTCCAAGTCTCTGACCCCTGGCAGGACGTCGGGGCTCCTGTAGGGGGACCATCCCCACCAGCTGGTGGATCTGGAGCCCAGAGCACGCAACATCGCCCCCTTCCTCTGAGCTGTCACAGGACAATTCCATCTCCCCACTGAGGTTGCAGCCTTTGGGGAGCACTTTCAGACCCACTGCTGTGCGGCCACTTGGACCAGGCTGTGCTCTCAGGCTCCACGCTGGGAGAAGACACGGGAGGGGGAGCCCCCAGTGCAGGCCTGGGGTGTCATCCCATTTCCTAATGGGGCTGTTCCTGTATGACCACCCCAAGCTCTCCCCTTGCTCTCTGGGGTGTGTGTGTCCCTGTGTGTGTGCCTGTGTGTGTGTGCCCATACACGTGTGTATGGGGGGGGGGGCGCCTGTAGGCATGTGCTGGTACACGCATGCTCTGAATTCAGGATATATTTTTAAAGCTAAATCGTGGGTAGACGTATGCGTGTCAGGAGCGCCGGTCCCAGCCCGGCTTTCCCAGGTCGCAGGGCAGACGTGGGCCCGTCCCCACTGCCGGCACCGGCCCCAGAGCAGAAAAGCACATACTCAGGGGCTGTTCCCAGAGCATAAGTGACACCACGGTTCTTTTAGCTCGATTTATTTTCACAAGACAGACAAATCAGACCCTGGAATAGCTCTTGGTTCTGACAAGAGTTCTTTTCTTTATAAAGAAGAAAAAGCATTCCTGGGTTTTCTCCACAGAATGCATTTGTTTTTACAAAAAAATAGTTTTTGATATATACATGCTTACTTTGGAAACCTTTAGTCCTGGATGGCTTTTAAGACCCGTTTTTAGGCAGAGGGTCACTTAGCATGCTTTATGCACCAACTGATTTTTCTCCCTTGTTTTTGCCTGAGGATCGCTCTCCTTCTCCATTTCCCTTCCGAAAGCAACTTACATGAAATGGAAAGGCTCAGAAAGTGTCCTCACAAGACAGCCTCGGAGAAACAGTTCCAGCCTCGGGAGGGTCTGTTCAGGCGAGGACCCCGCCGGCCAGGATGTGCCTGGAGGGCCTTTCCTTCCCCGGGAAAACCCTTCGCGGGCCAGAAGCAAAGGGACAGAAGGAGGCAGGCAGTCACTTTTTCTTGTAGCGGGGATATTTTATCCCGCTCTTTCACAGCAGCAATTTTAATAAACAAGTATGATGCCCACAGCATTTTATCTAGAAAATACTGCCACTCAGGCAGGCTCAAGCACGCCTGTGTACAAAGTGACCTTCGCAAGCGCACGGCAAATGCAGCCAGTTTTTCGGGATACAGGCTTTTAGAATCAAAGTTATAGCTCCCCCCACTCCCTCCCCCCACAAGCTCCCACAGACCAAAAATACCGCTCTCCTCAACTACACAAAGCTGTAGCAAAATTGTAAAAATGAAGTGTACAAAAGGAAGCATCCATATAATACATTTGCACCCTGTATACAATTTATCACCCTTTGAAGCGGGCCAACGGTCAGGTACGGCAGAGGATCGATAATAGAAAAAGAACCCCGACATCTGTCCCACACATTTGAGTCGATGGTTTATGTGATTTTCCAAAGAGAGATATTTTCATTTACAGCTACAGTACTTGCTGACGACCCTTATGATTAAGAAGCCAGTTGAATTTCCTGGCGTTTAGGCAAGTATCATTTGATTGTCACCACGTACAATTCTGAGACAATAAATACAAGTAGATCAGATGCATTTCTTCATGGTATCAAGTAACTCCAGTTTA
The DNA here is from genome assembly GCF_028023285.1 of Balaenoptera ricei. Lineage (NCBI taxonomy): Eukaryota > Metazoa > Chordata > Mammalia > Artiodactyla > Balaenopteridae > Balaenoptera > Balaenoptera ricei. The sequence goes on along the minus strand of NC_082642.1, from coordinate 159,808,330 downwards.
ATACAATTTAGTGCATTTCAGCGTCTCATTCACAGTTCAACTTCTGTCCAAAATACTTTTGCAACAAAAAGTTAAGAAACTGAAAAGTTTATGGGAAAAGAAAACTCCAAGTGAACTTGTCATCACAAAGCTTAAAACTTTAAAGCGATTCAATTGTCTTTGAAAAGAATACGCGGCCGCTGCCAGGCTGACTGGTGTCAGCAACCCTGTGATTTCCTGGGCTCCCCGAAGTGCTTTGTGGGAATCGCCACCATTGCCACTGAGTTAGCTAGTGGCTGATGCTTGCAGTGAACTTAATTCACGTGTGTCCACCCCTTCCATCAAGCAGAGTGCAGTGTGACATCTCCTACCCAAAAAAGGTCCCTGCATTTTTGTGTCCTGGCCCTGATATGCAAGGCTGCAGAACCCGCATGAACATCTGCACGCACCCGGCAGCACCACTCACCTCGTGGGACCAAGTCAGGGCCGTGGCCGGGGTGAGGCCGGCGCCACGGGCCACACCCAGGTGCTGCGGAGAGGCTTGCCTTTGCTTTGGGAGCTAACTTGCTAGAGAGAGGGGCAGACACGTGGGCCGGGGACATGCTGTCTCCGGACGGAAGGCAGGTAGGCACGTCAGGCGCATGGTTTTAGCCCTAAGCCTGGTTACACTGCAGAGGGTTGAAAGCCACGTGGCACCACTGCCCGCTGTGTCGCATGCCGGGGCTGCATGCAGCTGTGGGTGAGAAATTTGCAGCACGAGTTCACACACAGGGTCGGACAATTCAGCTGAAAATCAGTTGGGCTGAGAAGATTCTATTTGGCTTGTCTATAGGTGTCTTGGGCAGAGACAAAGCAACATGCAGAGAGATACTTATTCTTCACCCCAAATCTGACACAAATGGGGGGTCCCATGGTTGTGGACAGCTTGGAGACAGCTCTTGACCTGCACGTGACTGCACGCACCGCTTTCTCCCCAAATGGATTTCGGTGCTCAGTAACTTAACTAGTGTGACAAAGAGCGTGTGCCACGGTGCACACGGGGGTGACGGGGCAAATGGGGTGGAGATTCCAAACTGACTGGCGATCATGCCTGCATTGCCTTTGCAAGAAAGTTCTGTTCACGTCGCGGATTTGTGTCATTACTGAGTGGTTTGTATAGAGACCACTCTTCAGCCTGACTCTGTGCCTCTCAGGCAGGGGCTGTGGACAGACAGGGCCATGCATCCCGTATGCCATCTCCAAAGACCGGATGACCGGCATCACTTCTTTCTTTGGGGTTAAAACTCTTGTCAGTGGTCTCCCCGACCAGGTAAGCCTTTCCCCAGCGTCTGCTCACCTGCAGGAGTGAGGCCATCTCTGCTCAGTGCTGTCACAAAGACCCCGAGAGGGGCCAGAAAGTCCCCAGGTGCTGGTAGCTGTCACAAGGTCACCATGAAATGCCGCAGGGCCCCTAGAAGCCCCCTGGAACTTCCCAGAGGGGACTGCTGGACACACGGGGAGGGCCCAGAAGCCAAACTCTACTTGTCAGGCTGCACCAGGATATGTGTGCAGGTGACAAAAGACACCAGGACCTGAGCTGAGAAACACGCCGGCCAGCAGCCCCCTGGCTCAGAACTTAGCCTATCGGGCACTTGTGGGAGGGGCCCAAGGTCTGGGGCCCCGCCCTTTGTGTATCTCCAGTGGGAGGGGGGCTGGCCCTGGAGACTGCCCCAGGCCACAGAGCTGTCCCTACAGAGAGGTCAGCAGACCCCTCCCCTGCAGAGAGGTCAGCAAACACCACAGAAATTCCTTGCCCCGCCCAACCCAGGGCCTAGCGTGTAGGCTGTCAACAACTTCAATCTAGAGCACACCCTCCCCGACTATGACAAGCACGACTGTCCCAACATTCAGCCTGAATTTGGACAATGGTAACATCAGAAACAAAAGGGGGTAAAGGAAAAGAAATAAGAAAAACACTGTTCTGGGATTTATTCATTTAAAAAATGAAAGGAGCCTCCCCCTTCCCTTCTGAAGTGGATGAAAAGCAAAATCCACCCCTCCAAAAAAAAAAAAAAAACCCAAACATTCATGGTGTAGTTTTTATTGCTCTCAGAGGGCTTGGTATTCAAATGCACAAGCTAATCTTTGTTAAATCAGAAGGAAGTCACTGAGATTTAAAACCTACACGTGGTCTCAGTCTCCATTCATCTAGGAGTCTTCACAGCTGGTCACTGACTCAGTATAGAATTTACACATTGTGTATTAATTTCAAGGGGAGGGAACTTAGCTGGGAAGCAAGAACTATTAATTAAATGGTAAAAGATCTAAATTTGCATTTTCCAGGTAGTATATCTTCACAGTAGTACCCTTCAACTTTTTCCTTTAAGATTTTTAGGGATTAGTGAATTAGCAAATGACACAGACACACAGAGACAGATGAGCAGCATACCGTGTGAAGAAAAATAAGATCTAAGGTGCCGCTCACCGCAGTGGAAGCAGCTCCCCTGCTCGGTTCCGGCTCCAAGGGAAGCGGGGGACGTGCTTTGTGGCAGAGGGAAGCTCTCTTCTGAGAAAGCACTTCAAAGCTGTCTTTCAACTTCATGAGGACTTGTGTGCATTCACTACCACTCATGAGCAAGCCCAGAACTGTGATTCGCTTCCCTGTGACCTTGGTCCCTTCACCAAGGTCACCATGCACAATTCAGTAGTGTCATTATGAAGGGTATATGCCGTTTCCATAGGTCTCCCCAGAATGCATACTTAGGGCCAATGCATTTTTCCAGTTTAGTTTATAATGTTTTCCATGCCTCTTTCTTCCATTTTTTTCCCCTAGAAAATTCAACCTGCCTCTATTCTGAACGCTGGTTACAGTATTATCAGAGATAACACCCATTATTTTTCTTTCCCTTGCTAAAAAAGATGAGGGGAATGTGACTTAAAAAAACCAAGTTGAACGTTTAAGACGAAAGTCCGATGCAGGCAGGGTGACGGTGGAAAGGCCTGGCGGAGTGCGGGGCTCCGGCGGGAGCCGGGAGGGCGTCCCAGTACCCCCCCCCCCCACCTCTGCCCAGCAGCCCAGCGGCTTCCAGCCCGGCCAGGCCAGCGGCCAAGCGCGCACGAAATACCTCCCTCTGAGGAAGAAACGGCTCCCACCAGGGCAGCAGGCTGGAGGGGACGAGGTCAGGGCACTCCGGTCACCCTCCCCCAGGACAAGTGCATCTGCTCGGACGGGGGGTGGCGGAGGAAGGGAGGGCTCACCACCTCTAGTTTCCATCAGGAAGTTGAGAGCCATCAACAGATCAACTGTGAAAATAAACTCTCTAAAAGCTCCGTGTTAACAGTCTCCTTCAGAAGACAGGGTGATGGTGACACTGCCTTTTAAAAAGTCCAACAGTCCTGCGGGCTGCGGGCTGCGGTCTCCCCGGCACACAGCGCCTCCGGCTCCGGCCGGCTGGGGAGGGGGCCGCCCTGCACCCGAGCTCCCGGCGGGGCGACCGGGTGGGACAGAGGAGCCGAGCTCCAGGCTCGGGAAGGACTCGACATCTCACCGCGTTCTCGAGCTCTACTCGCTTTAAAACCGATTTAAGGTGTGTCAGGCAGGCCTAGGTGGGAAGCGCCAGGACGCTCCGGAAACGACCAGGGGGCGTGTCCCGCCGCCAGCCCCGCCCAGTGTGCTTATCGCCGAGGGGACGCCCCCCGGGCCCCGCCCCCATCGCCTGGAATCGAGGTGCCAGCAGGTCGGGACCAGCGGGTGCTCTGGGGACCCCGGGACCCAGGCACACCGTCCCCGGGGGGACGGGGGAAGAGAGTTTGCAGGGAGAACAGGGGAGGAGGCGAGGGGCAGGGGGAAACTCCCGAGATAACAGATTAAAAACCAAAAACTGGATCTAAGTGTGAGAAGAGAACGCATCCAGAGGCTGCCTCTGTCAGGCAGAGCTCTCGAGGGATGGCGGGGGGGAGACCCGTTGTCCCGGGAGCGGGTCCCCCGGGCCGCTCTGCCGGCAGCGGACGCGCAGGTGCCAGGCTGGCGTCTGTCTCCATCTGCAGGCCTTCCGACTGCTTTGCTCTCGGTTCAAGTTTTATTGGTCAATATTAGTCACCAGTTAATAAGAAAAATAGTTTCTAAGTGTCTTTTTTTCCTACCCCCCGCTCTGTGTGTGTTGTTCTGTTTTTAATTGAATTAATTGGATACCACCGTCAGGTTTATGTGTGTTCAATCACAGCCGTTAATTATTCCTTTTTCTTAAATTCTTGGTTTCCATAGCTGGAGCCTTTCTCTATTTCAGTCACTCCTATTAGTCGGCGGACTCCAAAGGAAGCTTTAAAATAGGAAACAGGTGAGGTTAGACTGATTGCTGGCAAGCTGGAAAAATCGTCATGGGGGCAGGCGGACCTTCGGCCTCAGACTTCCCTGGGGGGGCAGGCCGGCCTTCTCCCCTCCCCCGCCCCCTCCCTGCGCCTGGCCACTCAGCCTGTCCCGGGCGGCGGCCGGCTCTGCTCCTCCGCCAGCCCAGGGAAGTGTGCGCCCGCTGCGGGGGGCAGTTCTCAGCCGGGGCTGAGGGCCCTTGGTGCCCAGCCAGGTGCCCGACAGACCGGGTGCCCAGCAGTGCACTCGGGGCTGCAGGGCCTCGAAAGCGTCCTGGGAACCTCAGCCCGTCACACCAGCCCACGCCCCTAACCGCCCGAGTGCAAACCAGTGGCCCAGGCCCTCCCCACACAGCTCTCAGAACGAGATGCCAGGCGGGCGGATGGCCGGCCAGCTTTCTGGACAGATGGCCCTGGAATCTGGCTGTGGCCTTCACGGCCCTGTGGCTCAGTGGCCAGAGCAGCTCTCTGAGGCCGGCAAGGCTCAGGTTGCATCCCGGCTCCCAGGTGACCGACCATCTCCAGGCCTGGGCGCCGCGGCCGGCACATGGAAGACTCCCAACCTCAAGCCGCGCCATCATGCCCGTTCATTACCTGCCCCGACAAACCCCAGGAACGTCAGGATCAGGAGGGGGGATCCACTGGCAAAGACGCCTAAGACAAAGCTGAAGAGAGGAGACAGGAGAAGTGTGGCCCAGAAGAGGAAGTTCAGGAGTGTCCACGGCCGACGGGCGGGTTTGAACTGCTCCCCCGGAAACACACCTTTCTGGTTATACATCTCCTGCAGCGCATCCTGAAACAGTCAACCAGAAAAGTGGCCTCTTCGTGTGCTGTTGTTATAACCCCACCGTGAAAAATGACTCAACCTATAAATAAAGTGGACGGACCATGCAGGCTGCGGGTGGGAGATGAAGTTGGCATGACCTTCGTGGAGAACCTCGGTGGCTTGTACCAAAAGCTTGAAAAATGCAAACCCTTGGACAAGACAACTTTCCTAGGAAAACTGTCAGCCGGTGCCTGGTGCACGACACGCACCTTCAACACCCAGGACTGCGGTGTCGGCCGGCCCCTCGCCGTCTCCTGTGACATCTCCAGGGCGAGGGTGGCGGCCACCACCTGCTGACTGTGTCACCCACAGAAAGCTGTCTAACCTCTCCTTCCTCCGCGTCCTGGTGGCTAATGATGGGCGGACAGAGGACCGGGTGAGGACATCAGAACATCCTCAACAGGGAAACGGGACACACGCTCAACACCGAGCACCAGCTGCCTGAGAAACGGCGAGGCTGGCAGACATTTCTCTGCAGACACGACACGCCACGTGCTAACAAGGAGATACACTCACGGTCGTTTGTTTTCTGAAAGAAGTTAAGTGCCACGTAATTCCACTTCAGTAAAAATATGTACGCCTATATATTTGTCTAGGACGGAGTCTGGAAAGATGCACACCCACACGATCTTAATTACCCGGGGGAGTAAATCTCACCTGCCCTCATTGTTTTTCTATTTTATTTTCTGCATTTAGCTTTCTACAGCTGTGTTGTGTATTGCATAAAAACAGGGCAGGGGGATTAACAAATGCCCAGCCTCGCGGCCTCTTCCAGCTTGTGGTCAGGCACCAACTGCCCCTGCTGATCGACGGGGCACGGGGCGGGCACCACAGGTCCTGTGTGGTCAGGAGCCGCTGCGACCCTTACGCCCGTGTGTACACCTCCGGGCGACCACACGAGCCCCCCCCCCCCAGAAGGCCCTCCCCTGTGCAGCTCCAGAACGTCTTCAAGACGGTTCGCTCGGCCAGCTCCGCTCTGACCACCTGCCCCTATGCAGACAGGCCATGCCTCCTGCTCCCAGAGCACCTGTTGGGAGGGAAGCAGGGGCGCCCTGGGGCTCTCGGCGAGCTCACGGTTCAGGTGAACCGGGCCCGGAGGCCACCCAGAGACAAGAGGGCAGGACCTAGCCCCGCAGGAGAGTGCACTGTGGTTACAGATTTGCACCAAGTTTGTGACAGGCCTTTTGATCACCTGAATAAAACACATGTGACCCTAACGCAGATGCTCATGTACAATCTCACCCCCTGCCTGCCATTGGCACCCACGCCTGGCCGTCCTCCCTGTGGGGTGGGCCTCCAGGTAGTCGTGGTAGCCTCTGTCCCGTCCTGACCTGTCAGTAATTCCACACACACCCAAAGGCTTCCCGAGGTAGCCTCTGTCGCCGCCCCTCCCACCAGCAGACAGCACCCCGCGCCCCCCGACGGGCCTGCTCCTGCTTCCCGACGTTGCTCCAGATGCCCCTGATACCCCCTTCCTGGACCCCGTCATTCCGGGAGCGCACAGAGCAGGGTCCAGAGGCCAGCCCGGCCACCTCCAGCCAGGCACTCAACTCCAGGAGCAGAGCCCCCTTGTCCGTGTCCTGCTCGCAGGTGCAGGTGGGGTTAGACAAGGGGAAGAGCACCCGCTCTCCTGGGGAGGGACCTGCCACACACGCTGCTGCCCGTGCCACTCAAATATCACGTCCTCTCTCCTAACCCTGACGCCTTGCTTGACCAATCTCCTCTTTCCTCTTTCTAACCTCTGTTGAACGTGCTTATTGTGGAACTTTAGAGAAACTGCCACCACCTAAACCATCAGCATCTCCAGCCTCCCTCACCGTTCTCCAGTCCTTCCCTCGCCCCATCCCTCGGGGGCTCCAGGCCCTCTGTCATTACAGGCCCCTTTCCTTCACCGACCCCGCCTGGTCAGCACAGCAAGCATGGGGAAGCAGGGCGGAGGGGCAGAGGCCGGGCGACCTGGGGACAGTTTCACCCACAGGATAGTCACCTCCTTCTCAGGACCTTAGTTCCCACATCTGCAAAATGGGGAAACTGTCTGGAATGACCTTCAAGGCCCTTTGGTGACACCGAGGTCTGTTTCCACGTTACGACCGGAGCTCACTGGTAAGTGACCAGAGGCGTCAGTGTCTCCGGGAACACGTGTGTTACAGCAGGACCAAAGCACCCAGTTTGGCTGCTTCAGGGTCTGCGTATTCCCTGGCAGGGGGCAATAGGGCCGAAGGCGGTGCAGACCCCCTACTCACAAGACGGGGAGAAAGGGCTTCTCGTGCTCAGCTGGGGACATAACGGGCAGGCTCGTTGAAGCACAACTTAGAGACATGTCACAAGGGACCAGAGCCTCCTACCACCAGTCACAGCGTTAACATCTGGCAGAAACGCTCCCACACGTGCCCTGCGCACAGGGAACAGCAGAAAGTTCATAACTGTTCACAGGTAGGAGGACGACTAGCCAAAACGGGGCGTCATCACGTGGGAAACACGCATGGTGGAGCACAGCATCTAAAGGGGTGAATTAAATCTGTGTCAACGTTGCAGATGTAACAAACAATGGTCACTAAAAACAGAATAAATGGGACAACGTGACACACAGTGTGGTCCCTGATGCAAATTACAGTGTAAGTGACATGAAAAGCGATAAAAAAGGTATATGTTTCAATATTACGGAAAAACATAGCAAATAATAGAAAATACCCGAATAAATCAGTTATGTCAAAACCTGTCACTTGCTGTATCTGCATCAGGTTGTTTTAGAAAGTAACCCTTAGAGATGAAGACAAGGCCTGTGGTCCCATCCCCGCCAGGAGTCATCACACTTCAGCTGGTGGTCTCCATCCCCAGGAAGGGCTTACACCTGCACTCCTGTGCTCGGGTACCTCTACGATAGTGCACGATACTGCGCCTGCGCTTTGTGATTTTCTGTGAATAGCATCACACTATACGCCTATTGCAAGCTGCTTTTTTTTAACACCTACTTTCTCAAGATTCATTTAGATTGCTAATATGCAGTTCATTCATTTTAACTGAATCACAGTTAAATGAATACACATAATGTATCTACTTCCTAATAATGCACTTTTAGGTTATTTCTCATTTCCTGCTAAACAAATACTGTTGCTTGCAAATGTCACTCTTTGTAAGAGTTTCAAACTTTTTAAAAAATATTTATTTATTTATTTATTTGGCTGCGTCGGGTCTTAGCTGTGACACGCGGGATCTTTCCTTGCGGCGCGCAGGCTTCTCTCTAGTTGTGGCTCATGTGCTCCAGAGCTCCGTGGGCTCAGTAGTTGCAGCACACGGGCTTAGTTGCCCCGCAGTATGTGGGATCTTAGTTCCCCGACCAGGGATCGGACCTGCGTCCCCTGCATTGGAACCACTGGACCACCAGGGAAGTCCCTTCAAACTTTTAAAACTTGACCCTGATCCAGAGATGCATTCTCTTTTGCAGGCTCATGTATACAACGTCTTTCTGCCCATCCACCATGTGATGCACACACACTCTATTCCTTTTTATGTAGGTTTCTTTTTCTTCTGGAGAGTTTTATTGTTCTTGGAAATCACACATTTCATCCAAGTTTTCAAATGTAGGAGCATCAAGTTGTCATATTTCTCTCATACTATTTTCACTCCTTGCTCTTTGGTTGTGTCACCGTTTTTATTCCCCTTAATGCCGGCACTCTTTTTTTAATTGGTCAGTCTTGCCCAAGGCTTTCTATTTTATTAATATTTTTAAAGAAAAGCTTTTGGTGCAGTAGATTCACTCTTTTGTAGCTTTGCTTTGTGCTTAAATAATTTATGCTATTTTTATTTTCTTTGTTCTCTCTCTGTGTTTACTCTATCTTGTGTATGTTTGTAATAATGTGTATGTGTGCATATGTGTACACACGTATACATACATTATATACATTCTTTTTATCTATCCTATTCCAGACTTGGGTTTCTTGAAGCTGATGAAACCCACGTTCATCAACTCTAGAAGTTTTACGGTTATCTCTGACAACTGCTCTTCACCGTTCTTCCCACCTTCTCCTCTGGACTTTCTAATTGTTACATTCTGGACCTCTGTTTATCCTCTGGATCTTTTAAACTTCCTTTTTACATTTTCACTTCCTCTGTGCTGCATTCTGAGTAATGGCCTCAAAACCTGCCAGCTTACTAATTGTCTCTTCAGCTGTATCTAATCTGCTATCTAATCTGTTAACTAAGATTTTGCTGTCAGTTAGTAGATTTCTCATGCCTATACATTTTACTTGGTTTTTCTCAAATCTGTCTCATTTTTTAATAGGTCTTGTTCTTTTGTTTTCAATCCCTTCTTTTTTGCTTAATCATTTCAAACATACTGATTTGAGTCTCTGCCTGGTAGTTCCATTAGCTGAAGTTTCGGGAGGGTTTAATTTTTCTGTTTGTCTGTTGTACTTGCCCATCGTGGATTTTGGTTATGAGTGCATCTCCAGAAGAATTTTTCTGAAGAAATCTCGGGCAGCTTAGGTTTGGAGTCGTGTTCTTCTAGTTTTACATGTGCTTTTCTCAGGGACTCTAGAGAGATTCACCTAGAACCACTTTTTATGCTGATATTTTGGCTTAGTTCTTCTTGAACTATGCTGTTAGTATAACTTCAATCCCCACACCTGTTTGAGGACAGTGTTGTGATTATGAATTACCAGGGGGACGTTTAGAGACCAAGGGGGAAAGGCAACTTCAAAGTCACTTCCTATGCTGGCAGTTACATTTTCCAGTTTAACCACTTGAGGGCAAAACTCCAGGAGGGTCCCAGCTTCATTAGGGTCTTCAGTTCCAACTTCCAGCCCCAAGTGAGGTCAAATCTTTGTTCTCTGCTTCCAGGTAGGCATTAAAACTCAAGACTTCAGGTTGGGTGGACCAGCAAACTCCACGAGCTTCAGCTCGCAGCCTTCCCACCTGGATTTCAGTCCCACCTCCTCTTTTGCTCCCTAGAGATTTCCCTTACTTTCTTTGACACTTGTCAATGCATCTAAAAGGATATGTATTTTATACTAGAAGGATTTTCTGATGATCCAAGCCTCCCCTATTGCTGAAGATGATAACCTAGTGTGCTGTTTGTTTGTGTGTATAAAATAAACTTTATACACACAGTATAAAGTCGGGGGTGAGGCATGTTGGGGGGATGGAGGAGGGACCGGGTGGGGTCATCATAAGAAGCCTGTCACATCATCTATATTGTGCCTTACTTATTAAATCATATATATACACATACACACATACATAATGCATATTATATGTCTATAATTTCTTTTACATGAAAAAATGAAACAAATGTGATAAAATGTTATTGCCAATGGTTATACAAGCATTATGATATCCATTACACTTTTCTCTAGTTTGTGAATTCCTCAAAAGTTAGGAAAAATGAAAGACGAAGAAGAGGACTGGAAAGAAGAATCTGAGAGTGGCACAGCACTCCTGTCTCCAGAGGAAGCCAGTGTGCTACCCGCCTGCCCCGTTAGCTGCCCCTTTGAAACCTCTTCGTGAGACCCCGAGAGGAGGGTGGGTGTGGGGAGAGCTGAGCGCCTTTACCTTCTCCTGGTACAGTTTATGAAGCCACTGAGCCGCTTCCTTTTCATCCAGCGGGATCTCTTCCAGAGGAAATCTCCTGTTTTATTAAGAAGATTGAAAGCAAAGTGAATTATCAGATGACGTCAAACTGAAAAGGGGAAAAATAAATCATTATGCATCAGGGTTACTTGCCAGCCCTGCCTTTTCTATTCAAATCTGACTCTCAATTTCTAAAAACACACACACATCAAAGTAACTTCTCGGGCATTCCGCCATGCCCAGTGGGACTGCAGGGAACCAGGGAGGGGCTGGGAGGTGCTTCACGTGCCCGGGAGCGCAGAAGCCTTGCCCGGGAACACCCAGGAGCAGTCAGCTGAGCAGATCGCGCCCCCAGCTCCACTGGGAAAACTGACCGTTCATTAAGCAGTTTTGGTCTTTCTTAATAGTCTGTTCTTTGGGAGTGACCATGGCTGAGAGTGTCTTTTATGAGGCAAAGAAGAGTTTGTGTTTCACAAATGAAATCCATTTGCTTCAAATATGAAAAGCAGTAGAGATTTCGAAACTTTAATCTCAATTAACAAACGGCTGGCTTCAATGATGACACTGACTTCTGTACAAGCCCTATCACCAGCTGTGACACTGACTTCTGTACAAGCCCTATCACCAGCTGTGACACTGACTTCTGTACAAGCCCTATCACCAGCTGTGACACTGACTTCTGTACAAGCCCTATCACCAGCTGTGACACTGACTTCTGTACAAGCCCTATCACCAGCTGAATTACCAGCCCCAGGAGGGGAGGTGTCTACCCGGTAACACAAGCAGGGCAAGGACCGCTTTCTACGGCAACTGTAGTACCCCGGGATCGCCAGGAGGGGCCGCTGAGCGCACGTGTGAGCAACGGTAATTTAACAAGGGACCGCGGTCATCCCGGGGGCTGGCTGCCCACCTCAGAGGGGCCAGAGTGAGAGCAGAGCCAGAAGAAAAGTCCACGGCCAGAGGCAAATCTCCATGTTTTTAGGGATCTCAACCTTTTGGGGTTTTTTTTGTTTTTTTAATAAATTATTTATTTTTGGCTGCGTTGGGTCTTCGTTGCTGCGCACGGCCTTTCTCTAGTTGCGGCGAGCAGGGGCTACTCTTCGGTGTGGTACTTTTCATTGCGGTGGCTTCTCTTGTTGCAGAGCACGGGCTCTAGGGACGCGGGCTTCAGTAGTTGTGGCACGCAGGCTCTAGAGCACAGGCTCAGTAGTTGTGGTGCACGGACTCAGTAGTTGTGGCTTGCGGGCTCTAGAGCACAGGCTCAGCAGTTGTGGCGCACGGGTTCAGTAGTTGTGGCTTGCGGGCTCTAGAGCGCAGGCTCAGTAGTTGTGGCACACGGGCTTAGTTGCTCCACGGCATGTGGGATCTTCCCGGACCAGGGCTCGAACCCATGTCCTCTGCATTGGCAGGCGGATTCTTAACCACTGCGCCACCAAAAAGCCCAAAGCCCTACCTTCTTGTCTCTAAAAGTTGAGAACTTTGGTTTTTGTGAGTTATACCAATCCATCTTTACCATCCATCTTGTAATACTTCCCAGTTTTACAAGCACACACGCAACCAGACATCCGAGCGATGCTGGGCCACATGTCACGCAGCCTCTGGGAGACTCCGCTGTATGCTCAGAGGAGAGAAGAAGACTTAGAACCTCCTAGTAAACAAAACGGTTTAACTCTGTGGACCCGAAAGGTGCTGGGGACCTCCAGGAGTACACGGTGAGAAGTAGCGCTTGAAGGGTTTGCCACAGGTGCCGTCTCAGGAAGGAAAGGAAGTTGGAAGGGGTCTGTCCACAGAGAGATGACGGCCAAAAGTGTCAAACTCACGTGACCGTTCTCCCCTGATTTCACATTACCACATACAGGTTCTGTTGTATGTCTGTTATATGCAGGACAAAATACATAAAATAAGAATTTTAAATGATGAGATAAAACATAAATACAACTATGGAGTTGACTCCACTTTGAGGACGCTCGCCCCAACTGCCAGCATGGACACAGGAGAGCCTCAAGCCACCATCCCCAAGGCCCTGGCCATGCCCAGTCTCAGGCCCCCGGGGAAATGAGGCACAACTCCACTGGGTCACAGGAACCTTGTCTTCTTTGATTACAGGTATGTTTTGGACTCACTGGGATATTGCTTTTACTCAAGACACCCGTTTGGTAATACAAAACAATAAGTTGAAACTTTTAGACATTCTAAGAATACATTTATTAAGATATGATTGGGTGAAATATAGCCTCACATTTTCTGCAACAAAGGGGAAAATGAGCAGATTAAAGCACCACTCCTCTCCAGCTGGAGCTGGGTGCCCACGTGAAGGGGCGGTATAGCCTGGAGGGTGGTGTGAGCATCGGCCTGCAGCTGGACCAGGCGGGCTCCCCCCGCTCTGCCACCTACCAGCTCTGATCTCGGGCGGCTAAGGCTGCCAGAGCCCTCCTACCCAGGGACCAGAGCAGGATCTGCCTCTGAGGGCTCCCGTGAAGATGACTGGGACCATCCAGGGCCCCAGAAAGATCACCCATTCCCTGTTGGCCACCGGTGGTCAGCCCCCGGCCAGGGGTTCTAGAGAGCTAAGGGCAAGGGTCCTGGGCTCTCCCTTGACCCCGGGATGGAATAAGAGACCCTACAGCGACTTTGAGCTAGTCCTCTGTGAACGTCAGAGGGAAAAAGCCACCCAGCTTCCGGTTTATCTTCACAAAATTATTCCTGGAAACTTCCTACACTGGGGCAGGAGAAATGAGTGGTATTTTTTTTTAAACTTGTCCTGGCTCAAGCTCTCAAGACTAACATGAAGAGGGCCGGTCAGAGCCCTGCAGTCTGCAGTCAGACTGACCAAGTCGGTGGTGGTCAGTGGCCGACATGGGGCTGACACAGGGACGGGGCTATGTGGTTTATACACACAGGAACGTCCTGCCTTTCTGGGCACATGTGAGTGAAACAGGAGACTGGCGAGTTCAAACAGGATCATCCAGACAACACACGGACCTGGAAGGCCTGCCTGGAATTAGGCCTGGAGCTACAATCAGGTCAGAACACCGCTTAATGAACAGAGCAGCCCCCAGGCTGTGCTTTAAGGTAAAAAGACTTCTGGGTGGATTATCTTCTCTTCACGAGGCAGAGGAACATGGAGCATCAGAGCGTGGTGGAGAGACACGGCGACCTCCGGCCACAGCCCTAGTCCCTGACCTTGATCTTGTGTTACAGACATGGAGCCCGCCCTCCCAGTGGCGCCTCAGGCTCTGCCAGTGGCCCTGGACGTCTGGACATTTCACCAAGACCACGAGTCACTCGGGATGGACCCCAAAAGGGATTCTGTTCCCCTCTGACCCTGAGATCCCTGCCCCTCTGGGCCAAAGCCACCAGTGCCAGCAAAAAGTCACGCCATAAGCAGTGCAGCGTCAGGCCGTAAGGTTCCGCGGGACGGAGACCCTGCACCGATCAGCTCAGAGAGATGCGGGTTTCTATCCGGGGGTGAAAGGTCAGCACCGTGGGGGGGCGGGGAGGGGGCGGAGCCAGCCGCAAGGGCTTCCGCGGAGGTGGGAGGACAGGGTGCAGGTGGCCTCTCCCATTATGGCCCAACAAACTGGAGAGAAAGATGGTCACTTTGTCATTTCCCTTCCTCTGCTCCCAGAGTGGCGCCTGGAGCCCCGCCCGCCCGCCGAGCACGTTTCTGCATCGCCGGCCCCAGGGCAGGGCTTGGGATAGGTCCTGGGAGCTGCCCCGCCCACCGAGCACGTTTCTGCCTCTGCAGCAGTGAATCCTTTCGGAAGCTCCCTTCTCTCTGATCCCTCTACCCCCTTCCTGTGCATACAGCAGACACGCAATAAATGCTCACTGCACAGACCAACGGGAATAGTTTCTGATAACCTGGGGACATTTTAAGGGCCATATGGGGCCCCTCTTTGGGCTGAGTTTCGCTTCTGGGGGATCCTCGGGGGTCCCGCGGCGGCCATCCAGAGCTGCCCTGCGTTAACCAGTGCGGGCGGGGCTGCCTCTGAGCCAATGGGGTGGAGGCTGGCGGGGTGGAACCTCCCAGCTCAGACCGGGCAGCCAGGAGCCCGAAGCCCAGCACGTGGCCCTGACCCCACCTTCTCTCCCAGGTGGTCTGCGTGGCTGTACACCATGAAAAAGGGGGACACGTGTGCGTCCCACTCAGACGGGGACAGCTTGTTCCTCTCCTGTCTATGAAAGTCCTACTTGCTGTCCAAGTTTTAGCTCAGACGCCTCCTCCAAAAAGCCTCTGCTCCCTCCAGTGGGAGGGGTCACGCCTCCCTTGGAGCTTCTGGAACATTCCTCGTGTAAGTCGCACCCACTCCTTTGCTCTGTCCCCACCGTGTGCCGGCCCTGGAGGGTGGAATGCCGGCCACCTCCAGGAGGTGGGAGGAGCCGGCCCCAGTCCCGCCCACCTGCCGGCCCCGCCCCTGTGGGCACCTGCCCGCTCACCTCACACACATGTCCGCCTCGTACTTCTTCCCGTAGAGGATCCCCAGCAAAGACGGGTTCTTGTTTCCTCGGAAGTTCAGTGTGACGTCATAGACAGCTGCGACTGCAGGGAGAGGGGCAGAGGGTGGCAGGTGCTAGATGACACCCCGCAGCAGGTCCCCCCGCGGCTCTTTACCTGGATTGCTGGGGCATTTAGTTGATTCACATCTACTGTACTTACTGGCACGTTTGTGTTTAAAGCCACCGTTTCCTATCCATCCTGTTCTTTGTCCCTTTCATCTTGCCTTCCTTTTGGATTAACTGGATATATATTTTTTCCTTTATAAGGTTTTCAGTTATATACCTTTCTTATTATCATTTTCGTTGTTTTCCATTAACTAGTATTTTATCACCTCAAAAAATGATACGAGAATCTTACAACATGTAAATCCGAGTACCCAGTTCTCCCTTTAAAGCCACTGGCATCCTGCATTTTACACGGAACTCACTGATCTGGTTTTTGGCAAATCACTGATTTCACGTCTTGCTTTGCTCGGAGCCCGGGCTGGAGACAGTCCCAGCGGGTGGCTCTTACCTGTCCCACGGAGGCACTGGACCGCGGTGGTGAAGCCCTTGGTCCGAGGCAGCAGGTGGTACTTGAGGACGGGCAGCCCCTTGGAGGCGGCCACCTCCATGCTGACCCGGTGCTTCTTCTCCGTGAAGCGCGTGCCCTCGCAGTACAGGAGAAACTAAGACACAGACAGGGGACGGAGGTCAGTGCGGTGCTGGCGACCGGGACTGGAGCCCCACAGGCTCCTCATCGCCCCTG
The DNA here is from genome assembly GCF_028023285.1 of Balaenoptera ricei. NCBI lineage: Eukaryota > Metazoa > Chordata > Mammalia > Artiodactyla > Balaenopteridae > Balaenoptera > Balaenoptera ricei. The sequence goes on along the minus strand of NC_082642.1, from coordinate 159,792,365 downwards.
CACGTGCCCCCCGCCTGGCGGCAAAGTCTTGTGGAAATGACGCCCCTCAGCGACCAGTGCGGGGCATGACCAGAGATGCCGCAATCACACTCCGCACACAAGTCCTTCACAGACAGCGACAGGCCTGCACCTGTTCTCAGGGAATGGAAAGACACTTCCTGGAGAGAGTGAGACAAGGTGTCCCTAGGCAGCAGCCTTCCGATGGCGAGTGGAAAACAAAGTCTTCTATCCCTTTGCCTTGATGAGTTACAAACACCAAATAAGTAAGTAGCCAGTTCTCAAAGAACTGCCGTCAGAGACCGGAACTGATATGCAAACTGATCGATACCGATCATTTCAGATGGCTGTCCATCAAACTCCATCCAGGGGCTCAGAAAGGACCACCAGAGCCCCACCCCAGGGCCCTGCCCTGCCCTTGAAGGGTGGCTGTTTTAAGTGCAGCGCAAACCTTCTAGCAACTGAAGTCCACGTCGACCCGCAGAACTATAGCTCACGAGGGCTTGTCCTGAGCCCTGACTCGGCAGAACAGCCTGGGCACTGGGCAGCCGGCCCGCTAACGTCTCCAGGGAGCCCCGGCTCAGCCGAGCGGGCTGTCCTCTGAGTGGGGCCGGGTGTGCGGGGCGGCGGTGCCCCTGGCGTGGCGGGTCCCAGCTGGGGCAGGTGGGAGCAGGTGGTCCAAGAGGGGTTCCCAAGCCTGCAGGCTCAGAGGGGCGGGGCCCCGGCCCTCCTCAGACAGCTTCCCTGGTGCACAGAGGCTCTTGCCGGCTCGCCACTGAGAACTCAGGCTGCGCCCCTGGGACTCAAGACAACACAGTCCGTGTGGCTTCACCCCTCACTCACCCACACATATTCGGGGTAGCCGGCCAGGCGCCTCAGCCCTTTGATGACGGCATCCCGGTCTTCCTCCCATTTCCGTTTGCAGAACACGATCTCCAGGAAGTACCACGTCCAGCCGATGAGGGGCACGTAAAGCAGCTCCCTTTTAGCCAGGACTTTGGAACTCTGGGGGGAGGGCAGAGCAGCTGGCGCATCAGGACCACAAGGTCCCCGAGGGCACGTCCCCGCAGGCCGCCCCCAGGCCTGGCTGTCCTCGGGAGACCCTGCCTCTGAGTGTGACGCCCTGGATAAGCATGGACCCAGAGTGCAGGCGCCGCCAGATGGGGAAACGGCAGGCGGGCAGGCGGGCAGGAGGGGAGCCAAGGACGTAGAGGTTGCGCTGGCCGCCAGGCCCGGGGCTCCCCGAGGAAGATGCCAGGGCCACCACGCACTGTGCTTCCACCGCAGGGGACCCCTCATCCTGTCTCATCTGAGGCAGCTGAGCCAACCGGGGGAGGAAGGATTTGAGAGGAAGCGCAGTAACACCTGGTCTCATGAGCAAGCCCTGGGGCAGCTGGGGGCAGCCTGCAGTCCCAGGTGCCCTGCGGTCAGCCATGCTCAGACTCCTAGCTTGGAGGGACCGGGGGCTGAACCAGAGGGAAGGCCAGACCCCAGGGAGCCATGCCTGCACCCCCCTGGGACCCCATGTCGCTTACCCCACCCTCCTGCGACCCCCACGTCTCGCACCCCACTCCCTCCCAGGAGCCCCACATCGCTCACCCCCAGCACGCCAAAGCGCTCACACATGGTCCACCCACAGAGGAAGTCGATTTCGAAGTTGTGGTTGAGGATGATGACCACATGCTCCTTCCCGAAGTGGCCCACCGTGGCCCGATCGGCGAACAGGGTGCACTCCGTGCAAGACCACCACTCCAGAAGCATCACCAGCTCTGCGGACGCACAGGCAGCGACGTCGGCGAGGTGCAGACCGCCGCACTCCGGGCCGGGCCCTCCCTCCCCGCTCCCTGACGTGGGCAGGGCTTGTACGGTACCAGCCCGACTGGGATTTTCGGCTAGAAATGAGTTTTGATGGTTTATGTTGATGTTTAAAATTAAGTTTTCTAAAATTCTAATTACGCTTCTCTAAGCAAAAGTCAGGGGAGAAGTCAAATGAAAGCACAAGAGATGGAGGAGGGAACCCACTTTAGGTGGATGTTTTTCTGACCAACATATCTAAAGGACTTAATTTAAAATATTTTTTCTTAAAAATCAGATCTTCGCTTTTCTTAAAAATCAAATATCCCATAGGATGGCATGATGAGCAAAGCATTCGCTTATTAAGAGAATACACCATCATCATTATATTACTATTATTATCAACAACTACAAGTTATCGAATACCGACAGTATACCACGTGCTCTGCTATGTAAATTACATACGTTACGTCATCTACTCCTCAGGCAACTTGAGTTAGTGCTATTATTATTCCCAAAGCACAGATAAAAAGTGGTGGAGTTCCCATCTCAGCCCAACACACTGAGCCCGGGGCTCTGTGGAAAGTTTCAGAGGAAGCTTAAAAACACAGAAATAGACAAATAGACTAGGGTCCTCATCGGGCTACAAAGGGGTCCTCAGTTTATGTATGTTAAGCACTGTTACTCTTACCCACATTACTCTTTACAAGAGTTTAGGTGGATACCGTTATCGTCATGTCCGACTGCAGGTCTCACAGGTGCTGTGGACCGACGGGATAGCACACGTTCCATCCCCAGGAGAGCAGGAAGGGGAGGCTGCAGGCCCACAGCCAGCCAGCATCACACCCACCACGGCCAGGCACCCGAGGACGGTGGCCTCAGACCAGGAAGCATGGCTCCGAGGCTCAGGACGCCCACCAGACAGCCTGTCCTTTGTTTGCTGGACACCAAGCCGTCGGTTTTCCGGAGACCGGCCCTTGGGGAGGGAGGCCAGGGAAGGCTGATGGGGCAGGACAGCCCAGCGCTTAGACGGTGGGCTCTGAGCCTGACTGCCTGAGCCTCGGTTTCCCTGCTGACAGGAGACAGTAGTGGCTTCCTCACAGGGCTGTGGGGGACTGGATGGGACTCGGCGCGGGGCCTGGTTTCTCCTTCCACTTAGTGTCCCCACCAGCCCACGTGGAAGTGGGGGGACACACGGCTCCACCCCACGTGCTGGCGTCTCAACTTCCTTTTCTACGCAAGGCGGGGACTGGACGGAAGGCCGAGTCAGGTAAGACCTGAACGCTCTCAAACCAGAAACCGCGGTCCCTCTTACCCTCGGGGCAGTAAGAGGAGGGGTCATAAAGAGGTCAGCTCCAGGACATGCTCGCCATAAGCTTCATCAAGGGACCAGAGAGGGCCCTGAGGGGACGCAGGCCCGGTCAACAGAGGAAAACTCCCCCCCGGGATAAACCTGTTAGCCTGGCCACTTCCAGCCAGCATTCAAGGCACGAAGAAAGACCCAAGGAATGGAAAGACAAGAGGCCCTGAACAGACGTTCTCCAAAGACGATTTACAGACGGCCAGCAAGCACATGAGTAGATGCTCTGCATCACCAGTCATCAGGGAAGTGCAGGCCAAAGCCACGGCGAGGCAACCTCGTCACACCAGGACGCTGTCATCTAACAGACAGACAATAAATAGCAAGTGCTGGTGAGGACACGGTGCCTAGGACCCCTGACGCTGCCGGTGGGGACGTAAAAGGTGCAGCCGCAATGGAAAACTATGTTCCAGACAGAGTAACCAGAGGACCCAGCAATTCCACCACTGGGTAGATGCCCAAGAGAAATGAGGACAGATGTCTGTGCGAAAACTTGAACACGGATGTTCATGGCAGCGTTATTCACAAAGCCACAAAGGGGAAGCAACCCAAATGTGCATCAACTGATGCATGAACAGACACAGTGCATATCCACATAGGGTGACGTCTTTCAGTGACGCGGGAGCGTGGGCCTCACACGCACTACGGTGTGGACGAGCTCTGAGTGAAAGGAGTCAGACACAACGACCACACTGCATGGTTCCATTTGCATGAAACGTGCAGAAGAGGCAAAGCCACCGAGACAGGAGGTAGAATAGTGACTGCCAGGGGCTGGGGAGGGGGCAGAATGGGGGAGGGGGTGACCGCTCCTTTATGGGGTGAAAATGTTCTACGATTAGACTGTGCTGATGGGCACGTGACTCTGTGAATACACTAAAACCGCTGGACTGCATGCTTTAAATGGGTGAATTTCACCTCCTGATAGCTGTTTTAAGAATTACAAAGCAGAAGGAAACAGGGACTTTCCGGGTGCTCCAGCGGTTAAGACTCTGCGCTCCCAATGCAGGGGGCCCGGCTTCGATCCCTGGTCAGGGAACTAGATCCTACATGCCGCAACTAAGACCCGGCACAGCCCAGTAAATAAATATTAAAAGAAAAAGAAAAAAGAAATAAAGAGGCCCAAGGTTAGGCTGACCTGTCCATCTGGAAGCACAGGCAGCTGCTGGGGGCTTGCCAACCATCCCACCCAGGCGGCAGGGACGAGGGCTGAGACAGACCCGCGTGCAGCTCGGCGATGGCCTGCTCCTTTCTCGATGACGGAGGCCTGGGCAAACCTCCATGTGTCAGCTGGTCAAGTAGGAGCCTGTGGCCGAGACCGCTGCTTCTGAAGCAATTTGCTTGGGAACAAGGAAGGGTTTATTCATTATTGTAGTGAGGACATTTATTTTATTTATTTATTTTTGGTTGCATTGGGTCTTTGTTGCTGCACATGGGCTTTCTCTAGTTGAGGCGAGCAGGGGCTACTCTTCGTTGTGGTGTATGGGCTTCTCATTGCAGTCGCTTCTCTTGCTGCGGAGCACGGGCTCTAGGCGCGCGGGCTTCAATAGTTGTGGCTCACCGGCTCAATAGTTGTGGCTCGCGGGCTCTAGAGCGCAGGCTCAGTAGTTGTGGCGCACGGGCTTAGTTGTTCCGCTGCATGTGGGATCTTCCCAGACCAGGGCTCGAACCCGTGTCCCCTGCGTTGGCAGGCGGATTCCTAACCACTGCACCAGCAGGGAAGCCTGTAGTGAGGACACTTAACTTGAGGCCTACCCTCCTCACAGATTCTGAGCGGACAGTACAGTACTGGTAACTGCAGGGCTCTAGGACTTACTCACTGTGCGTAACTGAGGCTGCACCCCCATCGGACAGCGCTCGCCCCTTCCCCTCCCCCAGCCCCCGGCAGCCCCCGTTCTCTCCTCTGCTTCCTTGAGCTCGATTACGTTAGGCCTCTCATATAAGAAGGACAAGTGCAGTTTGTCCTTCTGTGACTGGCTCCACCACATCTTGTCCTCCAAGTTCACCCATGTTGTCACGTACGGCAGGATTTCCTTCCTAAAGGCTGAATAATATTCTCTTGCACGTATAGACCACATTTTGCCCGTCCGTCCGCCTGCTGATGGACACGGACGTTGTTTCCACGTCTTGGCTACTGTGAACGATGCCGCAGTTAACACTGAGGTGTGGCCGTCTCTTTGATGGGGAAATCCTGCGATGCTTTCTCACCACGAGTCTGAGAGGAATCAATACAGCCTCAACCCGCTGATGTAAAAACTCACCCGGCAGGGAGGGTGGCGGCCTGGATGGGCTGCTCCGACCCGCGGGCCCCTCGTCGGAGGAGCAGGGACCTCAGCCGCCCTCTGGGGAGGATGCAGAGCCCGCGGGGGTGCCCAGGACCCCAGTGAACCCGGCTCTCTCTCCCGGCCGCCCCGTGGGTGATGGAGGAAGCCCTGGACGAAGGAGGAGGGGTGCGAGTCTCAGAACCGCCCAGACATGGAATTTGCTAAAAAAGCTACTTTCAAAGTCATTTCTTCACTTAGGCCTGACAACACGTGCCTCACTCACGTGGGCACCAACGCCGCATCTAAAGGCCCCTTGTTTCCACGACTGCCTCCCAGGATGACCTGCAAATCACGCTGCCGGACACCACAGCGCCGGCTCAGAGCTGCCACCTGCGGGGGACGGACCACGTCCGCTGGCCACGCACAGGTGGAAAGGACGCCGGAGCTGCGACCCCGCGGCACCGTCCAGGCACACGAGGACCACTGCGTGGGGCTGTGCGCTCATCCCTGGGCGGCCGGCACGGGTACACGGCCTCCTCGCCACACGGCAGGCTTCTATGGGCAGGAGCTCCGGCCAGCAGCCCAGATGCAGGGGAGAAAGTGCGCATGGGGTGCGGGCGGGGTGCCTTCCCCTGGCCGCACACCCTCTCCTGGCAGCACCTGGGACCTGGGCATTTCTGGTCCAGCGCGAGAGGTCTGGCCCAGGTGGGGCGGGTGAGCAGGAATGAACTGAAGACAACACAGGCAGCCCCTGCAGGCGTTTTACCCCCCTCCCCGCCCGGAGAGTGGGTCCAGCAGAGGGTTGCCTGCAGGAAAGCGGCGTGTCAAGGCAGCTCTGTTCCACCAGCTGCCAGCACGGCCCAGTGGGCTGCTCAGCCCATTTCCAGCCACATCCAGTCGCTTTTTCTCTCGTAGATCATAGATCGTAGATCGCTACATACGCGGCCAGGGCTGACGCCGTGAATCTTCTCACGGTCAATTTGGAGAACATTTTGAATGAGGACTTTTTTTGTGATTTCCTTCATTCTAACATATGCTGGCCCTTACACACATGAGCAAGCCATGCTCTGCACATTTCAGCGAATGATGTTTTGAAAAATTCAAACTTGCCTACTAATAGTAATCGTTCACTGAGCGGTGTTGTACGCACACTCTATGCGTTAATTTAATCCTGACGGTCCAGCTGAGAGGTACCGTCTCTGTTTCACAGACGAGAAGGGTTAGAACCTTGGCTGAGGTCAGCAGGGACCCAGGGCCCCAGCCAGGCTGTCTGGTTCCACACCTGTGCCCTTAACACAGCGCGAAGACTCCTCGGGCCTGAGGACGACAGAGTCACCCTGGGCTCGGGGGGACAGCAAAAGACACCTGGCATCACAGATTGAACACAGGGATGCTCGCAGAGTTGAAAATAAAGCAGTGGTTCAGGGTCATCTACACCAGGGGTCCCCAACCCCCGGGCCGCAAACCGGTACCGGTCCTCGGCCTGTTAGGAACCAGGCCACCCAGCAGGAGGTGAGTGGCTGGCCCGCTAGCGAACCCCATCGCTTGCATTACCGCCCTCCGTCCGCAGAAAAACTGTCGTCCACGAAACCGGCCTCTGGTGCCAAAAAGGTTGGGGACCGCTGGTCTACACATTCGTGTGACTCTCGCTCACCCCACATGCCCATGGAATCGGGGAAAGATTTCACCAGCTCAAATCCGGGAAGGACTCCTGCTCGTGTATTTAAGACATAAACAAGTGGAGAAGCTCCCCAAATTCACCGGGTCCTGGGGGAAACTCTCACAGCATGTGGGTTCAGTGGGCACCTGTGTTCCTTCCAAATATTGGGGGATTTTACATAAATCTCAAGTTTTCTTATTTTTATGCTTTTTTATACTTTCTTGCCTTAAAAAATGAATTTGTCTTTGCTTTTTTAATCCATCTTTTTCAAATAGTTTAGAAGTTATGTTTGATTTCTGTTTTCTACCCTATACTTAGTTAACAAAGTCTTAAGGAAAGATCTCTGATGTCTTCCTGACAAATACAAGAATGATGGAGTCCTAACTTTGGTCCCCACTCCTGATTGACAGACTGCCTGCCGCTGGTCCTGTCTGCTCTCAGCCACGTGGGTTGGGCATCGTTATTATTTTATATGACTGTTTAGATTTACCTACTTACCAATTTCTCAGTCTACCAGTCTTTATGGTAACTCAGACCCTACTTTTTTGATGGCTTTTGTTCTTACTAAAGAATATTCTTTAAAAAAATTTCAGGTGACGATATGCTCACTTTTTGTTCCCCTCAGGCTGTTTTATCTCATTCTCATTCCTGAAAGGTCACTTTGCTGGATGTAGAGTTCTAGGCCGAGGCTGGAGACAGCCCACTGCCTCTGGCTCTGATTACATACGTTCTCCCGAGTCAGCTGGGAGTCTGTCAATCTTTGTAGGTGTTCTAGCTTTCTTTTCTGGGCGTTTTTAAGATCTTCTTTTTTGTCTCTGGTGGTTTGTGATTTCTCTGTGATGGGTCTAAGTGTGAATTTCAGCTTATATACCCTGCTTCGTATACATTTGTTTCCTAGAGCTACAGAATCTTGTTTTTCATCCATTCAGGAAAATTCTCAGCCATCATTTCCTCCAATGGTGCTTCTGCTTATTCTTTCCTCGGGGACAGGAGTCCAAGATCTGTTTCATAGACTTTCACTCTCCCCTTACATCTTTTAACTCCTATTTTATATTTTTCATCTTGTCATTCTACTGCAATTGGGATGATTTCTTCATAGTAATGTCCAGTTCACTCACTCTCTCATTAGCTGTATCTAATCTGATGTAACATTCATTCACTAAGCTTTTACTTTTAAAAAATATTATAATTACAATTTTTATTCATAGAAGTTCTACTTGGTTTTTTTTTCCAATCTGGTGACTTTGGGTAGTCTTTTGTCTAAATCTGTTGTTGCATGTTTGTTGTTCTTTGACTCGGAGCTCATATATGATTTGTCTCAATCTGTGTGATTCTTCAGGCCTGAATCAGAGACACTCCCGAGAGCACACTTCCGTTTGCCTCTGCTGACCTCATGGGCACTGCTAACCTGCTCACTTCAGCGAATCCTCAGGATCCTGGTTTAGACTCAGCCCCTCTCCTGCAGCTGCCAAGGCGAGGGCCCCTGGCAAGCAGTGCTGACACCCCATCTTAGTGCCCTCCTCTGTGAAGGGGCGGGGGCGAGGCTGAGGGATTGCCTTTACTTACTATGAACACAGCAATGCATTAAAAAGCTGGCTTTATCCAGAATTTGGCTGTTTTGTAGTGTTTTAACTTCAGAATACTGCCGGAGGTGGAGTCTATGATTTTCATCTAGTTGGCATTTGCCCTTTAGGTATGTACTCATCTCCCACGGTGATACTCGTAAATAACTCACCTGTATGTCCTGTATGATAGGATTTCTAATTCTCCTTCTCACACACACACAAAGGTGGCCTTTTATTTAGGAAAAAACCACCTGGGAACTGAAACTATCGCAGTTTATGCTATTTATTTATTGCAGTTTAAACTACATTTTATGGCTGGAAGCATGGGCAGGGCTGCCGTCCATTGTGTGGGGCACATACACCTGGGCGTACCCACGGCCTGCTTAGCTGCCCTCCTCCTGCTCCCGCACTGGGAGGGGTCACAGGGACAGGCACGCAGACTCACCACTTCCCACAGGAAGTACCATGTCTGTTATTTTCTCTTCGTTGTAAAAGAAACGTGTTCTTATGCTAAGAAGTGTAAACAGCACACAGTATGAAATAAACATGAGAGTCCCTGCCTTCCTTCACTCCCGGGGTAGTTACGTTTTCTGTTCACCCTTCAGCTTTCTCTAAGCAGGGGTGGCCACACACAAGTGCAGACACGTCACACACATGTCTTTTAAAAGTAAATAAAGGCAAAGCACCCTCTGTGCTTTGTCTTATAGCTTCCGTTTTCACTTAAAAATGTACCTTGAACTTGGTTCTCTATGAGGAAAGAGAGGTTCTCCCTGTTGTTCTTAGTGGCCGTGTGGGACACACCACAGTAAGCTTCCATTAATGGGCATTTAGGCTGCTCATTTTTATATTAGTCTTGTGCTAATATAAAAGTGGTAACATGAGAATATCTGCACACATATGTACTGTTGCAGATATCTTTCTAGGTTACATTCTTATTTGGTGGAATATTTAGGTCAAAAAATGGAACCGTTTAAGTTGTGCATTGCTACCGGCAAACTGCCGTCCAAAGATGTGCCCCGTGACCCCAACCCGCAGGGTGAGCGGCACCCACCCCGCCCCCTGTCAGCAGCTTCTAAGTCTCTGTCCAGCTGATGGGTGAAGACTGATTCTATTCGTACAAATGCACACACATCACAAGGGCGTATCGGTAACACCTGTACATGCCTAAACACATACATTTAATTAAGAGACGGGTGAGAGTCCTTGCCTTTCGCAGAGAGATACCGCAACATTTACACGTGATGACAGGCCCCCCGAGGGTAGCTTCACTGTACTCTGGTGCTAGGGTGACTGGGGGTCTGGTGACCCAAGACTGGCCACGTACCGGCGGCAGCTGTTAGGGCCTGGTCATGGTGAACAGACTTTATCATTGCTCGTTTTCAAATATCCAGAGTACCGTGTGAGACCATGTGGAACTGCCACCTCTGTGGGTCCAGAGGCTCAGGGGTTGGGACGTCACATGGTTCAGCCCAGTGAAGAGCTCGGGCCAAACCCTGACCCCCCCCACATCTACTGGCCAGGAGCAGCCCCCAGTTCCTGCCGGGGAGCGAGAGCCAGCCCATTGCGTCTTATCTCACCACCACAGGCGTTCACCCCCAGGGGCCCTGCACTGGTTCGTCTGGGATCATCCAGCAGAAAGGTCGCTGTCCGGACTGTCCGTGGCCCCCCGATCCCCGCCGTGCACACGCGGGTGGTACTCACGGCTCCAGAGCGAGTATGCGAGGCGGCAGTTCAGCCGGCGGTACAGCCGCTTGTTCACGGGCCAGAGGACTAGTGTGCAGAGCTGGACGGAGTTGATGATCAGCCCGCTCACCACGAAGACGAAGCCGATGAGGAGGTGCACGACGAACTGGGTCTTCAGGAAGGCAAGCAGGCCCATGGCCACAGCTCAGTAGCGAGTGCAGGGCCCTTCGCTGAGAACGGCCGTCCTGCAAAGACGGGGCCGGAGGTCAGGTGGGGCGCCAGGGACCCCAGGGGTGAGGGGCTGCGGGCGGAGGAGGGGTCCACGGTGCTCACGCCAGAGCCCAGATCTGCAGCTACCCCCCACGGCGTCCTCAGGCCCTTGCCTCCCGAGAGCAACGTACGTACGGGGCGGACGGGGGAGCTGACACATCGTGCACGCAGGCGTCACCCACAACATGCACACACACCACACACACACATTACATACACACCACACAACATATACACACATGCATAAAAGAAAGGAAGAAAGAAAAGACTAGAAGAAATGCACACAAATATTAATAGTGAGTATCTCTAGGTAAAGGCATGATGGGTAATTTTTCTTTTCTTTTTTTAGCATCTTACTTAAAAGATCAAAACTGCACACTCAATCTCTATAAAAACATTTCAACTACTGTCTTTTAACTCCTAAGCTGCTGTACCCTTTTTTAGCTGAAAGGCTTTTGTTTTGGTCTCTAACGCAGAAGTGGTGACCCCCCGGGACTCAGCCAGCGTCTCCTGCTTCCCTTCAACACTGGTTTCCTGGTTTCAGAGATGAAGCCGGAGGCTCGCATTTCATGGCTGTACTTGTTCCGCGAGCTGCCCTGATCTCGTGTGGACAGAAGCAAGCACACGGCTGTGGCGGAGCCCCGGCACCCTCACAGCCGGCCACGCCACAGCCTGGTGGCCGCCTGCCCCGACCGCGGCTGGGTCCTCCAGAGACGCGCCCCGCGCTCTCTGCGATGCGGGGGGAGTGGGCTCCAGAGGCCTCCAGGGTGGCCACCCTGGGCGCACCGGGGCACAAGGGCCTGGCTGCTGTGCCAGACATGAGGCCACGTGACTCCAGAGGACGCCCTCCGTCCGCCCTTGGCCCCGAGTGGCTGCGTGAGGGGCGGGTGGGGGGGCGGATAAGCCGGCAGCCACGTGGGGAGGATGCTCGGGAGGACAGGGAAGGAGCCGAGGCCTGGCGCCGGGTGTGGGAGCCCCCAGGCCCGGGCAGGCCTTCTGATGCCCGCAGCCCCCGAGAGGCCCCAGCCCCCGGCCTTCGTGGCCAAAGCTCTGACCCCGAGAGGCCCCGAGAGGACGCACGTGCGGCGCTGCACACACTTCCTGCCACCGCCTCCTAAACTCGCACGAACCCCGGGGGACGCCGTCACTGCCCCTATGTGACGGGCGAGCAAAGGAAGCGCAGAGGCTTTGTGACTTGTTCAGGGCCACGCAGCGCAAAGCAGGAGGGCCGGACTCCAGCCCCAGCAGGGAGACCCGCGTCTGGGCCCCCGTGGGCGGGGACCCCTCTGTAACGCACAGGCTCCCACATCAGCCAGGCCAGGCCTGAGGCCAGCTGCCTTCTGGGACCAGAGGTAATGGCTTTGACCAGACCTGACGCTGCCGCCCGGCATCTGGGCCCGCACCTGCCACCCGGCAGGCTCCCTGCACCCCCGGCCGGCTCCCTGCACCCCCGGCCCCAGGAGATCAGGCTGTTCCCCACCCTGCCATCCTGGGTCAGGCACAATACCCGTGTGGGCCACAATAACCAGGGTCCCCGAAAGCCGGCTCAAAGACCGGCCCATCAGCTGTGATGCTGTTAAAAGCAGGTTCCCCAGGTCCGTGCCAGACCTGCTGGAGAATCAGCTTCACAGAGATATCACTCACACATGCGCAGTGTGAGGGCACCTGTCAGACTGCTGCCCGATCAAGACAGAGCAGCTCCATCACCCCCCCAGTCCACGCCCCCCCAGCCCCTGGCAGCCCCTCTGGGCTTTCTGACGCTGGATCAATCTTCCTTTGCTAGAGGTTCACAAACCGAGGACCGCACGGGATCTGCCCATGGGCCCTGCCGGGCTGCAGTCCAGCCTCTGACGGCAGGGCGGTCTCCAGTCTGTCCGCTCACCTGTTCACCTGCCGACAGCAGCAGGTGTGCAGCCTCTGGCCCCGCACTTTCCCCAGCGAGCCTCTGTGCGGACACAGGCCTTCACTCGGGAATCTGTTTAACAAGCGCCAGTCCCTGGTCCATCTCCTGAATCTCTGGTCGAGGAAGTCCATCCCCAGAGGCCCCAGAGAGCTGCACCCCCATCTGGAATGGCCCCCCAGCCCCGCCTGGAGGGGAGCCTGGCCGGGGCTCCTGGCTGCAGTAGGCTGTCCTCCCTGGTTGTCAGTCTGTCCCCAGTGCCCAGATGTGGGTCTGGTGTCCTCGCTCCCTGTGGGCCAGACCCCGTCCTAAGGCACGTCAGCAGCTGCAGTCCAGGCCCCTCCCACCCGCCCCGCCACAGGAGCACCAGTGCCCACCATCTGCTTGGACATGGCTGTCTCTCGGCCTACCGCCTCTGACGCAGCTGGGCCTGACAGTCTTGGTAACACGTCAGTCACACGTGCTAACTTGGAGGACCTTCAGTGACGGGGGGGGGGGGGGCTGACCAGCCCCCCCCCACCCCCGCAGAAGACACCATGCTCCCCACTCAGCCCACACCCTCCCCGGCTCTCCCCCAAGGCCTGCAGACTGTCAAGCAGGAGAGCATCGACTCGGCAGCCCCCAAGAACACTGGCTTGTGTGTAGCCCTTGAAAACATTAAAAAAAAAAATATATATATATATATATATATATATCATCAGACAATTCTAAGTTGATTTCTACATTTTTAAACCCAAGTTTAAATATGCAAGGGGCATAAATTCTGTCATACTGTGAACTTTTACTTTTAAACATACAGATCTTCCTTAACTTACAGTGGGGTTACATCTCAATAAACCCATCGTAAGTTGAAAATATCTTGTTAAGTTGAAATACATTTAATACACCTAACTTCCCAAACATCAAAGCTGAGTCTTGCCCACCTTAAACGTGCTCGGAACACTCACAGTATCCTACAGTTGGGCAAAATCATCTGCCACAAAGCCTATTTTATAGTAAAGTGAATATCTCCTGTAACTGATGGAATACTGTGCTGAAAGTGAAAAACAGAATGGCTCTCTGGGTCCAGCATGGTCGTCAGTGTACCGGTCGTTCAGCCTCGTGATGGCGGGGCTGGCGGGGCTGGCGGGACTGGCGGGGCTGGCGGGGCTGGCGGGGCTGGCGGGGCTGGCGGGGCTGCGGCCACCACTGCTCAGCATGAGCGGGAGGAGCCCACCGCGTGTTGCCAGCCTGGGAGAAGGTTAAAATTCACAGTTCGAAGGATGGTTTTCACTGAATGTGTCTCGTAAAGTCAAAATACCATAATCTGAATCATCATAAGTCAGGGACTTTATACTTTTAAATGTAGAAAATGGGCTCTAAATGCCACAGTGATGTGATAGCCACGTCACCATCCATTTTCAAAATACATGAAAGCAAGCTTTTCTTTAAAAGTCAGGAAATTCATTCCCTTTTCTCTTTGAATTTGTATTTCCATTGTACGTCCTCTACAGGATCTCACTGTAATACAATTTATTATGACTGAGGGTCTTTTACCAATCATCTTAACCTAACATTACGTAACAAAAATATGTATGAATATTTAAATTTAATTTTTACATTTCTTGTGCATAGGCTAAATTTAAGTTTAAAAACTTCTTCTGGAATATATGATGAAAATCCACTCCTAAGCAGTTCAGCCTATGTCACCTTAGAATCTGGGCATTTGGTTGACCACAACGCCATGATCACATCTGAGAAATTTAACACTGACGTGAGCATATTACCGAATATCCCATCTGTGGTCCCCAAAATGGCCTGTGTCACTTCATTCCGTCCAGGCCCCGGTCGAGGGCCAGTGTGGCGTTCGATCGCACGCCCCTGTTCTCCTCTGACCTAACACACTCACGCTCCCACCCCCACTGGAAGAGCCTGGGACAGCTGTCCTGTAGATAGCCCACAGTCTGGCTCTGCTTCCTTGAGACTAATTCATGCTCAGGGTGATGCTGGAGGCGTCCCACCAGGGGCACTGCCCCTTGTCCCCTTCCTGCCACAGCTTGGTGAAGGCAGCGCCCCTAGGTGTCTGAAGGCAAAAGTTCAGCCTGCTGGGCTCACCCCCCAATCTGATGGGAGACGTTTGAGTTGATATCCACCCCCAATCGCCTCTGACCCCAGTTTCCATCAAGGCCTCCTCCCGCCTAACTCTCACATCCTGAGCGCTAAGTGGGCAGAGCTTGTCCTGGTCTGTAACCACTCCCCTGTAATGGGTGCTGTAGGGACCA